>NC_044031.1:428320775-428639275 GCF_901765095.1 Microcaecilia unicolor
TCTCCAAAGAACAAACTCTGAAGAGGACAGTAATCACAAAGACTGGAGTTAACCAAAGACAGTGAAACTCCACCTATTCTCAGACAATGACTCAGACTGAAAGCCCATCCAGCTATCTAATCTGACAAAAGAAGCCCACCTACTCTCTGTCTGAGTCTTTCTCTTGTAATCCTGTCAGATGCCTTATGGATGTGTATCTACCAGCAGATGTCCAGACAGAAAGTCTTATGATGTCATTAAACATGTGACCAGTTACCATGCTCCATCTCAAAACTAGCTGAAACCAGTTCTCAGTCACCCAACCTGACTTCAGCCTAGGGTCCAGCAAGAAAATATATAAAGCCTGGAAAATGCCCAGCTCTCTTGGGATCTGCCTCTTGCCCCTCTGCTGGACTTCACACACACTCTGATGATTTTCTCCAGCCGTTTAGAGGCAGAGTTCTGACCTGGAGAATCTAGTGCTATTACCTATCAGCTTGTTGATTCCATCAACTAGGACCAACACCAGGAGATAAGAGGATGCCTGGACTGGCTTTTCCTCTGGGAAAAGAAAGAGATGCAGTACCTGGTTGGAAGTGAAAGAGGTCCAGCAGTTTGGAAGCAGAGTTCTGACTGGGAAAGCTGTAACCATTGCCTGTTGGCCAGCCGATATCATCAACTAGGGCCAATGCTGGGAGATAAGAGTGAGCCCAGACTGTGGCATGTAGCCACAGAAGCATGCCCAAAAGGAAACACCCCTTTGGAGCCCCATCAAAGCTCCAACAGAGTCCAGGCAGAGCTAGAGAATTTTCATTGCATCGCAGTTTTTGGACTTTACTTTTATGCTGCTTATCCTAGAAATAAGCAGTGGATTTTCCCCAAGTCCATCTTGATAATGTCTTATGGACTTTTCTTTTAGGAGTTATCCAAATCTTTTTTTTAAACCCCGCTAAGCTAACTGCTTTTACCACATTCTCTGGCAACGAATTCCAGAGTTTTAATTACACATTGCGTGAAGAACTGTTTTCTCTGATTTGTTTTAAATGTACTACTTTGTAGCTTCGTTGCTTCCCCCCTTGTCCTAGTATTTTAGAAAGAGTAAAAAAGCGATTCACATCTACCTGTTTCACTCCACTCAGTATTTATAAACCTTATCATATCCCCCCTCAGCTATCTCTTCTCAAAGCTGAAGAGCCCTAGCCATTTTAGTTTTTCCTCAAAGGGAAGTCATCCCATCCACTTTATCATTTTTGTCACCCTTCTCTGTACCTTTTCTTATTCCACGATATCTTTTTTGAGATGCAATGACCAGAACTGCACACAGTATTCAAGGTGTGGTCGCACCATGGAGCGATACAAAGGCATTATAACATTCTCACTTTTGTTTTCCATTCCTTTCCTAATAATACCTAACATTCTATTTGCTTTCTTAGCTGCCGCTGCACACTGAGCAGAAGGTTTCTTTTCTTTTTTTTTTTTTTTAATTTTTTTATTTATAACCATTTAAATTTTTACAAGTGATAAAACAACTTGCTGGAATACAGAGAAAGTAATATATAGGAATTATTTCAGTCAGATAATTCTATTCTCTTCCTTAGACCACTAAATAGGGAGAGTGAAACAAGACAAGGAGATAAATTAAACAGTAAACAGGAAAAAAAAAACGTGGTATTAACCTGATTATCTCCAGATATTACTCGTCTAATTCATTATTCCACATTGATCATCTGGTTGGCTTCTTCAAGGCCAATACGGTGTATAGTCAAATCATTTCATTGAAAACATACTTATTGTCCAATATTTAGTTAGAAATAATACATCTGATTACATTCTTTCTCTTTTAAAAACCAGAAGTTATTTAACAATACATATACTTAAGTCTCTAATTCAAATCCCACTGATTAAAATAATCCCAGTTTTCACAGGCTTCACTCCTTTTAAAGTAATAATTGAGGAAATATTTCTGAGGAAAACTTTAGGAGTCATACCCGGAACTCTGGAAAAAACAATAATCTCAATATTAATCATCTATAATAATATTCATTTTTATTATTCAAAGTTTCTGGTCTATTATCATTTTCAAAATCATAACCACTTCTTGCTCGTGTAGAATCATTTGTTATATCAATTTTTCACTCTCAAAGGGTTTCAGTCCATGTAACTCTCTAATAAAATATATCTGAAACAAATTATTTACTGCCACAGTTATGTCCCGAAGCGCCTTCCAGATGATATTCAATGTAACCTCCACGGGAGCCAAAATCTCCAAGTTGATTTCTCTTAGATGTTTAGGAGTGGTTCCGCTGATTCAGGTTCTGCTATAAATGTCCTCCGTTTCAGCATATGCCTCTAACTCACTCCTCCACTCCTTTGGACATAGTGGTTGAATAATTCGGGAGCGATGGAGTTGTTTTTTCCAGGTCCAAGAGTGTCGACGCTCCTTCACCGGCGCTAATCAAAGGACTCGCCAACCCTTTCATCTGTGGGCAGTTTGTCGTGCAGTGGTCCTGCACTTGCTGCTTAGGGGACAAAACGCTGGCCATCGGTGGCTGACTGCTGGTTGTCCCCTTCCTCTAAGTTAAGGTAACTGCAATTGCAGAGAGAAAATTTACTTAAAGAAGACGATACTTCAGAGGGCAGCTGGGCCGTTGGGCATACGAACTTCAGGTCGCCATCTTACCACTCTCCCAGTTTGGGACACTCTTTGGTTTCTTCTCAGAGGCCTGTCTGATATGGGTAACCCTTCAGCATAGCCCTCTGAGTCACTGAAACACAGAAGCCCCTCCACCACTACAAGGTGGTGTCCCTTCGGAGGGGAGAGCAGAGGGGTTCAACGTATCATCAACGATGACACCTAGATCATTTTCCTAGGCGTTGATTCCTAATGTGGAACCTTGTATCATGTAACTACGGTTTGGGTTCCTCTTTCTAAATGCATCACTTTGCACTTGCTCACATTAAACGTCATCTGCCATTTAGATGCCCAGTCTTCAAAGGTCCTCTTGCAATTTTTCACAATCCTCTTGCAATTTAACTACTTTAAATTTGCTGATAACACGAAGTTATTGAATTACCTCACTAGTTATTCCCATCTCTAGATTATTATAATATGATTAGTTTCTCCTGTGAACATGATACATTGGCTGTGTTAAAAGCTTATTTTAAGAAAAAGATTTTCTATTTAGTGGGGGAAAAAAATTCAAGTATTTCCAAATATAGCTAATTCCACACAGTTATGAAGGAAATTATTTCTTCAGTTAAAGTCAAGAACACATGCAGTGGGAGCTAGTTTCTTTTTGAAATTCCTTAGCAAGAGTCTGATTAAATTTCCTAATGCTAATTATGTGTTTTGTGACCCTGCACAGCTTGAACAATTATTTATAGATAAAGAAGTTAAGCAAGTTAATAGTTTTCAGTTTAATTAGGTGTGGATTTAATTAATATCGCTAAAGGAGTTTCCAGGTTTATTTGGAGTGACATCCTAATTGCCTACTTATTGTTTAGTTCTTTTCTTTTTATTC
Source organism: Microcaecilia unicolor (assembly GCF_901765095.1). Classification (NCBI taxonomy): domain Eukaryota; kingdom Metazoa; phylum Chordata; class Amphibia; order Gymnophiona; family Siphonopidae; genus Microcaecilia; species Microcaecilia unicolor. The sequence continues at coordinate 428,324,276 of NC_044031.1, forward strand.
TCTAGTCCCACTGATGTGGCTTGTTTGTTTTCTTGGGTGCATACTGTACTTAGGATATTTAAAATGTAATAAAAGTTTTTAAAAAATCATGGAGATAACTAGGAAGATAGGCATTCTCTCCAAAAAGCATTTTTTAAAGTTCCAAAATTGTTCATGTTCTCAAAATTAAAATGCCAGTGTGTATTTGCTACAGTATAATAAAAAATGATGGACCCAGTGGTGAACTATCTATTCAGTCCCGAGAAATCCACATTTGCTGAAGTCATTTGATCTACACAGCACAGTACACTGGGCCTGCCAGAGCGCTTTGTGCCTATGTGCTTCATTTAATCATATACTGCCGGGTTTGTCTCTGTCTTTGACAGTTCTCTTGTTAGTAGAGATGCTGCCTCATTCATTATGTTTAATTTGGGGGTACCACAATGCTATAAATCCTAACACAACACAGAAAAAAGACAGCTCAGCTAATCATAAACTAAAGCAATGTTATTAGTGGTATTAAACATTTTGAACAGCTTAACTTACAGAGCCAATCAAAATTATAATAATCGTTTATTTATTTACTATACCGTTACTTCTTACAAAGCAAATCAGAACAGTTTACATCTTTAAAAATACTACATAGCAACTGGTATTGTGCTTACCGATGACTATTTTATTATTAAAGAGGAAAGACTTCAGAATCTCGGGCTCAGCTGATCATGCCACTAAATACAAATGACATGCAACAGTATTCTAACATAAAAGAAATCTATTTTGTAATAGGACAGCTCTATCAAAAATCTTCCATATCAAAGAAGACAAACCAATTACATATATCACTCATACATATCACATCAGATAATACTATTACCTTAAAATAGTATATATTCCCTGTTCAAAATAAACCATATTTCATTTCCTAAGTGGTTTTCTCTAATGAATAACACTAGATTACTCTTTATAAACAGCACTAAATGTCAAAAGCTTTTTCAAAGAAATAAGTTTTTAAAGCTTTACGAAAGAGCATAAATGATTCTTCTACCCTAATATATTTTGGGAGAGAATTCCACAATGATGGTGATAAAAAGAAAAATGCTGAAGCTCGAGTTGATTCCCACGTCACTCTCAAAGGTGGTGGGATTACCAACCTATTATCAGTAAGTGAACGTAAAGTTCACAACGGTTGTGTATGGAATAGTTAAATCCGCAAGATATGATGGTGTAGATAAGTATAGCGCTTTATATATAAGGATGAGAACCTTAAATTAATTCTCAAATGGATTGAAATCCAATGTAATTGGCGTAATAAAGGCTTAGCCTTATCGTATCTTGAAGCTCTATAAATTATACGAGCAGCTGTGTTTTGTATAGTTTGTAGGCATTTCAAGTTGAATTTTGTAATGCCTGCATAATGTAGAAGATAAACATAAATTTATTAAATGAAAACCAAATATTCAAATCAGCCTGACACAGACCATGTTTCGCCCAGCAGGGCTGCGTCAGGGGCTACAAGACAAATAACATAACATTTAAAAACCTTTATTTGTCTTGTAGCCCCTGACGCAGCCCTGCTGGCGAAACACGGCCTGTGTCGGGCTGATTTGAATATTTGGTTTTCATTTAATAAATTTATGTTTATCTTTTACTGATCTGCTTTGTTGTTTTTCCATCTTGGAGCCTGCAGATCGTCTGCCTTGTTGTTTTCTTGCATAAATGATGTTACACTAATCAAAGCGCCTTTGAATGAGCATGCCATTTGGCTGGCCCAGTGTATACAAATATATAAGGCACAGTGTGAATGTGCAAGTGTGTGTACAGAGTAAAGTCTTTTCCTCATAGATAGAGTACTGGTGTGGAGTCGTCCAAGGAGCACGCATGAAAAATTATCCAATATTTTAATTCTGCTAAACCTCAAGCAAGATTTAATTCAAGATTCCAGCTACTTTGAATGAAATAAATCAATGTTGAGTAGAATATAGTTTCCAAGATTATTAAGAATTTACTATCCCACCCAGTATACAGATTTATACAACCAGTATAATCTTGTGGTGATATCAGAAGAGGCGTAATATAAATTAATAAATAAATAAATAAATAAATAAATAAGATTCACAAGTCATGTTCGGCTCCTTGTAGTAAAGTGTGTTAAGAGTTAACAAACAACTTAGCGCACAAGCATGGCAACTGCTACTGAGCCTGGCATGACGGTGTGCGCTAATGCACATGTTAACTGCGACTCCTACTACTTAGCATTTCTATAATGCTACTAGACATATACAGCGCTGTACAATTGCATGAAGAGACTGTCTCTGCTCGACAGAGCTTACAATCTAATTAGGACAGACAAACAGGACAAATAAGGGATAAGGGCATACTAATGTGGGAATGACAAAACAGACATGGGTACTGAACAAGTGAATAGGGGTTAGCAGTTAAAAGCAGCATCAAAAAGGTGGGGTTTTATCCTAGATTTGAAGACAGCCAGAGATGGAGCTTGATGTACTGGCTCAGTAAGTCTATTCCAGGCATATGGTGCAACAAGATAAAAGGAATGGAGTCTGGAGTTAGCAGTGGAGCAGAAGGGCACAGATAAGAGTTCCCAGGGAGGAGTGTAGGGAGAGATGAGAGTGGAGAGGTACTGAGGACCTGCAGAGTGAATGCACTTGTAAGTCAATAAGAGGAGTTTGAACTGTATGCGGAAATGGATAGGGAGCCAATGAAGTGACCTGAGGAGAGGGCTAATATGCAGCAGAATTTTGAAGGGGAGAGAAATGGCTTAGTGGGAGACCGCTGTGTTTCGGACAGGTTATAGGAGGAGAATGGGCACGGACTGTACATTGCACTTAGTGGACGATACTGCGCACTAACTCTCACTTGTGCGGTTATCGTGGGTGCACTTAGGGGGGAATTATATAAATAGTACCCAAATTTTGGTGCTAAGCGTGATTCTATAAAGGGCACACACCCTTTACAAAATCACACTTAGTACTGATTGCTACACCTAACTTTGGCTGCCAGACTTATGGCTGCTGAAACCTGGTATGAATGCTGGCGCCCGTGCTGGGGCCGTATTCTGTAACAGCACACGTAACTTTTTGGAACGCCCCTGACATGCCTATCCCCTCTTATGCTCACATCCCTTTTGGAGTTGCGTGCTGTTAGAATTAGGTGCCATGCTTTATTGAACAGCACATCCAGATGCACACAAAAATATTGAGTGCCAATTAACATCAAGAATTGGTTGTTAGCACCCAATTGTTGATGGTAATTGGTTTGTTAGCCAATTAATTTGTGAGCTCATCTCGAGAGCAGGCCCAAATTTTGGTGGGCAAATCTAGGTGCTCTACATAGAATCTGGGAGATACTGCCTCATCGAGAGCTGGTGGTACGTGCATCCATACTAATTGTAAATGATCATAATATACGGTAAAGAACTTTTCTGTTCAGTAATGCAGGGAGACATATGGTCTATGCCCCAAAAGTTACCACATAGTCTTTGCACTTACTGTGCATTAATGTTTGCTGTTTAAGCATAGTTATCAATGTGGGCTACTACTGAGATGTGTTATTTTACCACTGACGTGTGCTATTTTAGCATAGGACACACTTAAGCAATGATATGGAGGGAGGAAGATATCATTGTGGGCTACCGTTAAAACATATTATTTTACTGTTAACCCCAGTTACACACTGAATGGTGCTGTTTTAGCACAGATCCCATTTTATGCAATGAGACCTAGTTACTGATAATCCCCCGGGTTAGCAGTAAAATAACACATCTTAACAGTATATATATATATATATATATATATATATATATATATTATATATATATATATATAAATAGACAGATAGATACATGACCCCCTAGCGGTAGTAGCATGATATTACTGCTCAGGGTGCTGTTTTGAGGGATGGCGCTGGCAAGGATAGGAGTGACTGAGGATGACTGCTGTCTGAAGGACCACCAGATTATCAGGAACGAGCTGATAGGCCCCTGGGGTTCCCTTTGGGGGTGAGGTTCACATTGGGGGAGGAGGGCATTGGAGATGGGGCTCCTATGGGGAGATTGTGATTGGTGGGGTATGGTGCTAATCAGACGGAGGGGAAACAGGTCAGGGGCATCAGGCTTAATGCTCCCGGGCTGATAGATTAACACTGCTTGTGAGTTGGCTTGCAAGCAGTATTAGTCCTTTATCACAAGAATCAGCAAACTGCAATAAGGAGATACTGCAAGTTGGTGATTCTCGTGGTAAATCAAGGTTTGATGCAGTAAAGGCTCTTCTTGTACTACACCTTGATAACGTCCCCACTTAGAGGTGAATTCTATATCTGGCAAAGAAAAATCAGCATTGAAAAAGTGCTATTCTTTAAGCTGCACTTAAAGTTAGGCTTGGTATATGGAATACTGCTTACCTCTGGGAATTATGCTTTAGTGCGGTTATTTGCACCAACTGAAACGTAGTGCAAATGTACACACCTAAATTGGGCGCATATCCCTCCTTATTCCTATAACAATGTGTAAATGCTAGGAATGTCCCTATTCTGCCCATGGCCCTCCCATTTCTGTGCCCCCTTTTTTCACTGGTGCCTAAATTTACACATATAAATTCCAATTAAATCTAATTAGTGCCAATAATTGCTTGTTAAAAAGCCAATTATTGGCATTAATTACCTCGTTATTCAATTATATTGCACGTGTACATTGGGCATGAGCAATTTTTGGCAACCTTTATAGAAATAGGGGATTAGTGCTAAATGTTACCACACTTTAGTAAAAGGGACCCCATTATCTCTAGTCTAAATTGCTGGATCATCTTAAAGACCCTAATTTAATTTAATATTCAATTGATTATGCTATTCTCAATTATTACAATTGTGCAGAGCAGATTACAACAAGTCAGCATAAAAAATAGTATCCTGCCCACCCTCTCATGATGCCTGCTCTAGCACTGGTGCGCTTTCTGTACACACACACACACACACGTGGAAAGAGCAAATGGAAAATCCCCAAAACTCGATATTGCTTTGCTCCTAAAACTGAGACAATAGCACTAGAACCAAGTATTTTAAAGTTAAATAATGTGAACGTCAACTGCCCCAGGACAAGTCATAGACTTTTACTACAGACAATGTTATGGGGCTACTTATCATTGGTTCAATGGTAGACTAAAAAAACTGGAATGGGGAACAACTCCCAATTATAGGAGATTAAAAACCAATACAGAAAAAGCTGCTACCATGTACTAACTCAAGAGGTAACACTAAATTAGCAGTTTTTTCTGTATTGGTTTTTTTCTCCTATAATTGGGAGTTGTTCCCCATTCCAGATTTTTAGTCTACCATTGAACCAATGATAAGTAGCCCCATAACATTGTCTGTAGTAAAAGTCTACGACTTGTCCTGGGGCAGTTGACGTTCACATTATTTAACTTTAAAATACTTGGTTCTAGTGCTATTTTCTCAATTTTAGGAGCAAAGCAATATCGAGTTTTTAGCCCTTCTGTACAGCCATTTTGGAAAAGCTCTGGATGGGAAAGATGATAAGGAAACATCTTCACCAGGATGAGAACTAGCAATTTTCTGGTTTATACCAGAGGATCAGTAAAAAGGAGGCCCCTCCTCTTTGTTAAGCTGTGGTAATAATAATTTTTCTTCTGTAGGAACTGGAAGGGGAGTGAAGAGAGACAGAAAAAGAAGGGTGTGTTCTAAAATGTACTTGCATTTTTATTGTGCTCCAGGTAAACAGAAGATTTAGCAATCATTTATCTTCCACCAGTCCAGGTAAAACTTCCCCTGGCAAATTACAATTTAAAAATTAGAAAAAGAGAGGGGTAGAGGATTCTGTTTAGATATTGGGATGAAGGAGATAATATGATGTGTATGGAAAGAGGAAAATCTATTCCTTCTGCTTGCAGAATCCAAAGTCCATGGGAATTTCCTGGAAATCCTATCTGTGGAGGGGTGTTTTTGTTTATTTTGCATCTTGAATTCCAAGTGGAGCAAATAATTGAGGTTTTAGCAATTAATATTAATTTCCAAACATTGCTGAGGAGCAAGGGATAAAGGCAGAAAAAAAATTATCAGACACAGAGAGACTCATAACATGTAACATCACAGACAGCAGCTAGAACTAAAAGTAGTCTTCAACGAACAATCAGTGCTAAAATTAACTTCACCCTGAGTAATTTGTCATGAGTAAGTTTGAACTATCCAATTATACTATGAGAACCTCAGTGCTGTGATATTTTTGTAGTTAATCATAAAATAGCATTAAAACAAAAGGTCGAAATGGTATAATTTTCTCAAATTGGCAGTCTTAACATCTGTCTAAAACTGCTCTTTGTCTCAACAGTCTGTGTTTCAGTTGGAGTGCGGCATAGTGCCACTGAAAGCCGGCCTGTTCTCTTCTCATAAGGTCACTTTTTATGTGCCTTTGTTTTCAAAGGATGATGATGACGACATTATAGCCCGCTGCTCCCTTTTTGGAGGATACTGAGGTGCAAAATGCATTATTATTTTCCATATTTAGAAACAAAGACATTCCACCCCAAACTAAAGGAACTTCTTAACGGGCATCTGTCTGTGGTCCATATAAATGCATGCAGTCAAATAAAAGTCTTGTCTGAGAACTCATTGATTCCAAAATATTCATCACAACACTTCTTTATAAACTCACAGAAATCATCTGATGGATTCCACAAGATTGGGGTAACAAGACTATTCAATGAAAGGAAATGTTTACAAAATGTATTGTGGCTAGGACACCAAGCACTAATCTTACGAGGAAAACTGGCCTGCTAGCTATATTTGCCATACAGGGCAAAAAGTTGACCAGTTTTGGACCTGGTGGCCCATTCCATCGCTTGTGTCCCTTGTGCTTTGTCGTCCAGCAGGAAGCAAGCAGCATTTCTTACTTGCTTTCCTGGCTTTCTTCTGCTATTGGAACAGTTCAAAGCTCCATAGTTTCACAGCACCTCTTGGCCCATGTGATATTAAAGAGGAAAGATGGCAGAGGAGGAGGCAACAGCACGTCATGATAGTAGAGAATGACACGAGGATGGGGACCCGCAGTAACCACGGGGATGGGGACGGGGACAGAGCCCACAAGGACAGGGACAAACTTTGTCCCTAACAGGCTTATTTTCGAAAGAGAAGGGCACCCATTTTTTGACACAAATCGGGAGATAGGTGTCCTTTTCTCAGGGTCGCCCAAATCGGCATAATCGAAAGCCAATTTTGGGCGTCTCCAACTGATTCCCATCGCGGGGACAACCAAAGTTCCTGGGGGCATGTTGCAGGCATAGCGAAGGTGGGACTGGGGTGTGCCTAACAGATGGGCATCCTCGAGCGATAATGGAAAAAAGAAGGGCGTCCCTGACGAGCACTTGGCCAACTTTACTTGGTCCATTTTTTCTTACGACCAAGTGTCTGTGAGCCATGCGCACAAAACCCAGGATATCCAGTGCACCAAGAAGTAGCTGGGAAAAATTTGGCCTTAATACTACTACTACTACTACTACTATTTAGCATTTCTATAGCGCTACAAGGCATATGCAGCGCTGCACAAACATAGACGAAAGACAGTCCCTGCTCAAAGAGCTTACAATCTAATAGACAAAAAATAAATAAAGTAAGCAAATCAAATCAATTAATGTGAACGGGAGGGAAGAGAGGAGGGTAGGTGGAGGCGAGTGGTTACAAGTGGTTACGAGTCAAAAGCAATGTTAAAGAGGTGGGCTTTCAGTCTAGATTTAAAGGTGGCCAAGGATGGGGCAAGACGTAGGGGCTCAGGAAGTTTATTCCAGGTGTAGGGTTGCAGCGAGACAGAAGGCGCGAAGTCTGGAGTTGGCAGTAGTGGAGAAGGGAACAGATAAGAAGGATTTATCCATGGAGCGGAGTGCACGGGAAGGGGTTGTAGGGAAGGACGAGTGTGGAGAGATACTGGGGAGCAGCAGAGTGAATACATTTATAGGTCAGTAGAAGAAGTTTGAACAGGATGCGGAAAACGGATAGGGAGCCAGTGAAGGGTCTTGAGGAGAGGGGTAGTATGAGTAAAGCGACCCTGGCACACTGGCACCCCGGCACACTGTCTTATTGTTGGAATAATCTACAGCATCAATTTGGACGGGATATACTCCCCTCTTCCCAGGCCTCCCTACAATCATCGCAATTTACAGAACCTCCGTCGGGGAGCTGTCTTCCCATCAGTCCAGGAACCGTTAGCTAATAAAAGCCACTGGTAACTTGTAAGTAGTACCCAGATCAGTTTTTCCTTAAAAACATACATAAGCTTGATATGCTTGGCGAACAGTCAGTGGGTTTGGGAAAAACAATCCTTTCTCAATCCAAGTCTCATTGAATCTGTCAAATGTTGGGGCCTATATCCATCTGATTCTTCCCATTATGGGGTTCCCTGTGCTATTAAGCTTTAGCACTTAAAGGGAAGGCCAACAAAGGGAGACCATCTCTGTAGGCACCCTAGGCTGTTGAGGTTTCTTTGTTTAAAATCTATGATCTCTATTATGGTCTGGGTTTAAAGCCAAAACTTAGAGCAATTTCATTTTTGATAAGTAGTATATTATGCCCAGTGCGTTTTTTCTAGCAAAAGGTGCCGGTACTCAAATGCTAGGCCACCCTTCAGGGGTGAGGTGATCACTGTGGGGGCCCACCCCATAATAGCCAGGCCCCCTGTAACCAGTCACAGAATCTATGACAAGGCAGAATTGGTATGTAGAACCTGAGCTCTTTCATTGAAATTTGGGGTCCATGGGTCAAAATTTTAGCAGAAAATGGAAAAGGTGCCGGTACTCAGTACCCCCAAGTACCCCCTCAAAAAATGCCCTGATTATACCATACTTTGTATTGTTATTTGAATATTTTTACTGCTGCAATTGTCTATTGTTTATGTTTGATTTATTTGTACTGTACACCGCCTTGAGTGAATTCCTTCAAAAAGACAGTAAATAAATTCTAATAACTAAATAAATAAAATATTTTTCTGCAGTAATTGTACTATAAGGGCTGGATTCAGTAAATGGTGCTCAAAATTTGGCACTAAAACAAATTACTACTGAACTGTATTCCTTAACAGGATTGGTATCCTGTATAGAATAGCGAGTAGTGCCGGGATCTACACCCAACGTTGGGTGCGAGGATTTACAGCCACTGAAATCAGGTGTAAATCCTATTCTATAACACTGCGTGCATTGTAACAGAATGCCCCTGACCTGCCCATACCCCTCTCATGACCACACCGCCTTTGTAGATCCATGTGGAAACACTTAGGCGCTATTCTCTAAATGAGTGCATAAGTGTGTTCTCATGTGAATCTGCTGTTTCTACCCTGATTTGGCACCTTGCAGAGCCAGCGGCCTGTGGAGAATGCCATCATGCCAACAATCACCGCAGATGCGGGAACAAAACGTTTTACTGCCCTTTGGAAATGGTAAAACGTTTTATTCCCACAGTAAAAAATCCTTTCCTTCCTTCCCGTCTTCCTCCCCACAGGTCTCACATACAGGATCCTGCAGCCAGCAGCGATTCACAGTAAGAGAGGCTGTCTCTGTGGCCTTCCTTCTGCTGCGTCCCATCCTCCCTAGTGCAACTTCCTGTTTTGATGCCAAACAGGGAGTTGCAGTAGAGAGGGCGGGACGCGGCAAGAGGAAGGCCACGGAGACAGCCTCTCTTACTGTGAATCGCTGCTGGCTGCAGGAACCTGTAAGTGAGACCTGTGGAGAAGAGGAAGGGAGGGAGGGAGAAAAGTGCTGGATGGACCCATGGGAGTGAAAGGAGAAGTGGGGGGGGGGGGGGGGCTGGACCTATGGGAAGAGGGGGGATGGGACTGGGTGGGGGCGGGGACAAACTTCGCAGGTGGCGCCAATTTATAGATTTGCAGGGGGGCTCCAGAAATCCTTGCACCGGCTCTGGCACCTTGCATCTATTAGAATGCATTTCCTCACCTAACATTCAGTGTCATATATAGAATTCCCCTATAAGGGCTTAACATCCTTTAGTACTGAGGTAGTTCTAGCAATAAAACTCCTTGGTATTCAGAGCTGGAGCAGGGGCTGCACAGGGAGCCGAATAGTAATGAATCTTCTGGACTAGAGGTAATTGTTATGCCAAATGAGCACAACTTTCATGGCACACAGTTCAGAGAGCTGCTGCCCCTGCTTGAACATGCTCTTCCCTCATCTGTGTGTTATGACTCCTGACTCCTTTGTGCTCTCCACTTCTTGTATTCCTTGCTGTGAGATGTAATTCTGCCTGAAATTCTGGAGAAAGCAGGTGCAGCTGAAGGCCTTTCAAAATTACAGCGTTTCGTTACCAGTTGGCATGTCTCGTGCGCAATTGGCTTTTATTATAGCTGCGACACCTTAAAACCTGTAATTATATGGCAAAGTCCCTCCTAGACACTCTTAGTTCACAAGATCAACTTTCTAATTTCTGTTAAATGAGTGCAACAGTTGTCACCGAGCATTAAGCAGTCTGCATGTATTTCAAGGATAACAGTAGTAATTAAAAATGCTGAAAAAATTCAATTTTATTCTTACAACACCACAGATGTGTCTCTCACAGCCACATAGCTTGAACAACTGCTGATAATTGTTTACATTAATGCTAACAACATTTTCTTGCCGCACAGACAAGAAAAAAAATTATCCTGATCAAAACATTGCAAAGATTGCTTTAAACTTGGTTGCTGAGCTTGCATGTTCATTTAATAGTGTGACCAGCCTGGAGACACCCATTCCTCTTCTTACACACTACACCTTGTATCAGTGGCGTAGCAAGGGCGGGGTGGTGGGGGCGGTCCGCCCCGGGTGTCAACAGGTGGGGGGGGGGTGCATCCGTCCACCCCCCCCCCGGTGCAGCGCCTCCCCCCCGACACGGTCCCCAACTGTCTACGAGCTCCATCCATCTGCAGCGCTGCTGTAAAAATCGCTTCGTTGGCCCTTCCCTCACTCACTGTGTCCCGCCCTCTGACGTAACTTCCTATTTCTTCAAGGGCGGGACACAGTGAGTGAGGGAAGGGCCGACAAAGTGATTTTTACAACAGCGCTGCAGATGGATGGAGCTTGTAGACAGGTGGGGACCGTGTCGGGGTGGCGCTATGCCGGGGGGGTCCACGCCGGTGGGGGAGTGTCGTGTTGGTCTGCACCTGGGGGGGGGGGGGTGCAGCGGCGATCTGCCCCCACTACGCCTATGCCTTGTATATTAACACTAAGGGATGTAATGAAGGGATCCCTGGGATCTCAAAGCATCATGTAGTACAACCTATTTGTCTACTTAATGGCAAAACAAAAGATTGTGTCTGGCTACAGAAATGCAAACCCTGGAGATACTCTCTTTTTTGGGGCCCTCTTTTTCAGGCTTCTATACCCTCTTAACTTAGTCCATTGTCAGCTTCCACTGTTCTGATTTATATACAAAAATTTTCCTTTTGTTGCACATTGTGTGTCAGTGGCGTAGCCAGGCCTTGACATGGGAGGGGGGGGGGGTCTACAGCCCAAGGTGTGTGTGGGAGGGGGCACATTTGGCCCACCTCCTCACCCCCCCACCACCACCGTCTCTGCTGCCTCCTCACATACCTTGGCTGGAGGGGGTCCCCAACCTCCGCCAGCTGAAGCATTTGTCTAGCTCTGCTCTCTGCCATATTGCCTCGTTTTAATAAAATTGAGCATGTTCGAAGTGTCGTGCATGCTAAGTTTCACATGACGTGAAGGGAAGAGCAGGGCAGGCAATGCGATGGAGAGCTGGAGACCAGCGCTGGACAAACACTTCAGCTGGAGGGGATTGGGAACCCCCGCCAGCCAAACCAGGGGCCCCACAGCCAATTTGGGGGGCCCAGGCCCCTGTGCCCCCCCCATAGCTGTGCCACTGGTGTCATATCTACCTGTAGTGTTTTGTGGATTGTGCTTCCCTTCCTGATCTTTTAGCTCTGAGTTTATCTCTTCTATTTGCTCTTCTTTTTCTGTCTCTGTTACTACTGGTTCCCCGAACTGGTTATTGGTTATATCCTGCAGCCTTTCTGAAAAAGCTTGTACAATTCATAATGTCATTTCTTTGATGTCTTTTTGATTTGCTGCATTGTTATCGCTCTGATTCTTATGATAATAAAATAAAAATTATTTGGAAAAAAAAATTGCAGTTACTGTGGCTTAATGTGGGACTTTACTGCAGTTTTAAGGGCCCTTTTCCTAAGCCAAGGTAGGTAGTAATGCATGCCTACTGTGGGCCTAAAAGCAGTGCCATGGGATGCACTGATGCCTCAGCCAATCCCGCTCTAGTTTTTAAACATGGGAGGCGTGTCAATGGGCATAGAGTAGGCGTGCCCTGCGACAATCAGTAGTGTGGGCACATGGGACTTTGTGTGGAGTTAGCATAGAAGCACTTCACGCCTCGTTTAGGAGGTAGTACGTGGTCCTCTGTTAACTGCAAAAGTGAAACACCGAAAGATCTAATCAAACACTGAATAGTCTGCCCTCTAGTGGAAAACTAATCCACAAATATATTTGAAAAGCGGAGGAAAAAAGACCTCAGAAACCTGTGAGTCAGACTTTAAATATTGTCTGTTCTCTATACGGTTCCAATTTTCTTTCATCAGTTTCAAAAACCTCCAAAGAACTAACTTTTTCTGTGTGTGCAAATGCCAAAAATACATGAGTGCTCTTAAAAAATTGCAGGAACTTCTAAATATACTGTAATCCGGACCCCCTGCTCTGGGAAGCTTGATCTTTAGCTTTTAGGTGACAGAGTTCCCCTTTTACCTGTAGTCGAGCCAGGAGAATGTCAACCACCCCGGAGCAAAGGGACAGGATACAGTTCACTATCCTCATCCCAAGTCTATGCTAGAGATGGGAGGAAAAAAAAACTAATTTGTTGGGCTCGGTCAGATTTGAAAGAAGCAAGCTTCGGTGTTTAAAATAAATTTGTTTTATTCAGTTAAAAGTTAAACAAAACAGGAAAATATAACTCTTTAAAAACCCTAAATTAAGATCCCTTATTTATGCTACAATATCAGGCTATTATTATACAGCAATGTCAGATTCATTCAACTTGTGCTTTTGTTGTCAACAGGTACCCTTCACCTCTCAGCTGCAAGATATCAGATAAGTATTATCAAATTAACTGTCACTTTCTAAAAGAAAATGTGGAACAATGTTCTCTCAAATTCTCAAAGTTTTCAAGAATTGATACTTTGTGTCAACTTCCTTTTGTTTTTCAGAATTACACTCAACCCTCCCGAAGGATCCAGGCAAGTACCCCTCTTTTCTACCCTCTTTCTTTCTTTTTGAAAGTCACTTCCCTTTCAGTGCGTAGCTCAGTCCCACTTCTTGCTTCACACCAAAGGTCTTTCTTGCGTGGGGGCCCGTTGTTTTTAGATGATGCAGCGTCTTCTGTGTCTTCTTCCTAAACCTATCTTAAATAACTTAAACGGGAGAAAAACCCTAGCTCCTTATCTATATTCCAGATTTCCTTCTCCTGGTGACCTTAAACACTTTCTTTATTAAGGAATACTGGGACTCAAACTAGCTTAAAACACAAAATAATCAAACTTCCCTATCTTAGATCCCCTAATCTATGTACTTTTTGTGCCCTATTCTATTAAAGGAGTATCGTGGATGTTTCAGGTTTTTACTCAATCACACGCTTGTACTAACCTAACTCCTACTCAGTCAAACAACTTTCAATTCACATCTTATCACTCAATAGATATATTTTCAATAATCATTTAAAAACATTTAATACGCGAACTTCAAAGCATAAAATCACACACTCAAACAAATTCTAGTAAGCCTCACCCCAACAATCCTATTCCCAATCTCCCCCCTAAACCTTTAAATTTCCTAAAAATCCCTAAACCCCAAAACAGTAACACAATCACCCCTTCTCCTTTTATATTCCTTCACTGAACTCCCTTTTAATCATACACCCCTTCCCAATCCTATCCTAACCTAACTATCCTCCTCTACCTCAATCAATATCCACTCACGCAACATGCATCTGCTCTCTTCGCTGTCCCAACTCCTTCTGCCAACTGCCAGAAACTCCGTCTCCTAGGATACGGAACCTCCGGCAGCCTTCCGGCCACCCCCCAGCCAATCAGTTACTTCCCTCAAAATTCTAAGCTTCACTGCTGACCAACGGAATGTTGGCCAGCAGTGCTAAATCTCCATTTTAAACAATGATTTTCCATAGGAAATAATAGGAAAATCATATAATTAAATAAAAACCCTACTAAACATTATTCAAAGTACCCCAAAATTCCCATACACAATAAACCTTTTATCCCCTACCTGGCTATATTTTTAAAATTTAAATTTAAACCTTTAAAATACATGCCCCAACATCTTCCCCCAAAAACCCCTTTTAAAATTCCCCAAAAATTTCAAAACTTACCTCAAAAATTCAATCACGCCCCCCTCTACCTACTACGTCGAAATTAAAAATTTAAACTGCAATTAACCCCTTAAAACCAGCACCCCTCCAAAAGACCCCTTTAAAAAATTAAAAATCAAAAACTAATCTGACAGAAAAATCAAGAAAAATATCCCGAACCCAAATATGCAAAAAAAATTAAAATCTGATAAACCCCTGATTTTTAAAAAATAAAAAACGCATTTTCACAATTTAAAAATAAATAAATTTAAATTCTGGGTCAAAAAACCCCTTACCTTGTCGCTGATTTTCTCCTCCCTCGACGACTATCATTGGTTCTGGTCCCAGACGTCCCAGTCCGAAAACGGAGCCAAAAATCGAAAAAAAACAAAAAAAAAAACCCTTGGAGCTCCGTCCGAAAATTTAGGCCCCGGCTTGGGCCTAAACGGAACTTTCTTCATGGATGCACGCCGCCGATTTGTGCATGTGGCGCGCACCCCGTCGGGAGCGCGCCCGCACGTTTTCCCTACCCGCCGGCCATTTTCTTCAATCTTCAGGCCTCGGAACGGCCCTCTCCCGCTCTTCGGCGTCCCAGTGTCCACGATTGGACCTGGCCCCATCTCTCCTGCTCCAGGGATGTGCACACTCATCCCCTGATCTCCCAAAACTGGCGATTTCACCTGGGGACAGCGCTTAGATACGGCGCCTTCGCCTCCTGCAGTGGCCCCAACATCCAGCTCCCCCCCCCCCCCCGTCGCCCAGAACAGCTAAAAAAAACCTCACTGCCTTCTCCAACTGGCCCGGCCCCCCAGGTAAGTATTAAAAAAAAACATTTAATTTATTTAACCCCATGTTACAATACGATAAAGCTATATTGTACAGCGCTGCGTAACCCTAGTAGCGCTTTAGAAATGTCAAATAGTAGTAGTAGTAGTAAACCAGTAGTTGCCAAACCTGGTCATGGAGGCACCCCAGCCACTCAGGTTTTCAAGATATCCACAATGAATATTCACGACAGAGATTTGCATGCACTGCCTCCAATGCATGCAAATCTCTCTCATGAATATTCATTTCTGACCAATGGCTTTCTACAGGAGCTTTTGCAATTTCTTTTGTGGGGAGTTGTATATTTGTTTTCAAATCACCAGAGACCAGACTAGTGAAGGGGAGGGGGGAGGTCAGGGCTGATTACAAAATCTCCCAGATGTCTTTAACTGACATTCTGAGTAGGCCTTGAAGCCTCAGTTAGGCTTTGCATTTGTCCATATTAAATTTAATCTGTTATTTAGATGCCCAGTCTTCAAATTTCCTAAGGTCTTCCTGCAACATTTCATGGTCTACATGTGTTTTAACAACCTTGAATAGTGTTGTGTCATCTGCAAATTTAATCTCCTCACTTGTTATTCCAATTTCCAGATCATTTATAAATATGTTAAATAGCATCTGTCCCAGTACAGATATCTGCAGCAACTCCAATATTCGCCCTCCTCCATTGAGAGAAATGGCCATTTAACCCTACCCTCTGTTTTCTGTCCAATAACTAATTCCTAATCCACTACAGTACATTGCTTCCTATCCCATGACTCTTTAATTTTCTCAGGAGTCTCTAATGGGGAACTTTGTCAAAAGTTTTCTGGAAATCTAGATACACTACATCAATCGGCTCACCTTTATCGATATGTTTATTCATGCCTTCAAAGAAATGAAGCAAATTGTTGAGATAAGACTTCCCTTGGCTGAATCCATGCTGGCTCTGTCCCATTAAATCATGTTAATGTATGTGTTCCATAAGTTTATTCTTTATAATAGTTTCTACTACCCAGCCCTGACATCAGGCTTACTGGTTTGTAATTTCCTAGATCACCCCTAGAACCTTTTTATAAAATTAGTGTTGCATTGGCCACTTCAGGTACTATGGATGATTTTAATGACAGTTTACAGATTACTAACAGCAGATCAACAATTTCATGTTTGAGTTCTTTCAGTACCCTTGGATGCATACCATCCAGTCCAGGTGATTTGGCTCATTATGTCTTATTTTGAAAAGTGTCTGGCCCTTGCCACATAAAAATGCACATGACTAGTGGTCTCCACATCCTGTAGAGTCACCATACAAACAAAAACCCCATCTGATGTAAACAAAGTCTAACAGTGGAAGGTGTGTGTGCAGATCCTGAGGTGATAATCACAATTTGAATATTTTTGTACGATGTTTGTAAGAGGGATACCCAGTGGCGTTCCGACCCTAGCTGACACCCGGGGCGGAACGCCGATGCGCCCCCCCGGGTGCAGCATGACCCCCCCCCCCCCCGGCGAAATGACACCTCTTCCCCCCCCGGCGAAATGACACCCCCCCCCGGGGCAGACTCAGAGGGAGCAGTGAACACATGCGAATTGCAATGCGAACTCGGACTGAGACAGGGCAACAGGCGTGCGCTGCGGCACCCCCCCAGCGGCGTGCACCCGGGGCGGACCGCCCCCACCACCCCCCCCCCTTGGTACACCACTGGGGATACCTCTATTTTGGGGGAATTTGGAATTTGTGATACACAATTGAAGGTGTAAGGTTTATATTGAGGATCTGTCCAATCCTGCAGAGAATCCAGACCACTCCCACAAGAAGAATCTGTTGAATGTTGCTATCAGTTATAATGGCTGAAACTATCTGGAAAGGGAGAGTTTATGAAGGCCCTGATGTCTTATATTGCTAACTTAATAATGTGGATAGGGGAGGGGTGTGTGATGTGGTAGGTGGTTATGATGTGTGGAAATATGGCTTTCACTTGCTTCCCTCCATACCAAGCTTGCCCCCTGTTGCTACCCCCAATATTTCTGTCTAGAGATACCACTACATGGGATTAATAAAGAAAATGACACCCTTAATCATCCTTTTAAAGCCCTGGTGAAAACAAGCACTTTTTAAAAAACTGTGTGTACCTTTGAGCAGGTGTAAATCCCGATGTGGAATTTTTTCCATACACTGGTATTCTCATTTTAAAACAGGGGATACACATGTAGATTTTAGTCCTGCACACGCTATGCCTAAACCATGCCCCTTTGGAACCTTTATGTGGAATGGAATGCTGTGCAAATAGTGACTTTCTATATTTGGCATTTATACAGGTAAAAAAAAAGCAACATCGTAGAGTTTTTTTTTGCCATTTTCTCAGCAACTGCTTAGAATTTCAAAGAGAAATTTTACATACTTATTTCTTCATCAAACTTACTTACTACTGTTAAACAACTAATTATCTTAAGCTACATTGATGTTACTGACATTTTAGCGTTGCTACCTAGCAATTTTTGCGCGTTAAAAATGTTCAAACTAAAACACTGTAAAAAAAACGTCATTCAAACGATACAATTAACAATGTGTCAGAATTTTGCAGTCACTGTGAATGCTCAGTGTCGTACAGCCTTGTCGATAGGTCCCTGTGGCAGGCTGTCCAAGATCATCTGCAGCTCTTCCTTGAGTTTGGCGATTGTTTTTGGCTTTAGGTGGAGCTTGTGATAGGCCTCTAACATTACTCCCCAGACAAAAGTCTGTGTCACTGTGATATCATTAACAGTAAGCTGGTACCCCATTTTGCTCCCCCCCCCCCCAATAATAGTAGTTTTAGAGTGCAAACATTTTTGAAAGTGCGAAATTCAGTGGGCGGTCACTCTAAAAAGCCTATAACTTCGCTGTGTTTAAAGGCAATCTCATTCTATTCAGCACATAAATGTAGATAGTAACAATAAATAAAACTGTAAAATTTCACGCTGAACTTCCAAGCGGTTGCTGAGAAAAAAACTCTAGGGGTTTACATTTTTTTTTGCCTTACCCTTTAAATATATACAAGATAGAGGTTTAAATGTGCTATTAACTTGCGGGTATGTTTCTAAAATAATGCCATAAATGTACCATTTACATTTATAGCACAGGCACTATTCTTGTCAATGCGTGAAAGTTGGACTTCTATAAAGAACTCAGCAGAATATCATAGATCATTAGATGTAAATTTTATTTTGCACAAACGGCAAAAATTCACAAATATTAATTAAAGCAAAATTCATATGCTCAGAACAGTACACTGCTGCATATACTGCATTTAACCCAAAATGGAACACACATAACAGAGCCATCTATAGAAACAAGAATGATAGTAAATTCTAGGCAAAGTTCACTCCCTTTTTCTCGGAGGACAAGCTTATCTTGAAATAGGCAATAGCAACTTTTCCTAAACAGGTAAGGAGTCAGAACCTGTTACATTTATGCATTTTGTTACAAGGGAGCATGTTGATAATCTGATCATTTCCTCTGAATATTGTTTATTTAAAAGTATTATAAATTCAGCAAGTAATGTCTTTCTTGAGCTATACTTTTTCGTAGATTCAGAGGTTCAGTTATGCATTCAACATTGATTTCTAGATCTGCATGCAACAGTACTATGAGTAGACAGATTAGATGCCCGCAGCTTCCACATTCAACACGGTCACACAGAGTTTTAGCAGAACATTGATATCGTTTCACCACCATTAAGGTTTTACAGAGAAACAAAAACAATCGTAAATGCAGAACTACATTCAATTTCAAGGGGCTACTTTAAGCCCAAGACACAATGCCAGTTCTGATTTTTGAATTTTTCCATCCCTGTTCACATCACAGTGATTGAGAAGAATCTGGCGGAACTTGTCAAGATCCACACCACTAATGCTGGGCTGCAAGGAAAAGAAATGCTTCATTAGAAAAGGAGGCCAGTAGAATCATTGACCATTTAATATCTTTTACTGGAGAAATACTGTCACGATTGGGATGCAGGAAATGCATCAAAATAGCACTGATACATTGCCACCCTGAGCAAACAAATGGATGTTTTTAGTTCAGTCATCTTTACCTGCATTTAAAAATATTTACTGCTCCACATCCTCTATCCACAGAAGCTTTGTGTTCATGAAATTTTCAAATTGCTCTCTTAGAACTATGGAAGATTAGCTGTGCTAAGTTATACTTAGCAAAGCTAATCTTCCAGCTCCTCAGTACCTTTCCACTTATCTCTCCCTACACTCCTCCCTGGGAAGTCCATTCATCAGGTAAATTTCTGTTATATGTACCCTTCTCCACCACTTCCAACTCCAGACTCCGTTCCTTTTACCTTGATGCACCATATGCCTGGAATCAGTGGCATTCCTGGGAGGGGCGGAGGGTGCGGTCCGCCCCGGGTAGGGTTACCATATGGCTCCAGAAAAAGGAGGACGGATTGAGCCAGCCGGGTTTTACTTCCATTGCTTTCAATGGAAGTAATTGAGCCAGCCGGGTTTTACTTCCATTGCTTTCAAGCAATGGAAGTAAAACCCGGCTGGCTCAATCCGTCCTTTTTCTGGAGCCATATGGTAACCCTAGCCCCGGGTGCACGCCACTGGTGGGGTGCCGTGCGTACCTGTCCTCTGTTGTTCCATGCTTCTTCTCTGCCCCGGAACAGGTTACTTCCTGTTCCGGGGCAGAGAAGAAGCATGGAACAATGGAGGACAGGCACGCGTGGCACACCCCCAGCGGCGTGCACCCGGCGGGAGGGGTCCTTCACGGGGGTGTCCTTTCGCCGGGTGGGGGTCCGCGCTGCATCGGGGGGGGGGGGGGGCCCTGCACCCGGGGGGGCGGGGCGCATCGGCGATCCGCCCCGGGTGCCAGCCCCCCCCCAGGAACGCCACTGCCTGGAATAGACTTCCAGAGCTAGTACGTCAAACGCCATCTCTGGCCATCTTCAAATCTAGGCTAAACGTCCACCTTTTTGAGGCTGTTTTTAACTCCTGTTCACTTGTTCGGTACCCATGTCTGTTTTAGTATTCCCACCTTAAGTAATTCCCTAATCCCATATTTGTCCTGTTTGTCTGTCCTGATTAGACTGTAAACTCTGTTGAGCAGAGATCCACATCACTAATGCTTGGCTGCAAGGAAAAGCAATGCTTCATTAGAAAAGGAGGACAGTGAAATCAGTGACCATGTTCAAGTGTACAGCGCTACGTACGTCTAGTAGCGCTATAGAAATGATAAGTAGTAGTACTCTTTGGGATGCTGGAATCTTGCTACTCTTTGTCCTTATCCATTATTTATTTATTTATTAGGATTTATTTACCACCTTTTTGAAGGAATTCACTCAAGGCGGTGTACAGCAAAAATAAATCAAACATAAGCAACAGAAAATTACAGCAGCAAAAAATATTCAAACCGCAAAACAAAGTATGGCATAGTATAATACATTACAATGTCAACATAATACACAATAAAACATTTTAATAGACAGCATAGGGTGTAAGCAAAGATGGAACATATAGACAGGATAAGATAGTGAAGAAGGGAATGACCTTCTGTTGACCTGTGTGTCTGTCCTGATTAGATTGTAAGCTCTGTTGAGCAGGGACTGTCTGTTCATGTTCAAGTGTACAGCGCTGCATATGTCTAGTAGCGCTATAGAAATAGTAAGTAGTAGTAGGCTTTTGGATTCCGGAATCTTGCTACTCTTTGTCCTTATCGTCTGTCTTGATTAGATTGTAAGCTCTGTCAAACTGGGACTGTCTCTTACATGTTTAGTGTACAGTGCTGCGTATGTCTAGAAGCGCTTTCGAAATGATAAGTAGTAGTATATTTGGCATAACCTGATCACGGGAGCAGCAAGGTAGTTAGTTTGCAAAATCAAATGCAATATTCCATTTTGTGGTTTTACATAGCATCTTCTTGTGTTCTTAATTTCATCCCAAAATGAGCTGATTTATTGATGCACTGTTGCAATTTAAAGAAATGCTACCTTCCTCCTATACAAATTTATATTTAGAGATAAAGAAGGGTGGTTGCTAACACTATTTTGGCTAAGCAACTGCCTTTAAAGGACAGAATTGTGTGTTATTTGCTTTGAGTGCACATTTTGGCAGCACAACATGAGAAGCAAAGCATGCAAAACACCTTATTATGAAAAATGAATAAGGCATGTTGCTTTTAACCTTGCAAGATGTGTTATTCATAGAAAAATAATTCCAGCTGTGTGTGCACTCTTATTTGGCAACTTGATAAGTGATGCAATTCTGAACTCAGCAGTCTACAGGGCAGGAGCAACAGAGGATAGATCCTGCCTCCCTCACTAGACACCAGCGAGACTCTGGTAGGTGCCGGGGGGAGGGGGATGGATTGAGACGGGGTGTCTGATTCAGGGAAATACTATTTGGGGGAGTCTGTTAGGGTGGGAGAATTTGTTAGGGAATGATTGGGGATGGAGTGGATCAGTTATACATTATGGACAACTTTTAAAGATAAAAGGCCTGTCTTAGGGCCCGCTGTCTTTGCATTACTGCAAAAGCTTATTACAGAAATCCTTTTATTTCATTTTAGCGTGAAGTTGTTTACTTGCTATCTTAAAGGCTTGGAGGAAAAGCCTCAAGTATCCTCAAGTGACTCCGTTATTCACAGCTCAACGACTTTCAACTTTACGGAGCTCTCGCTCTCATCACTGGCATAGAAACCTCCACAAATTCTTATAGTCGCTTTAATATTGATTGAAAAATATTTTTTAAAATCTTTACAGACAGAAACTTATCTTTGCAGTGGCACAGTCTGTTTTTCTTTCCCACGGCCAACAATGGCCAAGGTTTCAGGGTCCGTGGTCAGTGCGACTGTTTCACTCCTGCAGTCTGTTCTCCTGTGCTCCAGGTTATGTGTCAGCCATGAGCAGAGGAAGCACCAGACATACTGAAAAGGCCCTCCTCCGAAGCTATCCTGGCAGCATCTCTGCCCCAGTATGGAGCACAAACTCCAATTGCAGAGGAGTCACCAAACTTCTCTCAATCAGTAGAGGGTATATGGATCAGAGTCAGACAACGAGTTCCATAAATGATAAAGGAGGCAGGTCGTATTACAGCTCTCAAGACGTGAAAGGCCTGACCAACAGCCCTAGCCTTTTTACCCTTCCATTAAAAATGTATGCAAAAGCTTGTTCATCCTGTCCATATCCCCTTCCCCAAAAAAAGAACAATAGAGGGCTTGCAAGAGGTTCAGAAGCTTTGGGAGTAAAGTCATTTGAAGAGGTGCTACCGTACCTGAGAGAGAAAGGAGGAGACACTTCCAACAGGAGAGCCTGTGTTATCTATAAAGTCTTAGTTCACAAATATTAACAGAAATAGAAGATCAACATTTCCCCCCCCCCTGTTTGCATTCCACTCAGTGAAAGGTAGAAAAAGACTTAAGATGTTTAAAAAGCTTTTAGCTTATTATGCTCCAAAAATGTGGAAGGAAGTTTAGGGTTGTTTCGAACAATCCTATTCTTATGTCTCTTTTAGAAAAAGTTAAAAAAAATGTATTATTCAAGAAATATTTTTTTTTGTTAATTATTTCCTAGCTTTTCTCTTTAAGAATAAGAATTGTTGTTATATTGTGTTGATTCAGCTTTTTAAAATGTGTTTTGTATTTTAATTGATTGTAATGCCAAGTGACTTTCTTGGCTTTTATTATTATTATTATTATTATTATTATGTAAACTGCTTAGAACTATATGGTTACAGGGTATATAAATACTATTATTATTGTTATGCACCTCACGCCCAATTAAGAGGAAAAGAGCCCTCCCACCATTGATAAAACCAAAGCTGGGAAAGGGTAAGCGAAGTAGAGTAGAGTGGAGTGGAGGAGTGGCCTAATTGTTTGTGCAGCAGGCTTTGATCCTGGTAACCTGGGTTCAATTCCCCCCTACATCTCCTTATGACCTTGGGCAAGTCACCTCTCCCTCCATTGTCTCAGGTACAGAAACTTAGATTATGAGTCCTCTAGGGACAGAGAAACTATCTGCATATAATGTGTACATCTAGTAGCACTATAGAAATTATTCAGGCCTGAAATAGGACCGAAGTCCACAAGCTCTTCCATAAGGTGTGGCTCTGTAGGGTGCGACAGCAAATTATCTGCCAAAACTCTATTTTAAAAATAGAACCTCCCAGCCAGCTATGTCAGCCCTGGCTGAAACACAATGCAGGAAAGGCTCCAATGAAAGAAGAAACAACTCTGGCAAGGGCCCATGCTTATTGGATACCCCGTATTAACAGAAATGTTGATGATGAACAAATTTCATTCACCCACACTAAGGCCCTAAGAGCGTGAAAGAACACACGGACCAACTGCAAAAAAAAAAAAAAGCCCATTTGAATCCAAATTCAAATAAAAAGAAAATTAAAAACCCAAACTAAATGAAAGTCCATGTGAACAACACAGGAAAATAAAACAGAAAATTTTGGGCTGCATCCCTAGAGTACTACTTGGAGAATTGATGCCACTTTTCTATACATGTTTTTTTTTTATTAAAATTAATTTGCTGTACAAGATCAGTCAAGTTTTGATTTATTGCCTTGTTTTTTGTATTAAATAATTTTAGGTGATGACTGACTTTGAGGCCTCGTTTACTAAAGTATGTTAAGGCAGGGGTCAACAAACTCCAGGTGCCAGATTGCCAATGCGACTAAAAGAAATCAGACCTGCCGCCTAGGTTGTACAGTCAGAACACGTGCAGCTTGGTTGGGTTGTGGAAAGGAGCTGGTATTAGAAGCAGGCTCTCTACTCATTCCTCCTCCCCCTCTCCAAAGCGGCACCTCCATTGCACATGTGTACTCACGCATACACGCACATTTTTTCCTCCCACCCTAATCCCCATCTTGGTGCTGGTCAGAAGTGGAAGGAAAGAAGAGCAGCTGCACATCAGGCCAGAGCCTCTTCTTCTGCTGCCTGGTTCTGAATATAAAATGTGGCAAGGACATGTGTAACATTCATGATTTTGTAAGCTGCATGTGTAAATGGGAGTCTCGCCCATGTGCCTCCCCTTGGTATGCAGCTTTGCAAATATGCACTATGTAAGTTAGGCAGGTATTTGCAAAATTGCAATTAGGTGGCATATTGGCATGTACAGTGTTCACTTATGTGCTATTTTATTTATTTATTATTAAGATTTATTTACTGCCTTTTTGAAGGAATTTACTCATGGCGAGAATAAGCCAAACATACGCAAGTACAGCAGTAAAAATATTCAAACAATACAAAGTATTGCATAGTATGCTACATTATAATGTCAACACAATTCGCAAGAAAACATCTTAGTCTGTATTTTTTTAGACTGTAAACTTTATTACTACTATTGTACAATTGAGCAGGGACTGTCTCTCTGTGTCAGGTGTTCAGCGCTGCGTGCGTCTGGTAGCGCTATACAAATGCTAATAATAATAATAATTTTAATAGACAGCATAGGGTATATACAAAGATGGAACATATACATAGGTAAGATAGAGTGACAAGAATAAGAAAATAAGGGGATTAATTTAAGAAAGTTGCATATGAGGACAGAAAGGTGCTTGAATATTATCTTTGGGTTGGAGTGGATAAACATGGTGTGTGTGTGTGTGTGTGTGTGTGTGTGTGTGTGTGTGTGTGTGTGTGTGTGTGTGTGTGTGTGTGTTGAACAGCCAAGTTTTCACCTGCTTCCTTGTGTTAATGCTAGTATTCCAAACATTATAATGTATGCATAAATGTTAGCACTCAGTTTACAGACATGCCCTTCACATATTAACAAATGACCCCCTTAATGTTTTACATGTTAAGTCGTAATCTGAAATTCTTATGTTATGAATTTGTGTATTCTTTTTAATGACGTTTTTCCTTTTGATATGTACACTGCCTTGGGCTTCTACGTTAGATGATAAATTAAGTTGAAATAAATAAATAAATAAACCATTTCAAGCTCACCTTGACAAGCTCCATCATATCTTTAACAAATCCATCCACTTCAGGACCTTCAAGAGCTCCTGTTTGACTCTGACAGAAAAACAAAACAGCTGAAAAGCCAAGTAAATGAGATAACTTTTTACACCCTGGCCTCCTGCATTGATCCTTTGCAAAAGCACTGATGTATCACGATCAAAATAACAGAATGAGAATCAAACCTATAGGAAGTGAAGTGCCATAAAAAAATTGCATGGGCAGGTAATAGAATAGTTCGTTACACATGTAAGTTAATCGATACTGCTGTTTATAATTGCAGTTGATTGGTGCTAATTTCCATTAATTTGCTCTTATGTGTGTAACTACACTTAGTCATAATTCTATAGCCATAGGGCCAAATTCTATAAATGGTGCCTTAAAAATCGGTGCTGAAAAACCACGCGCTTAGAGTAATTCTATAAACTATGCCTAAAGTTAGGTGTAGTATATAGAATATCCTCGTGCCATTCTTGCAACTAAAATGTAGCCGCACCCATTTAGGCCACCTAAAACCAGGCCTAAATACCTGTGCCTAAGTTAGGCGCAGATTGGGTGTATTCTATTATACTGTGCATAGTTTTTTGACTTTTCAACTGCATGCATGAGAATTTATATGCACTGTGCTATAGAATATGCATAAAAAGTTGTGTGCGTAAATTCTAATTAAAGCCAATTAGTGTCGGGTCCTTGATATTGATATGAATATTCTGAATAAACTGTTTTTTGAGATTATCTCACTATTGGTTTGCGCATTTGTCAGCCTCTACTTTTGCTGTTTTGCTTTGACTTTCCGTGGAGGCTCCTCCTGTCTTCTTGGATTTGCAAATTTAGTCGCAGCCATTTACTCCACGTTTTACTTGGCGTTAATCCCGACACCTAAATTAGGCACAGAGCTGACAGGGAAAAAGTACTTACCATGACATGATAGTTCATACTTTTCCAGCGGGAGTGCACAGGGGTGGAGTTTGGGCAGAGCATGGACAGAGTTCACTAGTACGTGCACAGATTCTGAAATACCTTAATGCATGTGCATACATGCATAAAGTATGCATCTTCATTTACATTAGCTCTGCAGCAGATGAACGTGATTTTGCCTACTTGTCTTTATATGCAATATGCACATGAAAATTGAGTATTTATACATGCAAATTGTGACTATGCTTTCTCTTTTTTTTTCTAATTTTATTTTTACATTTTAAATCATATTCAAGGTTATACACTTGATCCGGTAAAGTGTTATATAAATCACAATTCTCAAGTAATCCTATATAATAATTCTCACCTCCAAAGTTCGGTCTCTGCCTGGGACCGTGGCTCCGTGGTCTGATTCCGGCAGTAAATTAGTGACGTCATTTGCATCACACAGCCTCTTCTATCGCTTCTGTTTCTGCTGTTCGTGTGAGGGCGGGACCACACGAACAGCTGAAACAGAACAGAAAGAAGAGGCTGTGTGAAGCTTGTGGGACTACAGTGCAGGAGGTAAAAACGTGCAGGAGGTGGGGAGGGGGGTCCTGAAATGACAGGGGAGGGGAGGGGGTCATGAACGACACTGGGGGGGGAAGGGGGTCCTTCTTTCGCTTCTGTTTCGGCTGTTCGTGAGGTCGGAACAGCTGAAACAGAAGCGAAAGAAGAGGCTGTGTGAAGCGTGTGGGAGGTAAAAACATGCAGGAGGTGAGGAGGGGGGTCCTGAAATGACAGGGGAGGGAAGAGGGGTCATGACCGACACAGGGGGAAGGGGGTCATGAAACTACAGAGGGGGGTCCTGAAACGACACGGGGGAGGGGATTCCTGGAAATCAACTAGAAGGGTAGGGGCAGGTCCTGGAACTGGAAGTGGAGGGGGTCCTGGATCAGGGGGTAGAGGGGGGATGGGAAGAAGGGGGAGGGGAAGAAGAAGAGGGGGAGGGGGGTCCTGGAACTCGGAGAGGGAGGAGAGGCGGAGGGGAGAGGGGGGATGGGAAGAACTGGCAGGGGGGGTCCTGGAACTCACATGTGAAGAAGTGGGAGGGGTTTCAGGAACTCAGACAGGGGTGGAAGGGGGGAGGGGAAGGGGGTTCAGCAAACTCTCACTCTCGCTGTGTCTCACATATGCACTCGCACACACTGTCATTTTGACACACACACACTCTCTCACAGACACAATCGCACCCAACTCTGTCACACACACACACACTCGCACAGTCACTCTCTCTCTCTCTCTCTCACACAGTCACTCTCACACACACTCTCAAACATACACACTACGAGGAAAACCTTGCTAGCGCCCGTTTCCTTAAAAACTGAAGCGGGCCTTTTTTACTAGTATAGTATAATATAATATACATAATTGCTAACACTCAAGTCCACTTAAATTGGGTTCCAAGAAACAAATTCAGGAGGAATTAAAAAAAAAAAATTTGCAAAACTTAATCAGCACCTAGAACAGAACAGAGAATTAATACTAAATTAAACTCCTTCAGATCTTTTTGAAGCAATGAATATTGTTAAATGTGAAGGATCCATAAAGACATATTTTAGTGAATTGTATCGTGACTACGCTTTCTCAAATAACCACCTGCGTAGTTGTAGAATATGGTCCTCTGTGCCCAACTCTACACACCGGGACTTACGCCATGTTTTCTTTGGAGTAAATGGAGCTGCGTAGTTTTAGGCGCTGGGATATCAACCAATCGTGGCGTAATATCACCACAATACACGTAGTTGCTAGTGCCACATGCTTTCTATGTATATTCAGTGCTGTCATCTCTCTATGTAGTGGTGCTGAATGTATGTATGGTGTTTAAAATAAATTCACACCACTGGGTTTGAATAATGACCTGAAGGTTTCCTCCTATTTTATGCCTATGGGAAAAATGTTTGGCACACAAGGCCCATAGGGGTCTTTTTACTAAGGTATGCTGAAAAATGTCCTGTGCTGGTGTAGACCTATGTATTTTCAGCACACCTGAAAAAAAAAAAACGCCTTTTTCCCACTGAAAATGGACGTGCGGCAAAATAAAAATCAGCGTGCATCCATTTTGCACCTGAGACCTTACCACCACCCATTGACTTAGCGGTAAGGTCTCATATGTTAACCAGGCGGTAATCATCAGTGTGCGTACACTGCCGATTACTGCCCGGTTAGTGCCACATGGCATATTGGACATGCATAGAAATTAGAATTACCACCAGGTGCACACAGTAGCCGGGTGGTAATTCTAATTTGACGCGTGTTGTATGCGCATAGGTGCCTATCCTGCTTATAATCAAAAGAGAAAAATGCCTATATTGTGACCCAAATTGGGAGATGGGCGTCTTTCTCCCGTGGGCGTCCAAATCGGTATAATCGAAAGCCGATTTTGGGCGTTTCCAACTGCAATCCGTCGCGGAAACGGGTAAAGTTGATGGGGGCATGTCGGAGGCATGGTGAAGGCGGAAGTGGGGCGTGGTTATCGGCCGAGGAGAGATGGGCGTCTTTAGCTGATAATCGAAAAAGCGTTTTTACCGCGATTTTGGGTCACTTTTTTTGGACCCTTTTTTTTCCATGAACAAGTCCCAAAAAAGTGCCCCAACTGCCCAGATGACCACCGGAGGGAATCGGGGATGACCTCCACGGACTCTCCCAGTGGTCACTAACCCCCTCCCACTAAAAAAACCCCACTTTAATAACTTTTTCCCCAGCCTCTATGCCAGCCTCAAATGCCGTACCCACCTCTCTGACAGCAGAATGTGTTCTATCCTCTGACAGCCTTTCCCTGGTTCTGATGTGGCTCTCGGGTGAGTGTGACACCTTTTCTGTTATGCGCACTGCAGAGTCACATCAGCAATGCATTGTGGTGGGTGTAGGGTATTGGGCTCCGTGATTCCAGTAGCTTGTGGCAAATGCTCACGATGTTGGTAGTTGGTAGGCTCTACTCCCATGGTGCTTTTCCCCCTGCTTACTGGGTCAGAGTGTGCCCTGTTTTGTTTCTGGTAGTCCATGAGGTAGTGGCCATTTTTGTAAGCCAGTTTTAGATCCCTTTCATGTGTTAGCCACGTTACAGAACTTAGTTCTTACCTTGAATGTGGCTGAAAGAGGGCATTGTACAGCATTCTGCCAGCTCTGACCTACTGTTCATCTCAGTACCAGGGAGACTCGTTGCCAGTGGGGCACAACCTCTGATCTGCAGTTAACTGTGAGTAAGCGTGCTTATTCTAATAAAGGACGTTTTCGGAGAGATTAGTCTTCAGGTGTCAACTGGTGTGCCAATGTTATATAGCAGCAACAAGTCCTAGAGGCCTGCATGTATGCAGGTCCCTGGAGCACTTTTAGTGGGTACCGCAGTGCACTTCAGCCAGGTGGACCCAGGCCCATCCCCCCCTACCTGTAACACTTGTGCTGGTAAATGGGAGTTCTCCAAAACCCACTGTACCCACATGTAGGTGCCCCCTTCACCCCTAAGAGCTATGGTAGTGTTGTAAATTTGTGGGTAGTGGATTTTGGGGGAGGGGGTTGGGTGCTCAGTACCCGTGGTAAGGGAGCTATGCATGTGGGAGCATTGTCTGAAGTCCACCGCACTGACCTCTAGGGTGCCCAGTTGGTGTCCTGGCATGTCAGGGGGGTGAGTGTACTACGAATCGTGGCCCGGATTAGGACGTTTTTGAGCTGGGCGTTTTTAGTTTCCATTATCGCTAAAAAAAACAAACGCCCAGCTGAAAAACGTCCATTTTTTTCGAATATACGGTCTGTCCCGCCTCTTCACATACCCGTTTTCAGACATAGATGCCCATGGAGATAGGCGTTCGTGTTCGACTATGCCCCTCCACGTGTCTTAGTAAAAGGGCCCCATAGTGACTTTACCCAAAGACTCAAAAAGGAGGTCAAAGCAAGCAGAACTCAGGTCTCAGTGCAGCGGCTTGAGAACCCAGGGAGAAAGGGTTCAATTCCTACTGCAGCTCCTTGTGACTCTGGGCAAGTATCTTAACTCTCCATTGCTCCAGGTACAAAATAAGTACCTGTATATAATATGTAAACTGCTTTGAAGGCAGTATATCACATCCCATCCCATCCCTGTTCCCTTTTCCTTTCTTCAAGATTGTAGCCCATTACTTAACTCCCTCTGCAACTGACCCCCTACCTCTTTTTTGCAGACAATTTTAGTTCTGCAAGATCACATCTTATTACATTGACCTAACAAAGCATATTTAATTGTAGGTGTTTATAATGCACATATGCCAAAGAAAGTCTTTCTGCTATTTAGAAGAATGCAAGTGAAAACAAAAAATAAATAGGTAATACTTACAACATCATAGTGTGCAAAGATCGTCTCAAAATCTCGCTTTCTTTCCTCTTTACTACTAGCCTGCACATGAACAAAAAGAAATGTTCACGGAAATATTGTGAGCATTGAAAAATATATATTTATAAATTTCAATCAAATTTCCAAAGGGAAAATGGAGACAAATAAACATATGATATTTAACAATAATATCTAAAATATAAATCCATAAGTCCCCTAATGACTTGGAGGGGGGGGGGGGCTAAGAGATACGAAACAGGAGAAGAAAAAAAAATAAAAGAAAACCAAGCAGATTAGATATTATAACAATGCCATAAAGTATATAGAAGGCTACAACTCAGACCCAGAACTACTACTTAGAAGCTGCTTCCCACAGAAGTTCTGAGAGAAGAGGACATTTCTGTGAGTAAGTGACATTATTTTATTCTGTGCTTGGTAACTTAAAGATTGGGTTTGAAAGAGGAATTGTAGGATATTGATAAACATAGAATTAAAAAAAAAAACGTGATTAGCTAGTCTCCATACCCTTTCCCTCATAGTTTTAAAACTTGAATTTTCTGCCACAGCATTAACAGTAATGCCTAGTTCAGTCTTAGAAAAAAAAAAAATAAAAACAACAGAAAAAGATAAACAAGCATTATTAACTAGTTTCCATAGGGTACAACCCTTTCCGCCATAGTTTTAAACTGAATCTTTCTCTAGAGGTAGAAAATTAACAGCCAAGAGTATAAAAAGGATAGTAGCAAGGCTTAAACTGTCCTAAAAGAAAGTTATTTTCTGTTCTTGCCTGCTGGAGAGGTAGCACTGCTACTGACCTGAATTAGATGTTAGTTAAAGTGTAACAAAGTAGATTATTTGCAAAGGGCAATCTGATTACTGGGCTAGCTTCAAAGGGTTTGAAACAGTCTCCTTAGAATCCATACTATATAGAGAGGAAAGGTCCTACTTAACTTTGTTTCTGAAAAGTTCTGAGAGAAGAGGACATTTCTGTGGGTAAGTGACATTATTTTATTCTATGCTTGGTAACTTAAAGATTGGGTTTAAAAGAGGAACTGTAGGATATTGATAAAAACAGAATTTTTAAAAAAGAAGAAGCAAACTTTATTAGCTAGTCTCCACACCCTTTTCCCCTTAGTTTAAAAAATTGAATTTTCTGCCACAGCATTAACAGAGAGCCTATAGAAGCCCTAGTTTGGTACTTATTCCCATCCACCCTCCTGATCTCCCACCCATCCCTAGCTCAACTATTCATTTATAGTCAATTATTCTAATTAGAAAAACAGGGAGTTTTCATTAGAGTTTTAATTACATTTAACTCGTTTCTGAGAAGCAAACATTAAATAAATTACAAATTAAACCAATCTTAAGGCTCTTTATATTCATCTGATATCCCTAGTACCTTAAGAAGTTTTAATTAAACAACTCTATAATACTAAGATGCAGACAGTAGTCCAACAGTAAGAGGGGTGCTATCCAGTCTTTTGCATTGAGTGTCCCAGTGTCTAAGTTGGTGAGAGGTCTGAGTATGCTCAATGCAAAGAGCTCCTATCTCAGAGAACGAGCCCATTCTCTTGAGGCTAGAGTAGCAGACTTGGAGGAGATGAGGGAGACAGAGAGGTACATAGAGGAGGCATATGCCCCTGTGCTGCCTTGGAGGAGGGAGGTTTTCTAAAAGGAGAACATCATCCTGCTGCAGCTGGAAGTAATCCTGTAGACAGGACCAGCACACCAGGGATGTGATATCCTTTCACACCAAGGATGTGTCTCCAGGAGCTACTGCTCAGGAGGGAAGAGATAGGATGGCTGTTGTAGTTGGTGATTCAATTATTAGGCATGTAGATAGCTGGGTAGCTGGTCGACCTGAGGATCGCCTGGTTACTTGCCTGCCTGGGGCCAAGGTGGCGGACCTCATGCGTCACCTAGAAAGAATTTTAGATAGTACTGGGGAGGAGCTGGCTGTCTTGGTATATGTAGGTACCAATGACATAGGAAAATGTGGAAGAGAGGTTCTGGAAGACAAATTTAGGCTCTTAGGTAGAAAGCTCAAATCCAGAACCTCTAGAATAGCATTTTCCGAAGTGCTACCCGTTCCACCTGCAGGGCCCAAAAGACAGGTAGAGATTTGGAGTCCCAATATGTGGATGAGGCAATGGTGCAGGGAGGAAGGTTTTAGATTTGTAAAGAACTGGGCAACATTTTGGGGAATGGGGAGCCTATTCCAGTAGGATAGGCTCCACCTTAACCAGGGTGGGACCAGGCTGCTGGCATGGGCTATTAAACTAGAACCTGGGGGAAGATATTACCAAAACAGGGAAGATAAGGTATCTTAATAGTGAGATTGCAAAAGAGACCATGGTAGATCAGATGGCCTTAAATAAAAATCAGAAAAAAGATTGCAAATTAACACTGTCAACTACTGAGCAAGATGTAAATAGGAACAACAAACATAGTTTGAAATATTTATATGCGAATGCCAGAAGCCTAAGAAATAAGATGGGAGAGTTAGAATATATTGCACTAAATGAAAAATTAGATATAATAGGCATCTCTGAGACCTGGTGGAAGGAGGATAACTAGTGGGACACTGTCATACCAGGGTACAAATTATATCGTAGTGATAGGGTGGATCGAATTGGTGGAGGGGTAGCATTGTTTGTTAAGGAGGGCACTGAATCAAATAGATTGAAAATTCTGCAGGAAACAAAACACATCTTGGAATCCTTATGAATTGAAATTCCATGTGTACAGGGGAAAAGAATAATGATAGGAGTATACTACTATCCACCTGGCCAGGATGAACAGACAGATGTAGAAATGTTATCAGAAATTAGAGAGGCTAACATACTGGGCAACACAATAATAATGGGTGATTTCAATTACCCCGATTTTGACTGGGTAAATGTAACATCATGGCATGCTAGGGAGTTAAAATTCCTTGAAGAAATCAAGAACTGCTTTTATAGAGCAGCTGGTTCAGGAGCCAACAAGAGAAGGAAAAAGCTAGTTCTTAGTGATCATAATATGATCAGATTTTATATTGGCTCTGGAGTAAGTGCACACAGGAAATCTAATACATTAGCATTTTTGACTTTCAAAAAGGAGACTATGATAAAATGAGAATGGTGACAAAAAAAAGGAGGAGCAGCTGCGAAGATCAAAAATTTACATCAGGTGTGGTTGCTGTTCAAAAATACCATCCTGGAAGCCCAGGCCAAATATATTCTGTGTATTAAAAAAGGAGGAAGGAAGACCAAACGACAATTGGCATGGTTAAAAAGTGAGGTGAAGGAAGCTATTAGAGCTAAAAGAAAATCCTTCAGAAAGTGGAAGAAGGAACCGACTGAAAATAATAAGAAACAGCATAAGGGATGTCAAGTCAAATGCAAAGCACTGATAAGGAAGGCAAAGATGGACTTTGAAAAAAAGATTGCGTTGGAGGCAAAAACATCAGGTAAAACATGTGGATAAAGGTGAGACGGTCGATATTGTGTATCTGGATTTTCAAAAGGCCTTTGGAGACTTTCATGAGGTACTTTGTCAGAGGAAATTGGAGAGTCATGGGATAGGAGGTAGTGTCTTTTTGTGGATTAAAAACTGGTTAAAAGATAGAAAAGAGAGTAGGGTTAAATGGCCAATATTTTCAATGGAGAAGAGTAGATAGTGGGGTTCCCCAGGGTTCTGTGCTGGGACCACTGCTTTTAAACATATTTATAAATGATCTAGAGATGGGAGTAACTAGTGAGGTAATTAAATTTGCTGACAACACAGAGTTATTCAAAGTTGTTAAATTGGAAGAGGATTGTGAAAAATTACAAGAGGATCTTACAAGACTGAGAGACTGTGCATCTAAATGGCAGATGACATTTAATGTGAGCAAGTGCAAAGTGATGCATGTGGGAAAGCATGCAAGGTTCCACATTAGGAGTGACTGACCAGGAAAGGGATCTAGGCGTCGTCATTGATGATATGTTGAAACCCTCTGCTCACTGTGCGGCGGCTAAGAAAGCAAATAGAATGTTAAGTATTAGTAGGAAAGGAATAGAAAACAAAAATGAGGACGTTATAATGCCTTTGTATTGCTCCATGGTGCAACCACACCTTGAATATTGTGTTCAATTCTGATCACCGCATCTTAAAAAAGATATAGTGGAATTAGAAAAGGTGACAAAAATGATAAAGGGGATGGGATGACTTCTGTATGAGGAAAGGCTAAAGCGACTAAGGCTCTTCAGCTTAGAGAAAAGACAGCTGAAGGGATATATGATAGAGGTCTATAAAATAATGAGTGGAGTGGAATGAGTAGACGTAAATCGCTTGTTTACTCTTTCCAAAAATACTAGGACTAGGGGGCACGCATTGAAGCTACAAAGTAGTAAATTTAAAATGAATTGGAGAAAATCTTTCTTCACTCAATGTGTAATTAAACTCTGGAATTTGTTACCAGAGAATGTAGTAAAAGCAGTTAGCTTAGTAGGGTTTACAAAAAGGTCTGGATGTCTTCCTAAAGGAAAAGTCCATAGACCATTATTAAAATGGACTTGGGAAAAATCCACTGCTTATTTCTTGGATAAGCAGCATAAAATATATTGTACTTTTTTGGGATCTTCTCAGGTACTTGTGACCTGGATTGGGCACTGTTGGAAACAGGATGCTGGGCGTAATGGACCTTCAGTCTGTCCCAGTATTGCAATACTTATGCACTTATGATAATGGTTTGATTTAATCTATCAAGAATAATTAGAGAGGCTTAAAGAAGACACAGTTTGTACTTCCATGTCTCATAGTAAATTTACAGGAAACTTTAAGACAAAACTGCCCCAATCTCTAAGGGGGTCTTTTATTAAGTCACGGTAGTGTTTTTAGCTCATGGTAGAAATCAGCTGGTGGTAAACACCGAGACACCCATTATATTCTGATGAGCGTTTCAGCGTTTACCACCAGTTGATTTCTCCCGCAGCTAAAAATGGTACCACAGCTTAGTAAAAGGACCCCTAAGACATTTGGGCGCATCAGCAAAAACTGTTTCCTACATTGCTGTATGACTCTGGCAAACATCAGACTCAATACTAGCATGAGGTATAGTCCAACCACATAAGTATTTCTTTTCCGAGTTTTAAATGTATTACAGTCCACCATAGCTTAAGAAAATGCTACAAATAAATTTAAGAAGGAAAGAAGCAGAGGGAAAACATGCTAGTAAAAGTCAATAATGGCTGAATACAGTAAATCACACCCAGAGTTAGGCGCTGGAATAATATCAGTGCTAAGCACTATTCAATAAAGGGTGCACCTAACTTTGGGTGCCAGACTTAACGCCTATAATGCTGGTGCCCAAGTTAGGTGTGCAAATGGCAGTATTCTGTAACAGTGCATGCAACTAGCACTTATGTTAGGTGTGGCTAGGTATATGCTAACAGGATTGCTTGGCACTATTCTGCAAATACCTGCTTAACTTACAAGTTTGCAAGAGGTGCACACACTGGGCAAAGCATGGGTGAGATATAGGCAGGTCCCCCGCTTATACAAGTAACTTACAGAATACTGTAAGTTATGTTCATCCCTGCCACATTTAGGTGTCCCCACTGATGCCAGGTTTTTGCCTAGTATAACTGCAGGTGAGTAAGTGTTAGTCACCCCGATACTGGGCTCACAGCATAGCCTTGGGGCATCTATATAGAGGTGTCCAGTTACAGTGTAGCATATGATATGATGAATTTTCAGAGTTACTGATTTTGTTGGATAAGTGTTTTGCTATGCAACTTATTCAGTATCAGAAGGCAGAACTGGCTCTACCCTCCCCCTGAAGACCACTGATAGCCTGGAACAATAGGACTATTGAAGGGTCAACCAGTGTAACAAAAGCAGGCTGGGTGGATACTGAAAAGTTAATCACCCCCATTCAGGGTCGGTATATTGACAGTAATCCAAGAGGCTGGATGTAACAACAGACAGACCATCTACCTGAAACTCCCAGACAATGACTTGACTTGTCAAGCACATTTGGGTGTGTACTACAGCACATGGTCAGCCAGGAACCCTTATGATATAGTTTAAACATGTGACCAGCTAAATCAGCATTTCCATGTCTCCATCTCAACAACCAGAACAAATCAGTTTCATCTATCCTTGGGTTTTGATTGGATTAATACACCTCCACCTGACTTCAGCCTATAGCCCAACAAGAATTACATAAAAACCGTAACACTCTTTGTCTGCCCCTCTCTGGACACTGCGTGCACTGCTGTATCTGAGCCCTCCTTGAAGCTCTCTGGGCCTTGCTGGACTTCAAACACACCTCTAAGTTAAGACTTTCTCCAGGTTCCACTACCATCAACTCTGCAAGTAGAATCAGTGGCGTACCAAGGGGGGGGCGGTGGGGGTGGTCCGAACCGAGTGCACGCCACTGGAGGGGGGGTGCCGTGGCGCGCGTCTGGTTCCGAGTTCGCTATCTTCGCTCGTTCGCTGCAGCTCCCTCTGCCCCGGAACAGGTTACTTCCTGTTCTGGGGCAGAGGGACCTGCAGCGAACGAACGAAGTTAACTTTTCGGAGCTGACAGGGGCGCGCTGCGGCACCCCCCCAGTGGCGTGCACCTGGGGGGGTTGTCATTTCACCGGGGGGGGGGGGCGCTGCACCCGGGGGGGGGGGCGCATCGGTGATCCGCCCCAGGTGCCATCCTGGCTAGGAACGCCACTGAGTAGAAGACTTCTCTCCCCAGCAAAGGACCCACCATCTAGCTACAGAGATAAGACCTCCTTCACCACTCCAACCAGCAGCAGAAAGAATACATCTGAGATTCAATCAAAGTGAGTTACTATTAATTATTCTGCCTTGCTAACAATATTTATCTTGTGGTATGTTTCCCTTGTGGAAAATCCCTAAACTGCCTTCTAAAATAAACTTTATTTGCACCTGAGAATAAGAATTTAGTCCTTATGTTCTGAGCACATTATACAGTGCAGGTTAATACAATTCCCCAAACATATATATTTTCTAAGCAGGTCTTCTATGGAAACAATGAGAACCAGGATAAGCAGGCACTGCATAAAATTAGAAAAAAAAATTCTTCTACTCACATCCATTTTAAATTGAAGAAGGAAATTTTCTTGGAGTGCCAGAATCCTTCATTGGAGACACAAAAAGCAAAATCTTCAATATGTGCAGTATTATTAATTTAGCAAGTAGCATAGTGGCAAAGTGCACTGCCATTCAGAGTGTCCCTGGTTCAGTTCCCCCATCAGGTCTTCCAAATTCTGCATTGGCTGGGGATACAGTGAATTCAAGAAGCAAGTCATGATTATCAAAAAAAAGTGACACCTGGTGGCTAATTTTTTAGAGCCCATGATACGGGGTTCCGGAAGGAGATTTTGTGCATGGTTCCCAGCTTCAGGATCACTACTGCAATGACCAGATTAGGAACAATGGGAGAGAAGGTATATTAGAACAAGGGAACATTCTGGGTAGTTGCAAATAAAAGTACATTGCCCCGGTGTCTCAGCCCTGGTTCAACTGAGACAAAAGAAATTACTGAGCGAACAAAATGTAGATAGCAAAAGAAAACTTCAAAATAAAGATAACTAAACTGTATGTGAATTGGCTCAAACACAGAAATATCCAACCAATGTGAAAACACTTCAGTATTTCATATACAGGCCCCCTTTTCCTAAGCTGCATTACCATTTTGCAGTTACCACATATTAAAGGTTAAAATGAATGCACAGTAACTGTGAAGCTTCTCTGTTTAACTTCTTACCATACTTTTAACGCAGGAACAATAAATACACTTACCACGCATTAACTACAGATAATGTGAATTCACTCACCACTACCTCCAGTTTGCACCCACATTTTCATGCATCAGTTTTCAAAAGAATTCTAAAGAATGGGCTGCTTAGCATGCTAAGGGCCCTGTTTACTAAGCTGCGCTAGCGTTTTTAGTGCACGCTAAATGCTAGAGTCACCCATATGTTCCTACAGGCGACTTAGTGTTTAGTGCATCCTAATCATTAGCGTGTGCCAAAAATGCTAACATGCCCTTTGTGCTGTTTAGTAAGCAGGGCCCTAAGCCTCATAGAAGCTCATTATTAAAGGATTTGCATTAAAGTAGCACAGGTTTGGTTTTTTTTGCAAATGGTCCCTAAACACGTTTAAAGGGGCAAAAGTCCCAAACGACAGCATTTTTGGACATTTTGTACATTTTAGTGAATGAAGACTCTGCCTGTAAAACAATGAGCGCATTGGCTTCCTGGTGATAGAACTAGCAACTCTGCCATGAAGAGGACTTGGGCTTGAATACAATGAAGCTACTAAGAAGTAAATTTAAAACAAACCAAAGAAAATATTTCTTCACTCAGCATGTAATTAAACTCTGGAATTTGTTGCCAGAGAATGTGATAAAAGCAGTCAACTTGGCAGGGTTTAAAAAAAAAGGTTTGGATAATTTCCTAAAAGACAAGTCCATAAGCCATTATTAAGATGGACTTGGGGAAAATCCACTACTTATTTCCAAGATAAGCAGCAGAAAATCTGTTTTTCTGTTTTGGAATCTTGCCAAGTACTTGTGACCTGGATTGGCCACTGTTGGAAACAGGATACTGGGTTTGATGGGCCTTCGGTCTGTCCCAGTATAGCAGTACTTATGATCGTATGTATAATGGAGATAGTGATTACAGCCCCTGGAGGAAGGAAGACTTTCTGTTGTACAGTGAAAACAGGGGTAGCCTGTGGGGAATGTGGATTGATGTGCCACTATATGCAGAGACTCGCTATGGGGCCTCATTAGATTAAGTTCATGGAGGCTGAAAAGTGGGTCCATATGCAAACCTGTAGTTGCTCATTGGTAGGACCAGTCCTAAATGGAACACTAGAAGGGTAGTTGAATAACAGGGCACTTACAATTATGCGCCATTTGCATGCATAAATGTAAATAAAACTGTCAGTTATACTCATAAATGGTGGCAAATTGGCAGAGCGGTATTCTATAAGGGTACATACTCCCGGTCTATAAAGGGCGCAGGTACCAGATCGGTGCACAAAGTAGTTAGTTAATGTGATCCAATGATTTAATTACTGAATTGGCATTAATTATAATTTGGGCACCAATCTTGCTCAACGCTATTCTGTAACAATGGGAGCCTAAATTGGATTATGCATAACTCAAAAGGGGGTGTGGTCATGGGAGGGGCATGAGTGGGTTAAGAGTGGGTTAAAGATGGGCACAGTATTACAGAATAGTGGGGATCCACGTCCAAATTGCACACCAGGATTTACACCAGGTTTCAGCTGGTGCAAGTTGTCATGCCCAAAGTTGAATTTGCACACAGCGCTATTCTATAACGATCACTCATCCCAGAGCAACCTTTATAGAATAATGCTGAGTGCCGATTTTTATCAGTGCCTACGTTTTGGTGCATTTATAGAATTTTCCCCATAGTGTGTAATTGCAAGGGGGGCTTCACATGGACAGAACATGGGAGTGGCGTAGGGCAGGGCTGCCACTTACATATGTAATTTAATGTAAGGTACGTGCATCCTTGCCACATTTAGTTGCAAGGTCTATGGCTGGTGTAACTGTGGGTACCTAATTGTTAGGTGTGGGTTACTAGTATTCTGTAACAGGATCTGGGCACTCAGATGCCGTTATGGAATTAATGCTCAGTGCACTGCATCGGCACACTTAACTGGAGGCCCCCAGTTATATAACCACCCTCCATCCTCATAGTGGCCATGTTTATGGCTAATGTGTGCAGGAGCTGGTGCATGGCCCCTGGCCAGTGGTTCCCAAACCTGATCCTGGAGGCACCCCAGTCAGTCAGGTTTTCAGGATACCCACAATGAATATTCATGACAGAGATTTGCATGCACTGCCGCCACTGCAAGCAAATCTAGATCATGAATTTTCGTTGTGGATATCCTGAAAACCTGTCTGGCTGGGGTACCTCTAGGACCAGGTTTGGGAATCACTGGATTAGACTAAAAGAAGTTGAGAGAAAAATATGTGTTAGTTTTGAATGTAGTTTCTAGTGATTTTAGTGCTTGTGGGAGGCTGATGACACTGGACACTAAAATCTCCCAGTATTGTACAGCGCTGGTTCAGAAAAGACAGAAGCAGTACAGGTTTCAGGAAACAACAAGGCAAACGATCTGCAAACTCCAAAGGTAACAAAGCAGATCAGTAGAAGATGTATACAAACTTTATTAATAAAATTGCATATAAAATATATTGCAGTACAGGTTTCTCCACACTGCCTTTAATAACTGAGCCATCTCACCGCACCTTATGCCTGGAATAGGCTTCCTGAGCCATTACGTCTAGCTCCATCCCTGGCTGCCTTCAAATCCGGGCTAAAGGCCTACCTGTTTGATGCTGCTTTCGACTCCTGACTTGTAACTTTTACCTTATCCTTATGTGTCCTTCTGTCTGTCCTTCCCTTCTCCTTTTTGGTCCTGTCTGTTTGTCCTGATTTAGATTGTAAGCTCTTTTGAGCAGGGACTGTCTTCTTCATGTTCAATTGTAAAGCACTGCGTACGACTGGTAGCGCTATAGAAGTGATTTATAGTAGTAGTAGTAGTAGTAGAAATGAACACTGAAATACTGTTGGGCTGGTCCATAACCAAAGCTCTAAATCCAAGTTTGGTATAAAGGATACATTGCTCTTCTAATGTGTCCTTTTCATTTTCATTTTCTTGGTACACAACTGAAGTGATTATTAACAGGACTGTACAGAGGATATCTTGGATAAAAAATAACAACATATAGGTATTTTCCTATTGGAAAGATGAGCCCCTTCCAAATTCTGAGAACATAGACCCTAGTCATAGATCCATGATAGTACCAAATTGGGATTTTAATTTTTATGATGTGTATGAATATCCAATGAGGGAGAAACTGAAACTAGCTTCTCATTTCTCTTGTGACACCACGCAATCTTTGTGAAAAGTTCCAGCATGCAACCACTGCATAAGGTTGCAGCATCTATTATAAACATGCAAATGTATCTCATAATCCTACCTTGCCAAATCGTTCAGATCCAATCGACCGTCTTTATTTTTGTCAAAGATTTTCATCTGCAATCAATCAGAACAAACTGGTGTAAGTTATTTACATTCATAAAGCTATGTAAAAGTAGCTCTTTTGGGCTTTTAACTCAATCATATTGTGGCCCATCAGGGTTTTCTCACGTTTTTGTTCCTTTGCCCTTCTGCTCCTATAACCCAGCAACAGTCTTCAACAATGAACCACAGACCAAAGCTTTTTTTTTTAGAACTCAGTAGACATGCACTTGAATATCACGGTTATGATCTCAGGGAAGGTGAGCCCTTGGACCACTGTCGGATACTGGCTAGTGGTAGGCGAACCACCCAGGTAGGACGAGACACTAAAGCAAAAACCAGGCAAGGCTGGGACTGGAACTGGGGACAAGCAAGATTGGTGCTGAAGACAGGCAAAGCTTGAGTTGGTGGCAGGCAGGGGTGAGCTGAGGATGAGAAGGGATGGAACAAGCAGGGATGAGACTGAAGCTGAAGACGAGCAAGGCTGGAACTGGAGCTGAGGACAGGAAAAGCAGGTCAAATCTGAATATGAGATAACACAAAACCAGGCACACACAACTAGTTTGATGTTACAGCAACAAATGGACCTTTTTATGTGTTTCATGAATTAAAGTATTTTCATTTTAAGCCCCACAGTTAGTTTGAGCTTTCTTCTGTTTCCCACTTTTCTGTGTGTTTTCATCTTGTTTTTCATGGGACTCTTGTGTTCAGCCCTTTCATAGTTTACGCCCATGCTCTGCCCATGTTGATGCCTCCATGCAGCTGCAAGCTGCACATTTTCTAGAATAGCATCTAGCTCATTAGCATAACTGACAATTATTGGCACCAATCATGTGCATAAGTGTTACTATTTTATAAATATGTCCATGTTATTGGTGCCTAAATTTAGGTGCACATTATAGAATTGCCCTTCACATCTTTTATGCTGGTTCAGCAGGAGGTATCGCAACCTAGGAAGATTCCTGCATTTGGAATTATTTGAATGCTTCTAGGAATAAGACACTAACCTGTCTGCACGGCCCCAGATCACTTGGATGCGTTTGGACTAGGGCTGTGCTAAATATTTGTATTCAATTCAATTAGGTCCCGAATACATTATTCATATTCGGACAAATAGTGATTTAACATCAAATATGAATAATCCGGGGCTCTACTGTGCTAAATCCTACTGAAATAAACGCTTGATCTCTGGTTTCACGTTGCTTCTTTTATTATTTGTTACGTTACAGTTCAATGCCTGTTATTCGTATTCGGCCAAATAGTAAAACATGCCATTCAGTACAGCTCTAGTTTGAAGCATCCCTTTTTTCTCAATTCCATCAAGAGATGTTTATGAGATTCCCAGTTCACTAGTTGCTTAATATGGAAAAGAAGAATGCACTGCACTCGTGATCTCCACTCTAGGGCATTGGCATGGTCTTGCAGTATTTTGCTATGATATTTGCTCTCAGCGTTCAAATTTACTCTATAATGTTTTCATAAAGCAAGAAAAGTTCAAACATTCTCAGCTACAGTGGTTTCTTCTGTCACTCACCATCGTGTGGGTATACTCATCCAGTTTAGCCTCTGGAATTTGCTTTTTGTGCTGCTGGAATAGGTCTTGCAAGAAGTTCTGTGGATGGCAGATACATGGTTTATTGTCCTTGCTAGAACATTTCATATTTGTTCTCTTGAGATTTATCAGCATTCATGACACCCAGAAGCAAGATAAAAATCACATATGCTGGTTTGGTTTTGCTAAAAAGCAGTAAAACTAGAAAGAGCTGTTTTATTTATTTACTTAGGTATTTCTCTCTTTTAATTCTAGCCCACCTATTACTAGGCGGGTAACAATAAAACCAACATAGTTAGAAATAACACATAACATCACAAACAACTCCA
Organism: Microcaecilia unicolor; assembly: GCF_901765095.1. Taxonomy (NCBI): domain Eukaryota; kingdom Metazoa; phylum Chordata; class Amphibia; order Gymnophiona; family Siphonopidae; genus Microcaecilia; species Microcaecilia unicolor. The sequence goes on from NC_044031.1 coordinate 428,367,592, forward strand.
TGGTCTCTTACAAACAGTCTGATATCTACCTACTAAGGTGCAAATGTCTGAGAGTAAAAGTATGTTTTCAGTCCCTTCCTCATTGTAGAAAATTCTGTCAGCAAATGTAACTTCTCAGGTGATTTGTTCCATAAAAGAGGACCTACGACGGACAACATTGCTTCTCTTCTGCCTGCATAATGTACTTTAGATAAACAAGGTCAACAAAAAACGGGGTTGCTATAAAGCTCTACATAAAAGTCTATCCCCCCCCCCTGTTTACAAAGCCATGCGGCAATGCCAACATAGCCCATTCAAAGTGAATGAGCTGTTTCGGCAAGTGCCGTAGCGAGGGCTAATGGCACCCGGGGCGGGTTGCCGCTGCGCACCCCCCCCCAGGTGCAGCATAGCGCGACCCCCCTCCTCTGCAGCACACCCCCCACGGAGCTCAACCCCCCCCCCCTGGATTGCATTCTTACCTGCGGGAGGGCCGATCCGCCCTGAGTGCACGTCACTTGGAGCTGCGTCGGCCCCGCTGGTTCCCTGCTCTCTCTGCCCCAGAAGTTCCGGGGCACAGAGGGAGCAGGGAACCAGCGGGGCCGGCACCCCCCGAGCGTGTGCACCCGGGGTGGACCGCCCCTCCCGCCCCCCTTCCTACGCCACTGGTTTCGGCATTACCACATTGACTGCCGCTAGCACAGCTTTGTAAACATGGGGCTATATAAGTATTTTAGACTAGTGTGTTTAAGGATTCATCATTAGAAAGTTTTTTTATGAAGGTTGTCATAAAGGCTTCACATAAAAGCCTATATAAGTACTTTAGGGACCTGTTCACTAAGCCGCACTAGAGTTTTTAGCATGTGCTACTGCTAGAGACACCCATAGGAATATATGGGTGTCTCTAGCATTTTAGTCAGGGGCGTAGCCAGACCTCATGGTGGGAGGGGGCCAGAGCCCGAGGTTGGGGGCACATTTTGAGTGTCGCCCCGGCACACCCCCACCACCTCGCCCCCCCACCGCCTCGCCTCACATCCTAGCCACTTCCCCTCACAAACAAATACCTTTGCTGGCCGAAGCCTTTTTCACACACACACACACACACACACACACACACACACACACACACACACACACACACACATATATATATATCTTTATAAGTTGCAGTGATTCTAATTATAATTTTGTATATTCTAATTCTAATGTTTGTAAGAATTCCTGATGAAGGCATAGGCTGAAACATGGACTGTGTTGAGTCCACTGTCAAGTGAAGCTTGCTGCTTTTCCTCTATGTGCTGTCTTCAAGCAAACATTGATGTATATATGAATAAAGGATTTGCTTTTTTTTTTTCTCCTGACTGATCACACTGGTCGTTCCCACCCCGTTTTTTGTTGACTTTGATATCTATGGGACTGTTTGGTTTTCTTTTTCTGTTGGACTTTAGGTAAACAAGCCAGTAAAAGTTTTGTGTCATTGCCATTGTCTTCTTTTTAATGCAGTCCTTTGTTGGACAGTTGCCCCTAGGATACTGGGTCTCCAGCCCTGAATAACATATAGACTGAATTCTACCTCCCCTAAGAACACATAGACTGAACTCTCTTCCACCTGCCTTCCCATCTTTTCTTCCTATCACATAAGAGTTCATGTAAGGTTGTTTGTGCCAGCTATTTTTGGTATAGACAGATTGGGGTCAATAGCAAAAGATTTGTCTGAGTAACCTTGGGAGTCACCTGGACAAATTTTAGTTTTTTTAATTCTTCAAATTTTATCTGATCGACTCACCTATCCAGTTATTTCTCAAAAAAGCAGCAAGGAAATTCCACAGCATGGTTTTAGTTTAACCAGATAATGCTACATATGATCACTATCTGGTTAAACTTATCTAGTTACACTGGACTCTAAAAAACCTGCTCTAAAGTTAACCAGATATACTTATCCGGTTAACTTTAGGCCGCACACAACAAAGTCCTGGAAGGCGCCTACTTTCCTTATAGAATATTAGCTAACCAGGTTGTGAGGGAGTCTATAGGAAATTATAGACTCTCCCTTAACATCATTCCCTCACAGTCACAGAGCCACCTTAGAAGTCAGGCTATAGAGCAGTGAAGAGATGACTCAGCAGGAGCAGAGCAGGAAGGGTGTGGTCAAGGCAAGCTAAAAACCCTCAGCACAAATCAGTCAGGGAGGCCCATAGGAGAGAAGAGAAACCCTCAACTGCATCAGTGTAAGTAGGGCCAGTCTTAGCAATTGCGGGGCCCTGTGCAGACCAGTTTGGTGGGGCCCCCTTCTCCTTGCCTAGCCCCACCTCTGGGTTGAGGGGGATGGGGTCGCTGCCACATACCACCAGAGCTTGATGATGTTAGCTGGGGAGAGGAGGATGTAGAAGAGCCCGGAGCTCAGCACAGGAGGGAGGCAGCATGGTGTCCCTCAGCCCCGGCCTCCCTCCCTGAGAGCCGAGTAGTGAATAGCCAAAGTCACAAGGCAGGAGCAGACCTCTAAACTTCCAGGCCGCTGGCACTGGCAGCAATGTAAGTGCTGTCTTCGGCCTATCCCAGAAGCCTTCTCTGTACAGCCACTTCCTGTTCCCGCGTAGGCAGAATTTTGGCAGTTACAAGTATGTGTGCACACTTTTGCACATAAATGCAAGTAGCTGGGCTTAACGTCTTGATGACAGATGCTTCCATCCACAAGTTTCAGACTTACTCTGATTCTAATATTTTTATGTGGGTGTTAGCTTGAGTCCATTTTATTACTGTTTACTTCCTTTTAGGAAACACAAGAAAGGAGGAGTAGCCTAATGGTTAGGGCACCAGGCTGGCTACTATGGAAGCCCGGTTCAAATGCTGCTGCTGCTCCTTGTGATCTTGGGCAAGTCACTTAACCCTCCATAGCCTCAGGTACAAAGTTAGGAGTCTTTTTACTGAAGCTTAGCATGTGGTAACAAACATTAGTGTGTGCTAAGTGCAGTGGTGTGCTGGAGCTGGCTCGCACCAGCTCGCAAGAGCCGGTTGTTAACTTTGCTTCCGACTTGCGAGCCGGTTGTTGAAACGCGCGAGCTGGCTCTCCTCCCTCCCTCCCTCCCTCCCTCCCTCCCTCTGGATCCGGTCCCTCACATCACCGACCTGACTCTTCGAATTCTTTGGAGCAGGCAGTCTTGCCTGCCCGCTGCCAGCGCTGACTCTCCCCCGCTGGCGCTGCCGGTTCGCACTTTAAAAATGGCCACCGAGACTTCCAGAGGTGGCCTTGCGAGACTTCTGCTGGTCTCGGCGGCCATTTTGAAGCGCAAACCGGCAGCGCCAGAGGGGGAGAGTCAGTGCTGGCAGCGGGCAGGCAAGACTGCCTGCCCCAAAGAATTTGAAGAGTCAGGTCGGGTCGGTGACATGAGGGACCAGGTCCGGAGGGAGGGAGGAGAATTCGCCGAACAACTCGGGAGAGGGTGGCAGGGGAAAGAAGGGAGTCGCTGGGCATTTGTGGATGGAGGGGAGAGAAGGGTCGCTGGGTATGGGTGCATGCAGGGCAGGGGAGAGGAGGGTCACTGCTGGACATGGGTGGATGGAGGGCAGGGGAAAGGAGGGTCACTGGGTATGGGTGCATGCAGGGCAGGGGAGAGGAGGGTCGCTGGGTATGGGTGCATGCAGGGCAGGGGGAGAGAAGGGTCACTGGACATGGGTGGATGGAGGGCAGGGGGAGAGAAGGGTCACTGGACATGGGTGGATGGAGGGCAGGGGAGAGGAGGGGAGAGAGAAGAAATGCTGGACATGGATGGAGGGGAGGGAAGAGTGAGGAAGGAGATGAGATAAGGGAAAAGGAAGAGAGGAGAAAAACTGCACATGGATGAATAGGCAGAAGCTGAGGACCAGAAATGAAGAAGAAAGGAAAGAAATAAATGGAAAGGAAGCCCTGGAAACGGAGTTAAGAGGACAGATAGCAGCAAAATTGGATACTGGGCCAGCATGATCAGAAAAACAGTCACCAGACAACAAAGGTAGAAAAAAATAATTTTATTTTCATTATAGTGTTTGGAATATGTTCACTTTGAGAATCAGGTGCTCAACATTAAAGGTTTATATTTATTTACTTATTTATGGCATTTTATCGCACACTAAACATGAATTAGATTGGAACCTGGGCTCATTTAATTTTTTTTTCCTGGAGTAATGCATTTGCCCCCCCCCCCCCCCAGGCTCTCGCCACGGCTATAGCCAGCCTTGCAATTTGGGGGGGGGCACAGAGGGGGACCGGGGGGCGCAGAGGGGGACCGGGGAGAGAGCCTGTTGTTAAACATTTACCAGCACACCACTGGCTAAGTGCCTCGTGACCCATAGGTATATAATAAGACCACTGTTCTCCCTAAGCTGTGTGGGAATCCTCTACCTACAGCCCTGTCAGTGGGAGTGGCTGTTTCACATTTTCAGTGGTGAGAGACAGGCAAGCTCTGCAGGCCTAGTGATTGAAAACACAATTTTGAAGCATCGCCTCCCCCCCCCGTCCCCCCACTGACAGCAGTGCAGTTAGAGGACTCCCGCTCAGCTTAGGAAGAACAGTGAATAGGATGCACAGTATTTAGTGCACGTTAATGTCTGTTAGCGTGGGCTAAGCTTTAGTAAAAGAGTCCCTTAGATTGTAAGCCCTCTGAGGACAGGGAAATACCTAGTGTACCTGAATGTAACCTTGAGCAGGGCCGGCCCGAACATTAGGTTACCTGAGGCGGGGACCTCAGGCGGGCACTGTTCTGTTAGTGGCATCTCCCCCTTCCTTCCTCCACCCCATTCCCTCAGTTAACCTTCTTCATATTTCAAAAGTCGGGGATGGCAGACGCGATTCCCATGTGCTGCCCTGTTCCTGGCATGTGCCTCTTCTTTTTATTGAGGCCACTGAGAGGTGGCTGCGGTAGAGAAGAGGCTGGTGCCGGCGGCAGGGCAGTGTATGCGAATCACTGCCGCCACTGGCTTTTTGAACATGAAAAAAGAAGGTAAACTCGGGGAATGGGGTAGAGGAAGGAAGGGGGAGATGCTAGATCTTGGCCCAGGGGGAGGGGGGCGAATTCTCAGCCCTGGCACAGGTGACATCTTGCCTTGAGCCGCTCCTGACCTTAAGGTACTAATGAAAAAGGTACCAGCTAAATTGCAAGTTATCAAGGATTAGAAAATCATTATGAATTAGAGGGAAAGTGTAGTAAGGTGCAGGATAACATACAAAGGTGTTCAGAGTTAGCTGCACCATCACACACACTAAGAGAATAGGACAGCAATGCTTAACCACACTTCTGTGTATTTTAATTTTAAAGGATAGCTGTTATTTGCAGGATTTGGGTTGCTGATATATCGTTTGCACAGCCCCCAGATTTCAGCAACAGCTCAGAGGCCCTTTCTGAGGCAAGGTAAACAGTTCTGCAGCAAATGGTTCTGATGGTAGACGGCATATTTGCATAAATTGTCATATTGAATAATGTAAATGAAATTTTACCGTATAAAAAGAAAATAGTTTGATAACCTTGTTGTGTTTCTGTGTAATATAATTTGATTTTTTGGGGGAGGGAGTGGGAAGAACCTTAGTGATCGTTGTCAGGAAGGGAAGAGAGTAATCAGAAATAAGAGAAAGAGCAGGGAGGAAGGGGACCAGTGAAGGAATGGGATATCAGGGGAGGGGAGGGAGAAAGAGGGGGCAAGGCTAAGAGAAATGGGTTAGAATCTTAGGGATAGGTGGGGATCAGGCAATAAGGGGAGAGAAGGCTTAATTTAATTAATTTTTGCATTTATAATCCGCGTAACCGTCATTCAAGGTGGAGGATAATCGCACATTATAGGTACTTTCTCTGTCCTTAGAGGGCTCACAATCTTGGGTTTTGTGCCTGAGGCAATGGAGGGTTAAGTGACTTGCCCAGGGTCATAAAGAGCTGAGGTGGGTTATGGGGTTGGGGTGTGCCTAAGAAAGAAAGAAAAAAAAAAAAAGGATTAGCGCTGTATGTGTGTGAGACTAAAAGGGAAAGAGATGTGATCTGCACCTAGAGGACAAGAATCAGGTGTGATATGGAGTGTTACGCTCAGTAGTTAAAGGTTATGCTAGTAGAAATGTTCATGGGAGCTGGAGGGGTTACTGGGACTAGGAAGGAGAAAGCAAAGGGAGATCATCACCCACTCTTACTCCTCCCCCTCCCAGTCCCAATATGGTACAAATCTGTTCTCTCACTGTCACCAGCTCCCCTGTTGTTATGTTGCAGATGGTTAGGAATAGGGTTACCATATTTTGTCCTCTCAAAAAGAGGACACATGTCCCACCCCGTGCCCCACCCATGGCCGCCCCTTTCGCATCCTCACCCCGCCCCCTGTCACATATTCCCCTCCCTTCCCCCGGTCACATATTCCCCTCCCCTGTCCCCCAACACCTCCCCCGGGTCACCTCCCGTCCCCTCCCCTTACTTACTATCTACTGGCCTGGTGGTCTAGTGACCTCTTCGGGACAGGAAAGAGCCCCCTCTTTCCTGCCCGGAGCTCTGTCCTTGCCCTGCATCCTGTTGCTGTGACGGTCTCGGGATTCAAAATGGCCACCGAGAGTTGAAGTCTCACGAGGCTGCTTCAACTCTCAGCGGCCATTTTGAATCCCAAGACCGTCACAGCAACAGGATGCAGGGCAAAGGCAGCGCTCCGGGCAGGAAAGAGGGGGCTCTTTCCTGCCCCGAAGAGGTCACTAGACCACCAGGGCAGTAGATAGTAAGTAAGGGAAGGGGAGGCTAGGATAGGCTCACCACCCGCCCGTTTGTCCAGAAATCCGGACAAACGGGCGGACTGGCAAAACCCGTCCGGACACCCTAACATGTCCTGAAAAAGAGGACATGTCCGGGTAAATCCGGACATATGGTAACCCTAGTTAGGCATAACTTATTTTGGAATTGACAGGCCCCTTCCCAGAGACTTGACAACACAATGTGAAGAGGAACAGTGAGTTTCTCTTATTTCTGAAGAGCACTCTGGTGACCTATGAACTCTTCTACTAGCCAGGTTACCCAGTTCCAGGCTGGAGATGTTTTTACCAGTCCTGGTTTTGAACTTACATTCCAAATCAGTGTTGGATTTGTAGTGCCTGATCCTGCCCATTGAAATCAGTGCTGGAAGACCCATAATGCACCAGAATGAGGTGGTCAAAAATCCACGACTGCCCAAAATCTCCAGCCTGGAACTGGGTAACTTGGTATCTCTGCTTTACCTACTGAGAATAACACTCCATATCGCTACTGGCTCTTTGTCCCCCAGGGTTCAGAGTTAGGCAGGCAGATTTAGGAATACATTTTATGTGGCCCTATATTGCCCATTTAGGTATGTGGCACCGGCATTGAATATTGCTGACACCTGCCTAACTGCTGGCTCCTCCCCCAGCTCTACACCCTGTATCACCCCTGACTTGCCCACTTCAAACATGGCCAGAGCCCATATCCAGTGGTTAAGTGCTGCTGAATATCAGGGGTTAGGCAGCCACAAGCGATTTAAGCTGGCAGGAGCCTCTTTCAATATCAACCGGATTGTGTTTTGATTATTATGACGTTAACCATTCTGAGTTCTCATTGGAAGAAGGGCGGCATATTAATATAAGCTGCATTGTATAGCTGTAAATAATAAATACAGAAATATGTTTTGTAGCTTTTTAAAATGTCTCTTCATATACCCCCAAATAAAAACATTAAAATTCAAAATTTGGCATGCCAGCAAGGTACATATATGACTTAAGATAGCTGTAGAATTACTTACTCTGAGCTCAATAGCTGAAATGAAGCCACTGCTGTCTGCATCGTACTTGCGCCAGATCTAATGGAGGAAATATTAGCGACACTGTTTCAATCTCTCATTAGTGATTGAAGGAATGGTTGCAGCACAGAACCGAGAATCAGGATATCTGGATGATTTCAAACAAGTGTCTCTACTTCAGGGGTTCTTAACCCAATCCTTAGGGCACACTGAGCTAGTCGGGGTTCTGCCCCTCCTGTGTATGTGACAATAAATGTGAATGAGGCAGATTTGCATGTCGTACCTCCTTTGTGTGCCAAGCTATCTCATGCATATTCATTGTGTTTATCCTAAAATTCTGACTGGTTCAGTGTGTCCTCAGGGCTGGGTTAAGGAGCTCTGCTCTGCTTCCATGCCTTTGATTTCCTAAACAGTAAACAGGTAACAGGAGGAACTCTCTCTCTCTCTCTCTGTTTGATATACTAGTGAGGACACGTGGAGGGGTATTTTTGATATGTCCAAAAATCCAGTAGTGAACGTGGCCATTTTCAAACCAGAAAAACAGCCAACTTTTTGTTTCAAAAATGGCTATTTGCTAGACGTTTTTGTGTTCAGCGCATCTATCTTTTAGGACCATTTTTGGGGGAACAAAAACCATCCAAGGGAAAAACGCACTAAAGAAAGCCATTGGGATGTATGAGGGGCTGGAGTGGTCACATGGACATCCCAGCAGAGCAATTGGGCACCCGAGGGGGCACTCCAGTGGAGTTCACATAAAAGGTTCCAGGTACACATTTCATTGTTACCCCCTTATATTGTATGGTGAGCCCTCCAAAATCCACCAAAAATCTACTGTATCCAACTGTACATACTACTATAACTACTTATCATTTCTATAGCACTACTATATGTAAGGTACAGTGTTTTTTTGGTAGGTTTTGGAGGGCTCACATTTTCAACCACGTGTACTAGTCAGAGTGGGATATGGGCCTGGGTCCCCTTCTGCCATACAGGCTGGTATGTACTGTTTCTTTCACATCTTTGGGGAGTGGGAGGGGGTCAGTGACCACTGGGGGAGTAAGGGGGGGTTATGCCTTAATCCCTCCAGCGGTCATTTGGTCACTTAGTCATGATTGAACAGACCTAGCCAGAAACATCTTCATTCTGGCCCTAGATGCATCATTTTGTTCTATTATTGCAGGAAAACATCTATCTTTTGGTGCCACCCATGTCCCGCCCCAAACATGCTCCCAACATGCCCCCTTGAAATTTGGACAAACTGTGGAGCAAAACATCTAAAATCTGGGTGTCAAAAATTGCAGCTTGTACGTTTTGGGAGAAAAGCATCTTTCTTCTACCTTATCACATTTTTGGGGATTTTTTTTGTTTTGAAATGAACCCCTAAGTTTCAGATCATGCAAAAATTTACCATCTGAAATTTTTGTAGTCTTGTACAATTAACACCTGAAGGTCTTTATACAGGAATCCAGCTGATATTAATGCAGCTCTATAAGTATGTGGCACTGATTGCATAGCTGCCAACTTACCCAGTTCCAGTAGTGTCATGTCCCCTACCTCAACACAAGTGGCGTCCTCAGGCTGCACAGGGTCCCATTGACACGCACACTTGACTGGCACAGCCCTGAGCCAAGTGTGTGTAGTTCTTCTCTGGCTGCAGGTTCCTTGATTGCTTTGCTTCCATGCATCTGGCTCTGCTCTCTCTCTCTCTGCCTGGCTTCTAGGCTCCTTGATTGCTTTGCTTCCACCCACCTAGGTCTGCTCTTCCTCTGCCTGGCTTCCCTTGCTTCTCTCCTATTGGTCTTCCAGTTCCTCCTTCCCCTGCTCTTGTCCTATGGCTGTGCCCCATCTCCCTGCTGATGTCAGACACCAGCACTTTATCAGCTGAGCTCTCCCTAGACTCCTTGCTTCGGCTTCAACTTTGGTAGGTGTTACTTGCTCAGTAGTGTGCATCTCCTCTACTTTGTTCTTTGTTGCTGACTCTGCCTGTACCTGGATTACTCTCGTGTCTGCTGCCTGCCTCCTGACCTTGCCTATACCTGGATTACTCTCGTGTCTGCTGCCTGCCTACTGACTCTGCCTGTACCTGGATCACTCTCTTGCCTGCTGCCTGTCTGGCCGTCACGTTCATCACTCCGCTTCCTGCTCCATCTCGTAAGCCTTCCAGGCCTCCCGCACCTAGGGGCTCAACCTCTGGGGAATGGTGATCAGCGCAGGTGAAACCCGGGGTTGTTCGGCCGCCAAGCAGAACCTGGTCCGAGTACCGGGCTTGGCAGCACTCTACTTGGTACAAGAACTCACAGGTCTGACAAGTACAGACATTTTAAGCAGTCTTGCATTGATGAATGCACTGTCCTGATGCATGATGGCACTGGCAGCAACTAATTTCAATGGGAAGAATCAGACTATGAACAGGTAAGAGGAACTGAAGAGGTAAGTTGAGAACCAGAATCAGCTTACAATGTATATTTGGGGTCTCCAGTTTTAGAGCAGAGGTTCTCAACCCAGTCCTCAGGACATATCAAGCCAGCCTGGTTTTCAAGATATCCACATTTGCATACTCTGCCTCCATTGTATGCAAATCTATCTCATGCATATTCATTGTGGATATCCTGAAAATCTGACTGGCTGGGTGTGTCTCAAGGACTGGGTTGAGAAATCCTATTTTAGAGTAGTGTTTCCCAAGTTCAGTCCTGGAGTATCCCTTGCCAGTCAGGTTTTCAGGATATACACAATGAATGTGCATGAAAGAGATTTGCATATAATGGATGCACTGTATGCAAATCAAGTTCATACTTATTCACTGTGGATATCCTGAAAACCTGACTGGCAAAGAATACTCCAGGACTGGACTTTATCTTAGAGGGTTGTAAAATCTAAAAATGATGTTTGTTTTCATTTGGGGTGCAGGAACTATGCTGAGTACCTTTTTCCAGTTGAGTTAAATAAATACATTTGTGCAGATGGGAGGTGGTCGGTGCAGAGCAGAAGAACAGGGTGAAGGATCCACGGCCGACAAGGAGAAGGAAGAAAGTGCACAAAGAGAAGTGGCTTTTCTCCAGTTTTTATCCAATAAATAATTTCTGCTTTTGCATCAGGAGTGAATATTAGGATAAGCTGGGTTACTGCTTTCTAAATGCAGTAGCAGTACAAATCTGCATGAGATAAATCAGTTTCATAGTTCAAAACACTTGATATACCCCCTATTTTGTCATACAAGTCAGAGTGGTTTACAATAAAAACAATTAAGATCAGAAAAAAAATACCAATTAAAAATCAAATAGAAACTTACAAACAGAGGGCCACTTTTACAAAGTGGTGGTAAGCCCAACGCGGGCTTACCGCTCACTAAAAAAGGAAATACCGCCGGGCTACCGTAGCAGCCCGGCAGTAGTTCTCCCCCCAGCGCACATTATATCTGGCGCTACAAAAATATTTTAATTTTTGTAGTGCCGGTGTGTACCTGGCAGTAATCGGGCAGTGCTATGCGCTGCCCAGTTACCACCGGGTTAGGGCAGGAGCCCTTACCAAACCTCAATGGGTGGCGGTAAAGGCTCCCCCTGAAATGGCCGCACGGCCAGTGCTTCACTTGCCACAAGGCCATTTCCTGAAAAACAAAGAGAGATCTACATTTTGCCTGCTGCTGCTATAAGAGGGGGCCTTAGGTCGCGTCAAAAACACACAACAACGCCAGCACAGGCTCCCTTTTGTCGCAGCTTGGTAAAGAGGTCTAGAATTTAACTAATACATTCAGTCTTCCACACTTGCAGACTTTCAAGCTGCCTACCCCGGGTAGAATTAGGCCTCCAGTCCCCAAAATTTAGAAAACAAAGTGCCAAGGTACCCATTTCCAGGAGGAAGATTTTTAAGTTAGTCCTGGACTTCTGTCAGCAGCATTGATTTTAATGGAGAGACTCAGAATACAACTACCACAATGCTTTGAGATTTAAGTTCAAAACCAGGACTGGGTAAAAAAAAAAAATCTCACCCTGGAACTGGGTATCCTGGCAGCTCTGGATAAATGTGCATACTATTTGCAACTTTATCTCATACATATTCATTGCAAATATACTAAATAAATGTTTGGCTGGGAGGTCACCACGAAGGTTTTGGGAAGCCATCTGAATCATTTTTTCCCAGGCTAATTTGATCCAATTCTGATTTTACTTCAGTGCAATTTGAAGTTCTGGTTAAGGAAGGAGCAGGATTCTCTCTCCATGCAAGCAGTGGTGTAGCCACAGGGGAGGGGGGCCTCGGCCCCCTCTGCTTTCATGCCTGAACTGAACTGAGCGTGCACGGGAGAGCCGGCATTAGCGGCAAAAGTGCGCCGACTGAATTAAGTGCTGCTGATTCAGCACAGGCTGGGCTCAGGCAGGAGATGTCTTTGGGCTGATGGGGCTTGGCATCCCTGTCAGCAATGGTTATATTTTATTGTGTCGGTAGCATGAGGGGAAGGGGAGAGAATACCAGTCCACTTTTGGGAAACTCCGAAAATGGACTTCTGGCAAGGACTAAAATACAAGATGATACATGCAACCACCTTCTCGCACATGAGCACGCAGTTGTGGAATGCTTTACCTACTGCCTTGAAAACTATTGACGAAACAACCAACTTTCGTAAATCGCTGAAGACACATCTCTTCAACAAGGCCTACAAAGAGAACCCATAACCTTACTAAATCACCTCGCCAACCCACCCAGTTATGAAAGTCTACCTTCTATACTTACCCGCATAAATCTTTCTTTTTTTTTTTTCCATTACCTAATCTTTCTACATCAAAAATTGTATCCGATATCCTGGAATGGCAATGCCATAACAGGACTCTGTAAGCCACATTGAGCCTGCAAATAGGTGGGAAAATGTGGGATACAAATGCAATAAATAATAATAATAATAATGGGGTAAAACAAGGACTGGATTAGGTTGTCCTGAAAAAATAAAAATGGAATCAAACAGATATCAATCCTAAATTCTATTTGGTGTACCAATTTTAACCCAGTTGATAGCTGCCTTTGCTACACAAGGTCTAGTTTCTTGCTCTCCTTCAAGCAGGCACAAAAACAGGGTTAAAATGGGCATTAAAATATCACCCCTGAGTGCATTGGGTCTTCTGTTTCATAAAGCATATCAAGGGCCATTTTTAGTGGGGAAAAATATCCACATGCAAATCATTCTATTAGATAATCATCAAGAGCAAATAATTTTAACCATAGATACACTGCAAGAATTGACTTCAGCTTATTCCCATAGCCCCATACTGGGAAGAAAGCCTTAGCACATCATGTGATAAATTCACTTCTGTTTAGAAGAATATTAACCTTTTATTCTATGAGAGAAACTTTAACTCTGCATAATAACTCCGATAATTGCATTGGTCTCTGTGAAGTCTGTAGGAGATGTTTGTTCACCTCACAGGATCATCGGATTCAATATTCTCAGTAGACCCAGGCCCAGCTCATTTGCAAAGCTAATTGTGGGAAGACTGTACAGGTTCTGCTTCTGCTGCATTTATTTGGGCATATAATTGTTTTTGCAAGCAATAAATTGCCTTTCTAAATGCAAGGACACTGGAGGAGCTACAATGTAAATGGTAACATCCTGATAGGATATTAAAAATTCAGAGCAACCCTGTCAGTTTAAATAATCCTCTGCCAGCATGTCATCAACATTCACAGTCATGTAACGTGCAAGGCAGAACCTGTACGGGGCAGAATCGTGATTAGGTGCAACACACCTGACCTCGGCACAACATCGTTCACAATCTTGTCTGCTAAATAAAACAGGGCACAACGGAAAGAAAAACTGAGAATTCTTCTAGCTTTGCAACATATGTATGGTCCATTGAATGCATCTATCTTGCTGTCAGATTGGGGGTCCCCTGAGCAGGACTTGATTTCTGGGGAATGCAGTTCCGCCACCTCTTTTCAGACTCCAGAGCAATAGTGATGTTTTGCTCTAGCCCCCACCACCACCACACACACACTTTGGGATGTCACAGAAAAGCTGAAGCATTTTGCGCTTCAGAATCTTCTGGAAGCATCATGCTGAGAAGAAGAAGAGCTTCCTATGCGCAAGTATTAATAAAGAAAATAGCATATTTCTAAATAGGCAAACAAATTTCTAAGCCGTTTATCAATACTAAATAACAAGTTCACAATAAAGGGGCTATCATTTTCACTGTGATATGTGACAGTAGAATAGTTCAAATCATTGTTATGCATTTGGCTTCCGCCTTTCCTGGCTACAGCAAATGGGATAACAATCACATGTAAATGTAAACACATAATAACAATACACTGCACATGTCTGGATTATTTTTTCTTTTCTTAATAAGGTTGCTAGTGATTGTAGTACCTGTACATCGCAATGCAGAGCAGCATGAACCAAAGGATATGGAGCTGGAAAGCATGACCAAGGCTACCAATGTTGCATGGCCCTCAGATAACGAACCCTGGGCTTGTGCACACCACAGAGGTGGTGCTCTCCGGCTTGGGCAAGAAAGATGCCTACTGCTAAATTGGAGGGGAAAATGTGGTACAGATCTCTGAAAGGGGATTCCCCCCTCCCAAAACAATAAAAGTTGCATCTTCACTCATCTGCCCCAGCAGTTTGTCCCTTGCGGCAACAGATCCCTCTAATGCAGTGGCATAGCCAAGGGTGGGCCCAGGCCCATCCACTTTGGGCTCAGGCCCACCCAGTAGTAGCACACCTATGATGTGATTGGCAGGGATCGCCAAGCCCCACCAGCCGAAAACTGTCCCTCCTGAATACCTTGTAAATAGCAGATCTTCGCCTTCAGTGAGCAGCGACTGATACATACTGTTCGCACCGGCCCCACAGCCTTCCCTCTGATGTATTCCCACCTAAGCGGAAACAGGATGTTTCATTAGAGGGAAGGCTTTGGGGCCAACATGAGCTGTGTGTATTAGTTGCTGCTCACTGCCAGTGAAAATCTGCTTTTTAAAAGGTATGCAAGGGGGGGGGGGATGTTTGAGAGACCATATGGCATGCAGGTGAGAGAGGGAGAGACCAAATCACCTATAGGACAAGACGGAGTTCTTCTGACCACCCATCTTGGGCCCAGGCCCACCCAAAATTGGGTGTCTGGCTATGCTCCTGCTCTAATGCAGTCCATACACAGTGGACACTCACCCGCATAAATTCCACACTGTTGTCAAGGGGAGTTTCGCGTCTGAAAAGCAGAAGAAAATTCTCATCTTCTGGCAGGATCATATTTGCAAGCTAAAATTTGGCAAAGGAAAAAGAAAAAGATGGGGTATGATTAGATTTTCACAACCCTTTATTGCTGCCCTCCAAGCCCTGATCATGTTGCTTTACTAGAAATTTCTTGCACTAAGAGATGAGAAGTATGGTGTGTGTTTGCTGATTTATTTATCTGTTACATTTGTACCCCACATTTTCCCACCTATTTGCAGGCTCAATGTGGCTTACATAGTACTGTAAAGGCGTTCCGCTGAAAGAGGGCTGTATCCAGACTTGAACGTATATCCAGATTTGCTTTGACTCTTACTCACTCAGCCTACAAGACTACAAGAGTTTGTAGTCACATGTAAGAGTAATGACTAGGGATGGGCAGCACCAGTGGCGTTCCTAGCCTCGATGACACCCGGGGCGGATCGCTGATGCGCCCCCCCCCCCCGCGAAATGACACCTCCCCCCCCCCCGGCGAAATGACACCCCCCCCGGGTGCACACCGCTGGGGGGTGTGCCGCGGCGTGCACCTGTTGGCTCCGTGTTCGCCACACTAACTTCGCTGGTTCGCTGCAGCTCCCTCTGCCCCGGAACAGGAAGTAACCTGTTCCGGGGCAGAGGGAGGGAGCTGCAGTGAACCAGCGAAGTTAGCGTAGCGAACTCAGAGCCAACAGGCGCACGCCGCGGCACCCCCCAGCAGCATGCACCCGGGGCGGACCGCCCCCACCGCCCTCCCCTTGGTACGCCACTGGGCAGCACCACAATGTACATTTTGTTTCCCGTGTCATTTGCAACACTATTAATGTAGTTTGTTTCATTTCATCTACCTTCATGTTTTTGAGGGCAATGTCATTAAGAGTGCAAACTCTTTCAACGGAATGCACGCTCTTCCAAAACCATTGCACTCTTTTTCAGTAAGGCGCATTTGCGGCAGAAGTTAATGGAACTGTGTCTGCCAGTGCTACAGTGCTCTGCCTGCCACCAGTGTCCATCCAGTGAACTGAATGGGGATCACCTGTTTACTAAATGTTCTCCTGAAGGGCACTTTGTAATTTGGGGTAACAGATGGTTCAGCCACTTAAATTCCAAGGACTTCTTATACAAAGCTGCACTAGCGATTCCCGCGCGGCAAAAGAGAGGAAGCCCTTAGGAACTGAATGGGCTTCCTCTCATTCACTGCACCAAGAATTGGCAGCGCAACGTTTTAAAAGAGACCCCAAATTCTCTACAACCTGCAGGGAGATGGTCATCAAAACAATCATTTTATCTATGTACCACTGGATGCAGCCTGTTTCTTGGCACAGGGCAGTAAACAGTGTTGTTCTAGGTCAAAGTACTTAAATAAAAGTTCAAAATAAATGTATATTTTAATACTTAAGTAAAAAACACAGTGAAGAACACATTAAAAGATTGACTTAAGTGAAAGTAAAAAGTTATTGCATAAAATAATATTTTTTGAGTAAAATACAACTACAATGAATGGTTAATGTTTGTATCCCAAAACCTTTGTTGCTCTACCATTCAATCCACTTTGCTTTTAGTAAAATAAAAGTTTTGAAAATGACTATCATTTATGTGAGTGCACTTGTGAGTCCTTAATCCAGCACAGCTAAAAGATGCTGAACAAACTGCACTAGCAGCAAGTGGATTGTTCAGTCTGATAAAAAGTTCCTTCAAATCAAGCCAGGCTGCAGTATTACTGATGTCTTCTGACTGGATCTGCAGGTTTTGATCAAAGGAATCTCTGAAACACTTGACTTCCATATAACAAAGAATACATTATCATCATTATTGTCGTTATCATTGTCATGCTGTCCAGTTACAGCGAAAGCTTTCGCAAAGTTCGAATCACTGTCTGTTGTTCTAACAATTTTTCACCTGATGGCAAACTCTGTTTGAATATCTTTGAGAACTGATGTGAGAATGTCAAATGTGTGGGAATCCTTCAGTCTCAAGACCAGACAAACAAACTTCCTCTTGAAAGTCTCTATCAATCCAATGGACAGTCACAGGGCCGCCGAGAGGGGGGGGCAGTGGGGACAAAATTCCCCAGGCCCAGGCCTCCAAGGGGGGGCCCGGCACCGCAGTCCCCTCCACCCGCCCCCCTCCGTCCACCACCGGGCCGGGCCCCCCTGAATTCAAATCATAGCACCTCACCTCGACCTCGTTCCATGTGAAAGAAGCGCAGCAGAGGCAGTCTGCAGATCACCTCCCTTCGGGCCTTCCCTCCCTGTGTCCCGCCCCTTCCCTCCCTGTGTCTCGCCCTCATCTGACGTAACTTGCGTGAGGGCGGGACACAGGGAGGGAAGGCCCGAAGGGAGGCGATCTGCAGACTGCCGCTGCTGCGCTTCTTTCACAAGGAGTGAGGTTGAGGTGAGGTGCTATGATTTGAATTCAGGGGGGCCCGACCCGGTGGTGGACGGAGGAGGGCGGTGACGACGATGACCTTGGGGGGCGGGGCCCCGGGGGCGGCCTTGCCCCGGGCCCGGCCCAGTCTCTCAGCAGCCCTGGACAGTCATCCCAATGTAAAAATTTCCATAGGATGATCAGCAGTCTGTTGTGATAGAGATATCTGCTCACCAAGAATTGCTGACAGCTTCAGTTTCATGTCTGCTTTAATGTGACCCAACTAATCACTGTTCAGTTTGGCTGGAGACCAGTAACCAGTTCAACAAACACAGGCAATGCCACTGTTTTTGTAGGCTGTATTCCCTGAACAGCAAAACTTAAGATGAGGTGATCCACTGTTCGCATGACAAGGTTTGTAATAGCAAAATCCTGTTCCCAGCTTTGCTGTTTCATTTGGTTTACTGAGGAATCGTCATTTACATCTCGCCACAATTACTTTTTACTTTTAGCTGCAAGCATCAGATGTAACTGAATAAAAGTAGTAAAAATTGATGAAATTATTAGTTCAGTAAAAGTTGCAAATGTTATCCTGTACTTCTTTACAAGTGACACATTTTTACTTAAGTAGAGCGGAGAGCGGACTGCCAACAGCGCTGGTAAGTATTTTAAAAGCGGCAGATTGCATCAAAAATAGGTGCTGTCAGAAGTCCGTTTGGGGGAGCGGCCGCTCCCCTGGTGACTCACCTTGCCATGCCTCTGCTATTAATAATCTCAGCCACCACAGATGAGAAATCACCAAAACTTTCATGCAATTCTAGGTAATCAATAGAAATAAAACATGGAAACGAAGATAAGACGATACCAATACATTTCATGATTAGCTTTCGTATGACGAAGAAGGGCAACCTTCGAAAGCTAATCAAGAAATGTATTAAGTTATGTCCAATAAAAAAGGTATCATCTTATTTTCTTTTCCATGTTTTATTTCTATTGATTACCTTTAAAAGTGGACTAACACGGCTACCACACCTCTCTACTCATGTAATTCTAGGAAATCATCATTTGATTCAATGCATTTCTCTAGCACAGACTGGGTAACTAAGAGAAGAGAGCGTTGTACTGGCTTTGGCTGCTGCTGTTTTTGTACTCCTCTAATACTGCCAGGCTGAACCTCCTTCAACCCTTTTCTAACTTCGCTCTCTGATAAAATATGCTTACTTCTAATACCAGTGGTACTATTAGTGTCACCTAGTACAGCCATAGTTTTATTTCCCCCCTTCTCTTGCACTGTCACCTGCACGTTTCCTCCCTCTCGAAAAGGGAGGATTGTTGTGTGTATGTTCAAGATAAGGGTTTCTGTCTCTCTCTCCCTTTACACTCTCACTGAGTTACTAGTACTGCGCTTGCTGCCTTCTATATCAGGCTCTGCCTTGACCCTCAGTAGTATTGCCTTGAGACACACACACACCACCAAGCACTGGCACTGCCTCAGTCAGAGCTAGAAAGTATCAAACAAATCACTCTATGAATATTCTGGCTTGCATTTGTGAAAAGAAGTTTGCCACTGAGTTGCACTAAGCAGGGCTGGTGTTAAAAGCGGGGGGGGGGGGGGGGGGGGGGGGGGGGGGAACAGGGCAGCTGCCCTGGGTCCCACAGCTCCTGGGGGCCCTGCGGTCCAGGCATGTCTTCCCCTTCTCCCCACCACAGTCTGTCCCCTCCTCCCTTCCCCTCACCTTCCTGATCTTCTTTAAAAAATTTACTTCCCTTTTCTGAGGGGCCCAGCAGAGCAGCCATCTTCACAAGCTGCCTCTGGCTTCCCCACAGCTTTTCCTCTCTGCCCCCCTCTGATGCAATTTCCTATTTCCACTGGGTGGCTCGCGGCAGAGGGAAAACTTTGGGACAGCCGCAGCAGCTTGTGAGAATGGCTGCTGCACCAGGGCCCCTCTGAGAAGGGAAATTCATTTTTAAAGAAGACCGCAAGGTGAAGGGAAGGGAGGGAGATGGACCATGGTGGGGAGAAGGGGAAGATGTGCCCTAACTGCGTGGTAGCAAAGCAGGTGGGGAGTTCGGGGGTGGGGGTCTGGGAGGAGAGGGGATCAGGAGCCCATCTGCCCTGGGCCCAACCATGTCTAAAATTGGCCCTGGCACTAAGTGAAACAGCTCCATTTCCACTCCCACTGGGTTTGCAATGATTCATTTGGACTGGTTTTAGCCAGTCTAAATGAAACGTTATTGTGTGGCTAATGCACAATGGCTTTGGGGGCCGCTTTTACCATGCACTGAAGCAACAGAGGCATAGCCAGACCAGGGGCATAGCTACGGGTGGGCCTGGGTGGGCCCAGGCCCACCCAATTTCAGCTCTGGCCCACCCACCCAAGCGCACAGACACTGCCCGCCCACTTTTCCTCCAAGCCCACGCCAGCACCAGCTCCCATTGCCGGCCACTGCTGCTTTTCCTATTGAGCAGCAGGGCCAGCGCTACAAAAAGAAGAAGCGCTCAGCTGACTGAGCTGAGCGCTAACGACAAAAAAAGTTGAAAAGAAAAGGGTGGCACTTCCGCAGGCAGCCTTGAGGCATTGACTGCTGACTCTGCAGGCTCCTCCCGTCTCTTACATCACTGCCCCTGCGTCGCTCCAGGGGCAGTGACGTAAGAGACGGGAGGAGTCTGCAGAGCCAGCAGCCAATGCCTCAAGGCTGCCTGTGGAGGTGCCACGCTTTTTTTTCCAACTTTTTTTGTCGTTAGCGCTCAGCTCAGTCAGCTGAGCGCTTCTTCTTTTTGTAGCGCTGGCCCTGCTGCTCAATAGGAAAAGCAGCAGTGGCCGGCAATGGGAGCTAGGGCTGGCGGGCCTGAATTGGGAGAGGGAAAAATCAGATGGAAGGATGGGGAGAGAAAGAGGGAAAAAGCAGATGGAAGGATGGGGAGAGAAAGAGGGAAAAAGCAGATGGAAGGATGGCAGAGAATGAGGGAAAACATGGAAGGATGGGGAGAAAGAGGGAAAACATAGAAGGATGGGGAGAAAAGATAGAAAACAGATGGAAGGATGGGGAGAGAAAGAGGGAAAACGGATGGATGGGGAGAGAGACTCCGGATGGAAGGATGGGAGAGAAAGGGGAGAGACTGGAAGGATGCAGAGAGAAAGGTGAGAGACTGGAAGGATGTGGAGAGAGAAGGGACACTGAACAGAAAAGGGTAGAGTGATACAGAGACACTGGTTAGAAAGAGGGAGAGAGACAGATGGAAGGATCAGGAGAGAGAATAGATGGATGGAAGGATGGGGAGAGAAAGAGGGAAGACGCTGGATGGAAGGGTAGGGAGAAAGAGGTGACACTGGATGGAAGGATGCAGAAAGAAAGAGGGGAGACTACTGGAAGGATGGGGAGAGAGAGGGGAGACTGGAAGGATGGGGAGAGAAAGAAGAGAGCTGCTGGATGGAAAAGGAGAGTAGTGAAAGACTGGAGAATAAGAGGAAGGGGCATGGGGAGAACAAGGGTGAGAAAAAGATGAAAAGCCATAAGTAGATGAAGGAAATTAAAGAATGGATAGTAAGAATGAATTTAATCTGGACAGAGAGAGAGAGAGGCAGAAAAATATTGAAGAAAGCAAAGAAAAAGAAGAGAAAAATGACAAATGGCCAGGAAACCGTGGCAGAAGAGTTAAGCGAAAACGAAGGAAAGCAGAATCTAGAGACTGGGAGCAACACAATGAGAAAAAGTAAATGGCCATACAACAAAGGTAAAGAAAATAAATTTATTTTTAATTTAGGATAAAGTAATATGGTACCTTTGTTAATAAAGTTTCAGAGACCAATACTTCCTTCCTTAGGTCAGGAGAGGATACCGTAACAGCATTATACTGACCTGAGGCAGGAGGTTTTGGCCTCTGAAAGCTCATTGAAAAGGGTGTTAGGCTATTAAATAAATTGTCTGAAATCTGATGCACTGAAAAGCAGCACTTTACCCTGTGTGACAAATGCATCTGATTAGTGTGACTAAATTTTGCTGGGGGAGGGGGGTAGAGAGAAAATTTTGTGCCCACCCACTTTGGGTTCAGGCCCACCTAAAATTGGCAGTCTGGCTACGCCACTGAGCCAGACCTCAATGGAGGGGCCAGAACCCAAAGTAGGGGAACACATTTGGGCTCATTTCCCTGTCGCCACCCCCCGCCACCACATGATAGTAAAATGTAATAGATTGATGAGGCAAGATTTCTCTTCACTAAATCCATGTTGGCTTTATCTCATTAATCCATGCTTTTGAATATGCTTTGTAATTTTGTTCTTTATAATAGTCTCTTTATAACCTCTGAGCTCCTCCTGGGTCCTCCAGTCACTTCTCTAATGACCTACTATCCAGGGCTCACTCTATCACGTTCTTAAACAAACCATGGCTGGCAAATTCAAAGATAACAAGTTATTCAAAATGTAACAGCATTGTTACGTGAACTACATTGGCTTCCTGCCTGTGCCAGAACTGAGTTTAAAGTGCTGTTGTTTATATTTAAGATATAGTGTAGGTTATGCCCTACCTACTTAACTGCAGCAACATAAATATATCAATCATCGCACGGTTATTGAGATCCTCAAGTGGATGCTCAAGGCCAGCTGGCTCCAACCCACTCCAAAACAGGTTCAGGGGGGCTGGAGATCCAGTGGGTATCCATCCCTCCTAACCCCCCCCCCCCCAGGATCCCACCGATTTCCCTGGTGGCCCAGTGGGCTGTGAGTAAATCCCCCCCCCACCTGGTGGTCTAGCGGCCCTTCCCCACCCCACCTGCAGTTGGAGGAGGGAGGTGGCCTCCTTTCTCTTCCATCAGCGCCGCCTGCAAAATGGCAATGCCCAGCCCTGCTCAGTGCATCCTGGGATGCTCTGGGTGGGGCGTCAGACCATATAAGGGAGAAATGGTGTGAATCCCTGCCCAGTGCATCACAGGGTGCACTGGGCAGGGTAGGTTCCGCCATTTTGCAGGCAGTGCCGATGGAAGAGGAGGGAGGCCACCTCCCTCCTCCAACTGCAGGTAAGGGGGGTGAGGAAGGGTCACTAGAACACCAGGTAGGGGGGATTTACCCATGACCCACTGGGCCACCAGGGAAATCGGTGGGATGCTGGGGGGGGATTAGGGGGGCTGGAGACCCACCAGATCTCCAGCCCCCCTGAACCTGTGTCAGGGGGGTCAGGGGGACCGGAGGTCTGCCGGACCTCCAGCCCCCGTTTCTCTTGGCTCAGGCGGGGGTAGTTGGGGTCTGATTGGTCCCATAGACCTCCAGCCCCTGAGTTTGACAGGTCTGGGCTGTTGACAGCCCAGACCTGTCAAACAAGTGAGGGAGGATTGTCTAGTGTGGGAGGATGCAATCCTCCTGCACTTCTACCCCATGATCAGAGAGAATTGTGTGCTTAAATTTGCATGCAATTATCTCTGATCATAGGTCCGGTAAAGCCCCGCACTGTTCCAGCGCTATTTTTAGAGCGCTGTTTGGAATAGCAAAGGGCTTTTTATCATCTGCCTGTCAGTGTTCCAGCCATTGTTTTCTGGTGGTGTTCTCTACAGTGCTAGAGTTCTGTGCATCTGCCCATGATTTGAGTATAATACTGGTACTCTGCCTGCTGCCTTCTATATCTGCCTCTCAGTAGTACTAGGATGACACACATCACTGGGCAGGGCAGTGACTTAAGCAGAACTAGAAAGAGAGAAGTCACACTGAGAGTACTGTGCCTGCCCCTTATGCCTAAGCCTGTCAAGCTCTGGTTTTTAAAAGAAAAAATCTCTCTTACTATCTGTCTCTAGTCTCCTCTACACCTACGCTTTTCCTTCCCCAACACAAGAGACTGCCAGAGCTCCCTGCTCTTATATAATGCTTGATATGTGTCAACCTAAAAAAAAAAAAGAGTCTACACACTGATTGGCAGATTCAATTTGGATGCAATGCACTGGGAAACTAAACTATTCCCTTAGAAACAAACACCTCAGAGAATAAGATTTGCAGGATCTGCAAACCATGCATGGCCAATCTCCTGCCCCTACAAACAAAACCCATCATGCAGGGTAAGATTGCCAAAAATACATGATGTCCCATTGCCCCCCCCCCCCCCCAATGAGACAATGTATGAGAGAAAGAGCCATATTAGCTTAAACAGACAGCTGCAGGCAGTCAGTTTGCATGCAGAGTGAGTCATGTGCTCTAGGAATTACCCTACAGGTGACAAATTGTCAATAGGTAAACAGGGGGGGTGGAAGAGAAGCAAAATGCCCAGTGCCTGCCTGTCCATTAGGTGGATTAGGCACCCACCAAGGGCAGCACAATTTAGGGAGCCGCATCAGCATTGGGACTCCAGGATCCATCACCCTCTCCCTCTCTGAGTTCCCCCAAATTATACCCACCATACATGTACCTTATCTACCACAATATCACCCTGTATTCATTCATACCTTGTATTTGTTCAGACTGGAATCGGCTAACGCCGTTAACAGTAATATGTAAGCTCACTGAGCCTGCAAAAAGGTGGGAAAATGTGGGATACAAATGTAACAAATAAAATAAATAAAAATAAATCACCTTCCTTCCCTCCCTCCCTCTCTCCACCCTGAGGTTTTCAGGCCTTGTTTCCTCTCCTCCAGGGCAGCCAGCAGCTATAGAAAATTAATGGTGACTGGTGTGGGGCCTTGGACATCTATGCTCAAGGCCAGCTGGCTCCAACCCACTCCGAAACAGAAAGTTTGAGGAGGACGAAATCAGCAGGGCTTGAGCATGTACAGATGATCAAGGTCTTGTGCTAGGCACGATATGGTTCTAAGTGGGTTACACAAGAATGAATAAAATCAAATTCTAAAAGAGTTTACAATTAAAAAAAAACCCCAATGCATTTTAAAATCATGATTATAATATCTTCTAAGATACCAATTAGAAAATACCCTGTCAAATCCTCGTAAAGATATTTTTGGAATAATCACATTTATATAGCACATCAAAATTGCATATAATCTGTAATTTTTCTAATCCCCGATGGTAGATTATTCCATAAATCTAGGGCTTTACCAAATAAAGTTCTATTTCTAGTTGTTATTAATCTACAGGATGAATGGGATGGAAAGCAATTCACTTGACGATCTCA
This sequence comes from Microcaecilia unicolor, assembly GCF_901765095.1. NCBI lineage: Eukaryota > Metazoa > Chordata > Amphibia > Gymnophiona > Siphonopidae > Microcaecilia > Microcaecilia unicolor. The sequence continues at coordinate 428,391,977 of NC_044031.1, forward strand.
ATAACCGTGCGATGATTGATATATTGATCTGGGGGGGGGGGGGTTAGGAGGGATGGATACCCACTGGATCTCCTGCCCCCCTGAACCTGTTTTGGAGTGGGTTGGAGCCAGCTGGCCTTGAGCATCCACTTGACGATCTCAATAACCGTGCGATGATTGATATATTGATGTTGCTTCAGTTAAATAGGTAGGGCATAACCTACACTGTATCTTAAATATAAACAACAGCACTTTAAACTCAGTTCTGGCACAGGCAGGAAGCCAATGTAGTTCACGTAACAATGCTGCTACATTTTGAATAACTTGTTATCTTTGAATTTGTTTCATAAGGAAATCTCAACAGACAAACATTGCAATAATCCAGCAAAGATAATATTGTAGCCTGAATGACTACTTGCAACTGTTGTTTATCCAAAACATATTTCAATCTTCGCAAGACTTTCAGCTTAAAAAAGGCTTTCCAAATCAAATAATTTACATGAGTATTCATAGCCAACTAGAGTCCAACCATATCGCCAACAATTTATCTCCTTTTTTACAGTAACCTCTATACCTTTCATCATCACACTCTTCGATAAATCATCATGTTTAGATTGAACATACAAAACGTTTGTTTTATCAGAATTAATTTTAAGATAATGTTGTGACATCCAGTCATAGATTTCTGAAAAAAAGTATCCATTAACTGCAAGGCAATCCTTAAGGGATCCTTTTACCAAACTGTGGGGAAAGGGCCCTGCAGTCGCAGTGGGGGCCATATTTCCCACGTGCCAGAGCCTTTTTTCTGCAGTGAGTAAAAAGCCCCCCCCTCAAAAAAACGGCCATGTGGTAAGATTACTCTTACTGCATGGCTATGTGGCGGGGAGCACATACCGCCACCCACGCTACCCCATTGGTAACCCCCTGTGGTATTTTTTTTTAATCCAGCAGTGTCGGAAATGGTGGGCACTGGAGGTGGAACTACTGCCGGCAGCCGCATTGGGCTAGTGGTAGTTCTGGGTTGCCATGCGGCAACCCTTAAGTAAAAGGACCCCTAAGTAACACAATATCGTCTACATAGGAGAAATAATACATCGTCCTAATTTGTAGAAAAGCTCCCATTCCACTTATATACAGATTAAATAAAACGAGGGATAGGGGTGAACCCTGTGGTACTCCTTGTTTCATACTCCCCTGCCAGTATACTTGGCTAGATCTCATCCCCAGGAAGTATTGGTTGCACAACTTTGGGCACGGTATATAGAATCCGGGGATGTGTATTTTCAGCCTGGTGCCAAACTTCCGATAAACACCTGATAGACATTGCTCTCCAAAGCAAATTTTCAAAATTTTGTATCCGAATTACTCTTCTTTATATACGGATAGAGAGCTTAGACATGCATTGGATGTGAAGCAATAAACACAGGCAAAACCAATTAGCACAAAATGTTCATAACAGTTCATGGATATTCATCTTTCATTTGTGTTCACTGATTGCTAATTTTGAGTTCGTGCTGAGTTTTGTTTATGGAGCAATGAAGAAAGTATTTGGTCTTGTAATCCTATTAGAAAGATGTTTTCCTAACAAAATGAAAGGAAAAGTGTTAATTACCATTTATCTTTGAGACGTGACATTGTCCTATGCATAAAAACAGTAGACACTCTGAAGGGCCCTGAATAAGCTTGGCATGAGGAGTGCTTTAACATAACTTGTGTTCCGGACTGAACTGAAACTGGTTTCTAGAGGAGGCTGCTGTAGTCTATCGGATATGTTGGCTCATTCTTGTGCTGCTGTTGCTATCATTTGAAAGAAGCACTTACAGGTGAATTTTTGAAAGAGAAGGGCGCCCATCTTCCGACACAAATCGGGAGATGGGCATCCTTCTCGCAAGGTCGCCCAAATCGGCATAATCGAAAGCCAATTTTGAGCGCCCTCAACTGCTTTCCATCGCAGGGACGACCAAAGTTCACGGGGGCGTGTCAGCAGTGTAGCGAAGGCGGGACTGAGGCATGCTTAGGAGATGGGCGTCCTCGGCCGATAATGGAAAAAAGAAGAGCGTTCCTGACTAACACTTGGGCGACTGTACTTGGTCCATTTTTTTTCACAACCAAGCATCAAAAAGGTGCCCGAACAGACCAGATGACCACAGGAGGGAATTGGGGATGACCTCCCCTTACTCCCCCAGTGGTCACTAACCCTCTCCCACCCTCAACAAAAATCTTTAAAAATACTTTTTTGCCAGCCTCTATGCCAGCCTCAAATGCCATACTCAGGTCCATCGCAGCAGTATGTAGGTACCTGGAGCAGTTGTAGTGGGTGCAGTGTACTTCAGGCAGGTGGGCCCAGGCCCATCCCCCCCAACCTGTTACACTTGTGGTGGTAAATGTGAGCCCTTCAAAACCCACCACAAATCCACTGAACCCACATGTAGGTGCTTCCCTTCATCCCTAAGGGCTATGGTAGTGGTGTACAGTTGTGGGTTTTGGGTTTTACCCAAGGTAAGGGAGCTATGCACCTAAGACCTTTTTCTGAAGTCCACTGCAGTGCCCCCTAGGGTGCCCGGTTGGTGTCCTGGCATGTCAGGGGGACAAGTGCACTACGAATGCTGGCTCCTCCCATGACCAAATGGCTTGGATTTGGTCGTTTTTGAGATGGGCGTCCTTGGTTTCCATTATCGCCGAAAACCGGGGACAACCATCTCAAAAACGACCTAAGGATGACCATCTCTAAGGTTGACCTAAATTTCATGATTTGGGCATCCCCAACTGTATTATCGAAACGAAAGATGGACGCCCATCTTGTTTCGATAATACGGGTTGCCCTGCCCCTTTGCAGGGCTGTCCTGCGAGGACGCCCTCATGAAAACTTGGGTGCCCCGTTCGATTATGCCCGTCCACATCTCCTTTAGACTGCCTACCATTCAACAAGGTAGCAGTCCCGAGAGCAGATCAATAATATGAAACTCAATTCGCAATATTACTACTCCCTTGTTCATAATGTCGGTTGATACAAACGGTGCTTGTTTCTTACTCGGCTGTGCTTTGCTGAAGCAGGGTGTCTCCTTTTGCGCAACAAAGGGCTGCCAAGTTTAGTAACGCATCGATGCTTCATGTTCATGTGGCCTCACTATGGTGGTTTTGCTGCCTTCTGCTCTTTTAGGACATGTATACTTCCCTTTCTGCTATATCTCAGCTTGTTGACATGAGTTTTCTCTGATTATTACTAAGAACGATTATCACAAGATAACAATAATATCATTTATTCCCCAGACTGAATATTTCTTAGGAAGCAATGTTTAAAAGACTAAAAGGTGTTTTTTTTTTTAAATTTATGTAAAAGAATGGCATTGAACAAAAACTAAGCTATTTCAGTGAGCATTTGACGTTAACAGAGTTCAAGATCCAGAGTCTTACAGTGGTGTTATCAGTAATTATTTGCTGTCAAGAGTATCAAGATTTGGAAATGTCTCAAGTTATCAGTTTAATGATTGTGGCTTTGCAAAATGTCATGAGATATTATTGATGTTAAGTGTGACTTTTATGTTTGTTCTATTGAAATCGTGTATGTTTCTTTTGTAATCTGTTTAGGATTGTAGATGAGGTGGAATATAAATATTTTAAATAAATAAATAAGCAAGCAAGCAAGCTTGCTTAACAGAACAAACAAACAAAATATACAGTAACAACCACAGTTGGTCCAAGGGCCTGGAAAGGGGAGGAGTAGTAAAAGTACATTTTGTTCTTAGGAAAATTATAAGCAGTTCCAGTATGTTAACTGGAATACATTATAAAGCTGTAGGGACCGGATGATTCTGGAGAATTATCATAGTATTACTGAACCTTTTATTTCTAGGACACTGGTCGAATTCCAGCCAAGGTAATTTTTGTGAAATGACACAAATCAGTGATCAGCACATACCTGGGGATTCTATATAGCATGCCTAAATTTCTGCGCGGAATTCCAGGCGCATTCTATAACTTCTCACATAACTTAATTGGGTTAACAAGCCAATCAGTGTTTTTAACAGCACTTAGCAAGCAATAATTAGCACTAATTGGCAACAATGAGAATTTATACACACAACTTGATAAGCATATGCTATAATGAACTGCGCCTACATTCTAAAGTGCACAGTTCAAAATGGGTGGATTTATGGGTATTTTGAAATTTACGTGTATAGTTGCAGAATATGGCCTAGTACATGCAAATCTATGCGCTGGGATTTATGTCAGGTTTTCTTGGTATAAATGGACGTGTGTAGATTTAGGCACTAAAATATCAATTAAGCGTATTCTATATATGCCTCTAAATCTAGGCACTACTGATAGAATACGCTTAGGCGGAAATCATTTTTGCACTGATTTTTTAGGTGCCATATAAAGAATCTGGCCTGTAATGTAAGCTCCTGTTGGACTCCAATGCCTCAATAACTTGTGCTGCACACCTCCTCACTGACTTGCCACAATGACAGAGAGACCAGAAAGCTCCAACATGGAAAATCTGTGCTTGGCTTTCCTGTACACACCAACTTGGGCTGGTCTTACTTTCTCTCTTCTGCATACCTTGAGTAATTTGTTAGTGTGCCCACATAAAACTAATTAAAACTCCCAAATTACACATTCCGTTATAAAAGAGGACACTGACAGTAAAGACTTGGTCATAATTGTCAGCAATTTCATTTACTTATAATTTCTGTGTATATGCAAATAGAATAGGTGCAAATTTTCTTTCCTTTCTGTTCAGCATTCCATAAGAAAAGCAGAACTACAAGTCTCTATATGCAATGGGGTAAACCCAGCAGTGGATCAACCTTGCTGGGTGAATCAGGTTGGCAGCTGAGTCCAGATTTTCAGGACAGGCTGATCCGGTCTTGGTTTTACTCTACTGCATGCATTATTCTTGCTTTTATTAGGGAATGCAATAGGGAAATTGATCCCAGCATGCAAGGAAGTGAACCTACCACTGGATTACCCTGTCCTGAAAATCTGGAGTCAGTTGGCAACCCTATAAATCCCCTCTCCATTTCCCAGCTTGCCAGACTGATCTTATCTTACAAAAGAACCCTCACACTTACAGATAAATTTCTTTGTATTACATTAAGATGAAACCATTTTTTAAATAAAGGCTTGCAAGAGATTAATAACAAATTAAAGTAAAATTCAGAATTACAATACCAGGCACAGTTCTATAAAAGTCTTATGATGACATTCTTGACCTTTTAATAAGAAACAATGGAGCAGAAAAGTGAAACACTTAACAAAGAGATATACAGTTATATTTGTCTGTATCTTTTATAGATGTTAAATTCATTTTCTACTTCATATTTTTCAGTGCTTTTTTCTAGGCAGGATGTCAGACTCACAGAAACAGAAGCCTGTGTGGCCGCGTTGTTGATCTGCAAGGGCAGGCTTCTACATGGAATAGCAACATTCCATGTAGAATCTCAAATAGGGAAAAGGAACTGGGACTTGACATACCGCCTTTCTGAGGTTTTGCAACTACATTCAAAGGGGCAATGGAGGGTTAAGTGACTTGGCCAGAGTCACAAGGAGCTGCAGTTTGAATTGAACCCAGTTCCCCAGGATCAAGGTCCACTGCACTAACCACTAGGCTACTCCCCCACTTGCTGCCTACTAAGGAGCACAGCTGGGATCAAATTCATGCTATAAAAAGCATATTTTACATGACAGAACTAAGACATTTAGGCCCTCATGATCAAAAGCAAACTCAAAAGCAGACCCTTACATGGTCTGTAGCCCCGCCCAGTGAATCCCAGGATGCAGTGGGCGGTGCTGGGCGCCGCCATTTTGGGCGTCGACTGACTGGAAGAGGAGGGAGGCAGGCTGCGTCCCTCCTCCAACAAAAGGTAGGGGGGCCGGGAGGGGGGGTGTGACGACACCACAGCACACCACGAACCATCAGGGAATCTAAGGACAACGCTGGGGGGAGGATTTGGGGTGGCTGGAGGTCCACCGGACCTCCAGCCCCCCCCCCCCCCCCCCCCGTCGATGGATCACAGTGGGAGATCCTTTGGCCGGAGGCGGCTAATCAACGATTTCTGGGGGTTTCGGGGGCTGGAGACCCACCGATCCTCCAGCCCCCCCTCCCCGTTGGTGGGTGGGAGGGTAGGATAGTGTTTTTCGGGAGGCGGCGTGGGTTCGGGGGTGCTGGAGACCCACCGGATCTCCAGCCCTCCGTGAACATGGGGGGGGGATCATGGGGGGGGGGACCGGAGGACCTCCGGACCTCCAGCCCCCACCCCCCATCGCTGGGTGGGAGGGTGGGAGATGGTTTGCCCGGCGGCGGTGGCCGAGTTGTTCGGGCCTCGGCAGGCTGTTTGACAGGTTTGGGCTTTTGACAGCCCAGACCTGTCAAACAAGTGCGGGAGGATTGTGCGGAGTGCATGCTCGGCACAATTCTCCCGCACTTTAAACATGATAATCAAAGATAATAGCGCTGCTTAGATTTGCATGCATTATCTTTGATCATCGATGCAGAAAAGCCCTGCGCTGTCCCGGCGCTATTTTTAGGGCGCTGTTTGGAACAGCGCAGGGCTTTTGATCATGAGGGCCTTAGAGACAGGCTGAGCCAGTCCTGGTTTTACTCCTACTGCATTCACCCTCAATGCATGTAATAGGAGTAAAACAAGGTCTGGTTCAAATTGCCCCTGATGACTGGAGTTGTCTGATAGCTCATAAGCTTTTCATATGCAAACTATAGGAGCAGCTACAGCTGAAAGGAAGTATATCCTTAAGGGTTGCAGGAATGCCTAGTCCAAATAGGGCCATGGAAACCTTCCAGAGGCACAACATGCATTTATAGCCTATTGCGAAGAGATAGGCAAATGCTACCTTTAAAACATGTCCTATACCATTTTAAGGAAGTATAGCATTGTGTGCATATAACCAATATGAACCAGAATAGCTCTTCCTGGGAGATGGCTATATTTTAACATGAATGTGACAGGGTCAAGGCTGGTATGTACATGACTGAAAGATATGTATATGCTATGAGATATTTAATTGGATGGGAAGACAGGAGAAAAAGGTGCCATAGCATCTGAAAAAAAGCTCTGGTCTACTTCTCCTTTTCTCAGATAGCTCCTGCATAGTGTCTACCAGAGCTGATGTTAGCAGGGGCATAGCCAGATAGAGGTGTAGCTAGGTGGGTCGCCAGGGGAGCAGCCGCACCCCCAAACAGACTTCTGATAGCACCGGTGCCTGTTATTCAAGTGATCTGTCATGTTTAAAATATGCGCCGGCACCATCAGCAGTCTGCTCTCCACTCCCCTCGCGCCCTCAACCTGGCTACGTTTCTGTAGCCAGACACCCAATTTTGGGCATACCTGAGCCCAAAGTGGGTGGGCATGACAAACCTGACCCCTATACCCCCCCCCCCCAGAAGATCAGGGGTCATTTAACTCCACTCGCCTGACCACCCCCCCCCCCCCCCCCCGGTACCTTTAAATCCTTTAGGTCTTCACCGGCCACAAGCAATTCATTCCCCTTGCTCACACCAGCTCTGAACCTTCCCTCTGACACAACTTCCTGGTCCCACAAAAAGGAAGTTGCACCCGAGGGAAGGCTTGGGCCAGCACAAGCTCAGGTCCCTTCACAGTAGATGGTACGTCTCTGTACAGCATTTCCCTGCTCTGAGCCACAGTTTTTGCTGCTGTTCTAATTGTATCCGGTTTGTTGTCCTGTTGATGGTCTGACTATAGCTCCATCCAAGCTCTGCCCATGGACCACTCTGGCACTGTCTGGATAATGCTGAGGTGGTCGGAGGATACACATTCATCAGCACAATCCTGTTAATGCCACTGACTATCTCTCTCGCTGGCATTTATCTGATTACTAGCACCTGCTAACAGTAAAAGTGCCTTAGAATGCTGGCTGCAAAGTGTTTGGATGTCTTGCAGTAATGCTAATAGAGAGGTAAAGAAAAGTTTTAAATGCTGAGGAGAGGGACAAGGTCCTTTGAAGGGCAAGTATGGAGGAAGCAAAGTATGGCTGGTAATATTTGAAAATAAGAAGGCAGACGATCCGCAAAATCCAATGTGGAAACAGAACAGAGCAGATCCTGTTCAAACTTCTTCTACTAACCTATAAATGTACTCACTCTGCTGCTCCCCAGTATTTCTCCACACTCATCCTTCCCTACACCCCTTCCCGTGCACTCTGCTCCATGGATAAATCCTTCTTATCTTTTCCCTTCTCCACTACTGCCAACTCCAGACTTCACGCCTTCTGTCTCGCTGCACCCTACGCCTGGAATAAACTTCCTGAGCCCCTACGTCTTGCCCCATCCTTGGCCACCTTTAAATCTAGACGGAAAGCCCACCTCTTTAACATTGCTTTTGACTCGTAACCACTTGTAACCACTCGCCTCCACCTACCCTCCTCTCTTCCTTCCCGTTCACATTAATTGATTTGATTTGCTTACTTTATTTATTTTTTGTCTATTAGATTGTAAGCTCTTTGAGCAGTGACTGTCTTTCTTCTATGTTTGTGCAGCGCTGCGTATGCTTTGTAGCGCTATAGAAATGCTAAATAGTAGTAGTAGTAGTAATGAATCAATGGTATAGTTCAAACCTTTATTCTAAAATGATCGCCTGACATAGACTGTGTTTTGCCCACAAGGGCTGCGTCAGGGGCTTGAAATAGAAACAAGGCTCAATCCGGAGAAATAAAACCAGCGCGATGTCTGATTGCAGCAGGCATATGATGTCTCTCCTCTGAGCTAATTTATTTAGCCTTGTCTGGAGGGAGACACCGCGCTGGTTTTATTTCTCCGGATTGAGCCTTGTTTCTATTTCAAGCCCCTGACACAGCCCTTGTGGGTGAAACACAGTCTGTGTCGGGCGATCATTTTAGAATAAAGGTTTGAACTATACCATTGATTGATCTGCTCTGTTCTGTTTCCACAATATTTGAAAATATTCAGTTAAAAGAACATTTATGGTGCACTGCAGCAGATATCCTGTGAAAGGAGGGCACTGGGCGAGCGAAAAGTGATTTCATCCAGGAAGATGAATAGATGTGTTTTGGAAACTCTAGAAAAACTCTTAACACGTGAACATCTGACTTGGTCTCTCTCCCTTTCAAAATGTAAAGAATAATAAAATGCACATATCAGCATACCTCTAGTATTTGTAAGCGTCCATCAGAAGTCACATCATATGCTGCCATGAATCGCTCCTTCACTTTCTGCACCTTTTCTGCTGTGAGCGCATTCTGAGACAGGAAGAAGGACAGAGAGGTTAGAACGGCAGAGCCCATTTACAAAGGAAGAAGTAACATTGCTGCTAATACCTTCAGCTTGTAGGACTAGGGAGTAGTACTCACTGAACATGAGCACAAAGAGACCCAAATGTAATGTTTTGTCTGGAACTAGCAATTTCAAAAGCACAAGTGCAATGTGCACTTAGGGCCAGATTCAATAAATGGCACTGAAAAGTAGGAAAAATCAGAGCCAGTGCTATTCTCCAAAGGGCACTCCAGGATGAGCACCCTTTATACAGTAGAGCTTAATGGGGATTCCCATGCCCAACTTTGGACACAAGGACGTCTGCCAGCTGAAACCTGCTGTAAATCCTGGCACATAAGCTGGGCTCAGATCAGTGGTGTAGCTACATGGGGCCACGGGGACCTGGGCCCCCTCAAATTTGCTCTGGGCCCCTGGTTTGGCTGGTGGGGTTCCCCAACCCCTGCCAGCTGAAAACTTCATCCAGTGCCAGCCAAGGTATTTGCGGTGGTGGTGCTTCCGCTGGCGGGGGTTGAGGACCCGCCAGCCAAGATGTACAGCAGCAGCAGTAGGTGGGGAGTGGCAGTCAGCGAGGTGGCAGAGGGGGTGAGGTGGTGGACCAAAATGTGCCCTCCCACCTTGGACTTTGACCCCCTCCCACCTTGAGGTCTGGCTACACCCCTTGCTCAGATCCCCGGAGCTGTATAACACTGCACACATAATTTGAGAATGCCCCGACCTGCCCATGTCCCTCCCATGGCCACTCCCCCTTTTGGGTTGCATCCTATGGGATTTAGGCACCCAGGCTTATAGAATAGTGTACAGCCAGATGTGTGCACAACCACTGTTCCCACTAAGCTGAGCAGGAGTCCTCCACCTACAGTCCTGCCAGTGGGGGCTGCTGTTTCACTATCACATTTTCAATAATGAGGGGCACAGGACTCTAGGGAATCTGCCTATCCCTAGTGATTGAAAACACCATATTGAAGCACCACCGCTCATGGGCAGCAATGCAGTTGGAGGACTCTCACTCAGCTTAGAGGAAATAGTGTGCACAACCCCTAATTGGTGCCAATTAATGTCAGTAATTAATTGTTACCAACCAATTACTTATGTTAATTGGCTCGTTCATCAATAAAGTTGCATGCATATTTGGGGATCATAATCACATTTTGCTCTCTGTTACATCACATAGACAAGTGTCTCCATACCAGGGGCATAGCTACTAAGGGGCCATGGGGGACTGGGCCCCCATAGATTTGGCCCTGTACCCCCCTGCCGATGACCCTCTCAACCCCCCCTTCCACCATCAACCCGCCGTCGCCGTCTGCTACCTTTGCTGGCGGGGAACCCCAACACCCGTCAGCTGAAGTCTTCTTCCTTCATTCACAAGGCTTCGTTCTGTTTCTGTGAGTCTGACGTCCTGCATGTTGTACGTGCAGGACGTAAGACTCAGAAACAAAATGAAGGAAGAAGAGGGCCTCAGCTGGCAGGGGTTGGGGTCTCCCGCCAGCAAAGGTAGGCGATGGCGGGCAGGCGGGGGGGGGGGGTCGAGAGGGTCATCGGCGGGGGGGGGGGTCAAAGTTGTTGGTGATGGTGCAGGCAGCGGTGCTGGGAGGGACTAAAATGTGCCCCCTCACCTCAGGCTCTGGACCTCCCTCCCGCCGAAGTCTGGCTATGCCCCTGCTCCATACAGAACACTTTTTAAAGAAAGTATAGTACAGTTTTGGATAACAGATGATACTTCCAAAAACTAGGCATGTATTCAGATGTAATATTTCAACACAGTTTTCTTTATTACTGTTTTCTCTCGAACATTCTTCACCATTTTTTCAGAAAATAAAAATAGGGTCTTGGGTATAATCCTAGACTCCTCACTCTTGAAGCACAAATCAACCAACTATGGAAGAAATCCTTTTACCGCATGCGTCAACTAAGACTGCTGAGATTCTATTTCAAAGTTCACATTTTACAATACTTGTCCAGATGCTTGTCCTGTCCAATCTAGACTATTGTAACTCCTTATATAATGAACTGAATAGTAAACTATTATCAAAACTTCAACTCATCCAGAACACTGCTGCTTGTTGATCTTCTGACTAAGAAAATTTGAAAGTGTCTCCAGACATCTACGAAAATTATATTGGCTAAACATCAGAACTTGAATCACCTTCAAGTCAATCTGTCTAGTCTTCCAAGTGCTTTGTGGAAATACATAGTAACATAGTAACATAGTAGATGACGGCAGAAAAAGACCTGCACGGTCCATCCAGCCTGCCCAACAAGATAAACTATATTTGCTACTTTATGTGTATACCTTACCTTGATTTGTATCTGTCATTTTCAGGGCACAGACCGTATAAGTCTGCCCAGCACTATCCCTGCCTCCCAACCACCGGCTCTGGCACAGACCGTATAAGTCTGTCCAGCACTATCCCCGCCTCCCAACCACCAGCCCCGCCTCCCACCACCGGCTCTGCCACCCAATCTCCGCTAAGCTTCTGAGGATCCATTCCCTCGAACAGGATTCCTTTATGTTTATCCCATACATGTTTGAATTCCGTTACTGTTTTCCTCTCCACCACCTCCCATGGGAGAGCATTCCAAGCATCCACCACTCTCTCCGTGAAAAAATACTTCCTGACATTTTTCTTGAGTCTGCCCCCCTTCAATCTCATATCATGCCCTCTAGTTCTACCGCCTTCCCATCTCCGGAAAAGGTTTGTTTGCGGATTAATACCTTTCAGATATTTGAATGTCTGTATCATATCATCCCTGTTTCTCCTTTCCTCCAGGGTATACATGTTCAGGTCCGCAAGTCTCTTCTCATATGTCTTGTAACGCAAATCCCATACCATTCTCGTAGCTTTTCTTTGCACTGCTTCAATTCTTTTTACATCCTTAGCAAGATAGGGCCTCCAGAACTGAACACAATACTCCAGGTGGGGCCTCACCAACGACTTATACAGGGGCATTAAAACCTATTTTCTTCTGCTGGTCAGTCCCCTCTCTATACAGCAGTGGCGTAGCCAGACTGCCAATTTTGGTTGGGCCTGAACCTAAAGTGGGTGGACACAAAATTTTCTCTCTAACCCCCTTCCCCAGCAAAATTTAGTCACACTAATCAGATGCATTTGTCACATAGGGGTAAAGTGCTGCTTTTCAGTGCATCAGGTTTCAGAAAATGTATTTAAAAGCCTAACACCCTTTTCAATGAGCTTTCAGAGGCCAAAACCTCCTGCATCAGGTCAGCATAACGCTGTTATGGTATCCTCTCCTGACCTAACGAAGGAAGTATTGGTCTCTGAAATTTTATTAACACAGGTACCATATTACTTTATCCTAAATTAAAATAAAATTATTTTCTTTACCTTTGTTGTATGGCCATTTACTTTTTCTCATTGTGTTGCTCCCAGTCTCTAGATTCTGCTTTCCTTTGTCTATCTCTTGCCAGGGTTTCCTGTCCATTCACCACCTATGGCTTTTCATCTTTTCCTCACCCTTGTTCTCCACATGCCCCTTCCTCTTATTCTCCAGTCTTTCCCTACTCTGTCCTCTCCCTCTTTCCATCCAGCAGCTCCCCTCTTTCTTTTGCATCCAGCGTCTCCTTTTTCTCCCTACCTTTCCATCCAGTGCCTTCCCTCTTTCTCTCCTCATCTTTCCACCCATCTACCCTCTCTCCTGATCCTTCCATCTAGTGTCTCTATCTCTCTACCCTTTTCTGTTCAGTCTCCCCTCTCTCTCTCCACATCCTTCCAGTCTCTCCCCTTTCTCTCTGCATCCTTCCATCCATCTCCCATCTTTCTCTCCCTATCCTCCCATGTCCAGCGGCTCTCTCCCTTCCCTCCAGTCCCTTCTTCCTCTCCCTCCCATGTCCCAGCGGCTCTCTCCCTTCCCTCCAGTCCATTCTTCCTCTCCCTCCCATGTCCCAGAAGCTCTCTCCCTTCCCTGGATCCAGTCCCTTCTTCCTCTCCCTCCCATGTCCAGCAGCTCTCTCCCTTCCCTCTAGTCCCTTCTTCCTCTCCCTCCCATGTCCCAGCAGCTCTCTCCTTTCCCTCCAGTCCCTTCTTCCTCTCCCTCCCATATCCAGTAGCTCTCTCCCTTCCCTCCAGTCCCTTCTTCCTCTCCCTCCCATGTCCCAGCAACTCTCTCCATTCCCTCCAGCCCCTTCCTCCTCTCCCTCCCATATCCAGTAGCTCTCTCCCTTCCTTCCAGTCCCTTCTTCCTCTCCCTCCCATATCCAGTAGCTCTCTCCCTTCCTTCCAGCCCCTTCCTCCTCTCCCTCCCATATCCAGTAGCTCTCTCTCCCTTCCCTCCAGTCCCTTCTTCCTCTCCCTCCCATATCCAGTAGCTCTCTCCCTTCCTTCCAGTCCCTTCTTCCTCTCCCTCCCATATCCAGTAGCTCTCTCCCTTCCTTCCAGCCCCTTCCTCCTCTCCCTCCCATATCCAGTAGCTCTCTCTCCCTTCCCTCCAGTCCCTTCTTCCTCTCCCTCCCATATCCAGTAGCTCTCTCCCTTCCTTCCAGTCCCTTCTTCCTCTCCCTCCCATATCCAGTAGCTCTCTCCCTTCCTTCCAGCCCCTTCCTCCTCTCCCTCTCATATCCAGTAGCTCTCTCTCCCTTCCCTCCAGTCCCTTCTTCCTCTCCCTCCCATATCCAGTAGCTCTCTCCCTTCCTTCCAGTCCCTTCTTCCTCTCCCTCCCATATCTAGTAGCTCTCTCCCTTCCTTCCAGTCCCTTCTTCCTCTCCCTCCCATGTCCCAGCAACCCTCTCCCTTCCCTCCAGCCCCTTCTTCCTCTCCCTCCCATATCTAGTAGCTCTCTCCCTTCCCTCCAGTCCCTTCTTCCTCTCCCTCCCATATCTAGTAGCTCTCTCCCTTCCTTCCAGTCCCTTCTTCCTCTCCCTCCCATGTCCCAGCAACTCTCTCCCTTCCCTCCAGCCCCTTCCTCCTCTCCCTCCCATGTCCCAGCAACTCTCTCCCTTCCCTCCAGCCCCTTCCTCCTCTCCCTCCCATGTCCCAGCAGCTCAGCCATTTTTCCTGCAGGTCCGCCCATCCGCATCCTTCGCGCTGTCTCTATCCCTTTTGTCCCACGGAGGCAGCGCTTCCTTCCTGTCTTCTCCCGAAGCTCCGCTGCATCGGTCCCCTGCAAGTGGAATCCTCCTTCGACGGTCGCGCTGCGCTGCCATGCACACGCAGCTTCGCTCCTCCCCCTGCTGCGTTCATCCGGCCCTAAACAGGAAGTGCATCACAGAGGGCAGATAGACGCGGCAGGGGGAGGAGCGTAGCTGCGTGTGCAATTGCATGGCAGCGCAGCGCGACCGGCGAAGGAGGATTCTACTTGCAGGGAGGGACCGATGCAGCTGAGCTTCGGGAGAAGACAGGGCAAGAAGGAAGCGCTGCCTCCGTGGGACAAAAGGGATAGAGACAGCAATGCAGCTGGGCGGGCCTGGAGGGAAAATGGGTGGGCCTGGGCCCGTCCAGGCTCACCCGTGGCTACGCCCCTGCTATACAGCCTAGCAACCTTCTACTTACGGCCACCGCCTTGTCACACTGTTTCGTCGCCTTCAGATCCTCAGATACTATCACCCCAAGATCCCTCTCCCCGTCGGTACCTATCAGACTCTCACCGCCTAACACATACGTCTCCCATGGATTTCTACTCCCTAAGTGCACCACTTTGCATTTCTTCGCATTGAATTTTAATTGCCAAACCTTAGACCATTCTTCTAGCTTCCGCAGATCCTTTTTCATGTTTTCCACTCCCTCCTGGGTGTCCACTCTGTTACAAATCTTAGTATCATCTGCAAAAAGGCAAACTTTACCTTCTAACCCTTCAGCAATGTCACTCATAAATATATTGAACAGAATCGGTCTCAGCACCGATCCCTGAGGCACTCCACTACTCACCTTTCCCTCCTCCGAGCGAATTCCATTTACCACCACCCTCTGGCATCTGTCCGTCAACCAGTTCCTAATCCAGTTCACAATATGTCAGAACTACTGATCCAGCTTTTCTCCAGTTGCTTCTACAATTCTGCCAGACTCTGAGACAGCACATTACTGAAATACCCTTCAGTTAATAACATAAAATACAAATGTCAGGCTAACTCCATATTCTCCTTTTGTGTCATTGCAGAATCCGCTCAGAATCTAATTATATTCAACTCTGCAAGAAACTGAAAACCCTACTTTTCAACAAATTTTAACTATTGATGTACCATACGTCACCATGCTAATCTAACCCTCACATCTTTTCCTTACTGGAGTGGTTTGCCATTGTCTTCCCTAGGCATCTTTATTAACCCCTCCCCCCAGGTACTCATTTACTGGCTGGCCAGCTATCTGAAAGAAATCCCAGTATGGGATTCAAACTCAGGTCATGGGTGCAGAAGGCAAGTGGCCTACTGACAGCACCCTGAGGCCTCAGATAGGTGCCACTGAATATCATGTCAGAACCTGGTCAGCAGTTTAACCACGCAGGAACTGCAGGTTAAATCCCGCAGAATATCAAATTCTAATTTCCTAGAATAACTGAATGTAATTTTCTACATAAATAGTGCCATTATTTCTATATGGAAATGGTTTTTACCATGCCATTCTAGTGTGTGCCCCATGCACCTTCATTAACCAAAATGTATTGATCCGAAAACATTGATAAGAGAACATTTTCAGCAAACTAAAAGCACAGCTCTGAGAATATCCTGTAATAATAGATCTTCAAATATCACATGAGAGTCATAAAAGCATAGCTCAGAAGATATCCTGTAATAATGGATTTTCCATTACCATTTGAGAATAATATTGGTTTAATCATGTTTTGCCTCTCTCCCATCCACTCATCCACTTTTGCCCTGTAAATACCACTCAACCCTATATTATAAAATTAAATGCATAATTTCTGTGAATTTATTCTGTCCCTTCCTGAGAGTTGATTAGAATCAAATTATGTAGTTACACAACTGGTTAGACTAAAAGAGGATCAGAGGTCCACAGAGTTCAATTTGTTTACAATTCAACAACAGTAAAAAAAAGTATGGTGGTCAGCAATGCACAACTGTTTCTTCTACATTTTCCAGGGTGTGTGCAGATGTGTCATATTGCTTAGCACATAATTAATGCTAGTGAGTAATAGGGGAAGGGTGTGGAGTGTTTCTACATAGTGCCCGCTACCAAAGTCCCAAGCTCAAGTATTTCTTCCTCATTCTCTGTATATTTCTCCTCTTAGTTTCTGTGTCTTTTTGCTTTGTTGTACCACTTCTCACTCCTTCTGAGCTTTTCTTGTATCTTTCAGCTTTCATCTATCCACCTACTCCCTTTTCCTCTCTCTCCTAGCCTTTAAATCTTTATAGTTGTCTCCTACTCCTTCTTCTCCTTATCATTTCTCATCCATAACTAGGATAATTCTATAGCAGGACACCTGGTACTGTAGGTGCTCATGTTCCTTGGTAGAATAGTTGCTTAATTGAGTATATACATACAGTGCATCCACTTAGGCCAGCCATAGAGCTGGTCTAAATGTGTGTGTCTATATGCCAGAGATACACATGTAACTTATAATATTCTATAAGTTATATAGAGGGTGCTCAGATTTGCGTACTTAAATTTGGGCATGATTCTGAGATGCATTCACAACTAACTTGGGTAACGTGCCAATTAGCATCAAAAATTGGGTGCTAGCAATCAATTATTGATGTTAATCAGCACCAATTTAGATCTGCAGATCTGCGCAGAAACACATAATGTGTTTTCACGTGGATCTGACATTTCTGCCTCGTTTCTGCACCTTTCGTCCATTAGAACGCTTTCAGTGCCAAAAACTCGGCATGGAAGTAGCATCTAATGTTAGGTGCCAGATATATTTATTTATGACATTTATACCCCACATTTTCCCATACAGTTTTGAGTTCAATGTGTCTAACAAGCCAATGGCATTCCTAGGGGGGCGGACACCCGGGGCGGCGCCCCGCCCCCCCGGGTGCAGCGCCCCCCCCCCCCGATGCAGCGCAGACCCCCCTCAGCGAAAGACCCCCCCCCCGTGAAAGAGCCCCCTCGGGTGCATGCCGCTGGAGGGGGGTGCCGCAGCACGCGCCTGCTGCGGGTTTACTAACTTTGCTCGTTCGCTGCAGCTCCCTCTGCCCCGGAACAGGAAGTAACCTGTTCCGGGGCAGAGGGAGCTGCAGCGAACGAGAGAAGTTAGCAAACTCTCGCAGTAGGCGCGCGCCACGGCACCCCCCAGCGGCGTGCACCCGGGGCGGACAGCCCCCACTGCCCCCCCTTGGTACGCCACTGTAACAAGCTAAAAAGGAAGTCATTACAAAATATGAAACAAAATACATAAACCCACACATATCAATAAGGAAAGAATCACAAGCATATAAAGTATTCAAGAATAAAGCATAATGGGTTGAATAGGGGTGGGGGGGATTAAACACCAGGATCAATTGACAGAAAAGATTTCAAAAACTTACAAACAACCAAGTTGGGATTATATATTTTCCAGCAAGGAATTCCACCAATAAGTACCATTCCCCCCCCCCCCCCCCCCCCCCGGAAAGTGCCGCATTTAGGCATTTGCATGTACACATACTGTAGACATGGCATAAGAGGGCATGACTCATTGTAGATGTGTGGCTGCCAATTTACTCTAGTATTCTATAATGTAATCTGGGCTCCTAGATGCTTTTATAGAATTTATGCTCAATGCGTTGCATCTATGTGTTTAACTTTGGTGTCCAGTTACAGAATTGCTCTCTATGTGCACTTCTGGCCGACCCACTTCAAAAAAGATCTAGAGTAACTAGAAAGATTCAGTGAAGAGAAACAGAAATGATAAAGAGGATGGAGCACATTCATTATGAAGAGAAGCTAAATAAGTTAGGGCTTTTCAACTCGGAGAAAAGATAACTGAGAGGGGATATAATAGAAGTTTTTAAAATTATGAGTGGGGTGGCACAGTTAAATACAGACTGGTTGTCTAATCTGTCAAACAACACAAAAACAAAAGATCACTTCATGAAACTAATGACCAGCAGGTTGAAAACAAATTGTAGAAAGTTTTTTTTATGCTGCGCATAATTAAGCTGTGAAATTTGTTGTCAGAGGATGTAGTCAAGATGACAGACTGGACAAGTTCCTGGAGGAAAAGTCCATAAAAAGAAATTGTTATCCAGGTAGATTTTGGCAAGCTATTGTTTATCTCTCTGGACATGAACTAAGGGAAACGGATCTACTTTTGGGTTCTACTGGGAACTTGTGTCGAGGACTGGAAAGTTCAGCCAGGGGGAAATAAGTAACCAGGGCTAGAGAAAGACAGCAAGGCCCAGAGCAGGAAGAAGCAGACTTCCAGCCTATTCTTACAAAACAGATGTTTGACGGACCAGAGGGGTAACTGTCAGATAGAAAAAAAAACGTTTACCTTGTAAACTCTATCCACACTGTAATTCTGCTGTGGTCTGGTAAGTTTGTTTACTATTGAACTCCAAGCTGTGAGAGGAACAGGTTTCTGTATGTTTTCCTTTTGACCCACCATATTCAAAAGTATTTGTTCACTTTCAAACTGTGGTCTGGCTGTGTTTGTGAAGGCTTCTCACCCTATGCCCGCTCATACTATCAGTCCTATTGTGAACTGATAACTGGTTCAAGGATAATAAATAGGGTAGGATTACATGTCAGATTTTCCTAATGGAGAAAGGGAGAAAACTGAGAGCACTGGGACTAGTAATTAACAAATTCATTAATGATCTGGACAACAGAACAAATTTGCAGATGGCACAAAATTAAAGCGCAAGCAACCTGTGAAGAACTAAAGGAGGACCTTGCAAGACTAGGGTACTGGACATCTAAATAGCAGATGAAATGTAACATTGATAACTGCAAAGCAATGCACATAGGGAAAAATAATTGTAACTACAGGTACCAGATGTCACATGATCCAGAAAGAGGATCTTGGAGTCACTGTGGATGACTCTCAGCTCAGCATTTATTTATTTGACAAATTTATATCCTGCTCCATATAAAGTTCTGGGCTGGCTACAAAAAAACATACTTAATAGTTAATACAATTATTATATACAACAGCATACAAACAAAGACAAAAATGAAAAAAGCCCAGTTTTTTAAAATCATATGATCAGGATAAATACACTAACTAATGAGTCTCAATACCATATGCCTCTTGAAACAGCCATGATTTAAGTTCTTTATTAAACTGCACAAAAGAAATAATACTACAGAAAGATACAGGCAATTCATTCTGTAGTTTAGGTCCCATAACTCTAAACATGGATTTCCTATTAGGTTCTAATCGGATAAGATAAAAAGATGGAACCTCAAATAAATCTTGGGAACCTGACCGTAAAGTCGTAGTGGGCTGATAAAGTTAGAGGCAAGAACAGGTGAGAACATTTAGTGAAGTGGTTTATAAACCAAACAAATAATCTTGAATTTAATTTGTTGCTCTATTGGTAGCTAATGGAAATTTTTAAGGATAGAGGGTAATATGAGTGTACCAAGGTACACCTGCCAATATCCTCATAGTCCACAATACACTCTGCTTTAATCTAATACAGATTCAATAATAGCTTCATTGATAATCAACCAAGGCGTTTGTTGAAGAGACGTCAGATTAGAATACTTGCCTCTGAAGTGGCTATTTATGAGCCAAGCATTTTGAACAGAGAGGCAGTAACGCAATCCTCATATGTCCCATATTTTTACAATTTTTAAATTTTTCGTTAGATTGTCATATTCATAGCTACTTTTCTTATTTCTATTAGATTTTTTAGTTCCGTCTTTAAATAGTAATATAGTACCCAATGTCACCAACATAGATCTATGTTTCACATATTGCTGTTTCAAGGTGGTCTCCTAAAAGGATAAATCCAAACAAAATGCTCAGAGTTTAGTTCAAGATATCATATTCACGCCTCAAGACAACATTAGAATTAGAACTGTTCTAACCTAAGTTTTAAATAGCGGTTTCAACATGGCCGCCAAATGTTTCAAAAGGCACGTATATAAAAATATGAAGAAATGACGTTATATCCAGCATCAATTGAGCTACTAGGCTGAATCAGCTGACTAGGAAAAAAACGTCAATGGAAAATTCAGAGGGGCCAATGGCTCTCATTAATTCAAATCAATGTCATCCAGTCAATTTCACTGCCATTCTTGTGTATGTAGCCTCAATTATGAAAGCTTCCCAGGGCTCTGCGTTGCCTGGTAGCTGCATCCTTCATCTGAGGATCTGGAGCGGTTGCTTGGGGAGCAGCTTTCAGCTTCTTCTGCAGCCTGCTTCTTCGCATTGGACTGCTAGGTCGCTCTCATCTCATCCTGTTGCCACTGTCCAATCCACTGTGTTCTCTACAGGCAGTGAAGGGGGATTCAACCTACACCTCGGCCTCCAAATATCATCTGAAGTCCTTCCTACCATCATATTTATGGGCCATTTTGGACTTTCTCACCTTTCCTTTTTGTTTCTTTTTATCTTTTTTTTTATTTATTTATTTATTTTTTTTAATTTTAATATTTATTCATTTATCCATTTTATTACAAGAAATATCTTGCTTAAGAAAGTATACAAAAATGAGGCAGTTACATAACTGTTAGGAAATGTTAAGAAAATATATAAAGAGAAAAAAAAAAACAATATACATTTTCAAGGTAACCCATACTCAAGTCCATAAATTTGGGATCCAAGATTAGGATATCTAAGGGAGTTTTACAAAAGGAAATATATAACGGATGATGCAAAACTAGCTAAGTGGAGTTATCTTATAATTTATTGCTTATCCACTTTTACCGAAGCAATAAGTGCCGATACGTGGGCTGGTTCCGTGAAAACATATTTCTTCTCCCTAAGCCTTATTATGCACTTGCAGGGGTACCTTAAAAAAAAGGTTCCCCCCAAGTGCAGAACCTCAGGCCTAAGGAGCAAGAATTGCTTCCTCCGTCTTCTAGTCTCCTTGGAGACATCAGGAAATAATAATATTTTTAGGCCCAAAAAAGGTTTCTCTTTATTACGGAAAAATAAACGGAAGATCCAGTTCTTGTCTGGTAATAATGCAACCGTCGCCACTAACGTGGCGGCAGTTGCTAATTCAGAGTCAGAAGTCTGAAGCAAAAGAGAGACATCAATCGGATTATCAAGTTGGTTCAAATTTTTTCCAGGAATATAATATGCCATATGTTTCTTTTTATCTAATCAATTTCTGCTATCATTGAACTTGTATCCCCTCTAATCTGGCCACGGCCTTTCAGTGCATTTCCCTTCCCTTCTCCCTCTGATTCTTCTGCCCTCTTAACTGTCATTGTACTTGATTTCACAGTTCATTGTAAGCCGCTTTGAGGCTGCTTTAAGTGGTATAAAACGGGGTATAAATGTTCTGAAATAAATAAAATATATATATATATATATATATATATATATATATATATATCCTCTCTTTTCAACCAGTTGTATTGTGTGTTTTACCTAGGACATATTTTATAAGTACCTATACACATAGGTGGAGTCTGGGAGGACTGACACCTAATGTGTGTAACTTATAGAATACTATCCAGCTTATTTTCGAAAGAGAAAAATGCCTATAGTGCGACCTAAATCGGGAGATAGACGTTTGTCTCGCAAAGGCGCCCAAATCGGTATAATCGAAAGCCAATTTTGGGCGTTTCCAACTGCACTCCGTCGCGGAAACGAATAAAGTTGATGGGGGCGTGTCGGAGGCGTGGTGGAGGCGGAACTGGGGCGTGGTTATCAGCCGAGGAGAGATGGGTGTCTTTAGCTGATAATCGAAAAAAAAAAGGCTTTTTGACCGCGATTTTGGGTCACTTTTTTTGGACCCTTTTTTTTCACAAACAAGTCCCCAAAAAAGTGCTCCAACTGCCCAGATGACCACTGGAGGGAATCGGGAATGACCTCCCCGGACTCCCCCAGTGGTCACTAACCCCCTCCCACCAAAAAAAACCCACTTTACAAACTTTTTTTCCAGCCTCTATGCCAGCCTCAAATTTCGTACCCACCTCCATGACAACAGAATGTGTTCGATCCTCTCACAGCCTTTCCCTGGGTCAGATGTGGCTCTCGGGTGCACTACAGGGTCACATCAGCATTGCATTGTGGTGGGTGTAGAGTATTGGGCTCCGTGATTTCATTAGATTGTGTTACAGTCTCACGATGTTGGTAGTTGGTAGACTCTTCTCCCATGCTGCTTTCCCCCCTGCCTACTGTGTCAGAGTGTGCCCTGTTGTGTTTCCTGTTGTAGTCCATGCGGTAGTGGCCATTTTTGTAAGCCAGTTTTAGATCCCTTTCACATGTTAGCCACGTTATAGAACTTAGTTCTTACCTTGAATGTGGCTGAAAGAGGGCATTGTACAGCATTCTGCCAGCTCTGACCTACTGCTAATCTCAGTACCAGGGAGACTCGTTGCCAGTGGGGCACAACCTCTGATCTGTAGTTAACTGTGAGTAAAGGCGGTTATTCCAATAAAGGACGTTTTCGGAGAGATTAGTCTTCAGGTGTCAACTGGTGTGCCAATGTTATATAGCAGCAACCAGTCCTAGAGGCCTGCGTGTATGCAGGTCCCTGGAGCACTTTTAGTGGGTACCGCAGTGCACTTCAGCCAGGTGGCCCCAGGCCCATCCCCCCCCCACCTGTAACACTTGTGCTGGTAAATGGGAGGCCTCCAAAACCCAGTGTACCCACATATAGGTGCCCCCTTCACCCCTAAGAGCTATGGTAGTGTTGTACATTTGTGGGTAGTGGGTTTTGGGGGAGGGGGGTTGGGAGCTCAGCACCCGTGGTAAGGGAGCTATGCATGTGGGAGCTTTTTCTGAAGTCCACCACACTGACCTTGGGTGCCCAGTTGGTGTCCTGGCATATCAGGGGGGCCAGTGTACTACGAATCCTGGCCCCTTCCACGACCAATCGGATTAGGACGTTTTTGAGCTGGGCGTTTTTAGTTTCCATTATCGATAAAAAAAACAAACGCCCAGCTCAAAAACATCCATTTTTTCGAAAATTCGGTTTGGCCCGCCCCTTCACGGACCCATTCTCGGAGATAAACGCCCATGGAGATAGGCGTTTCCGTTCGATTATGCCCCTCCACGTTACACAGGTACCTCCAGTGCTTAGGTGCCCACTTACATAGTTAGGACTAGATTCAGGAAATGTTGCCCAAATTTGGGCGCTGAAAAAAATGTGAACTGAGCGCTCTTTAAGAAATGGCATCATTTATAGAATAGCGCGTAGCTCTGGGATCCGTGCCTAACTTTTGGAATGACTGTTTACACCAACTGAAACTTGGTGTAAATCCAGGTGTGTAAATGAGGCACGGATCCCCCAAATTCTATGATACTGCACATATCTTTAGTGAATGCCCATGACCCTCCCATGGCCATATGCCCTTTTCAGTTGCAGGCTAAAAGATTTATTGAATAGCGCTTAGCAAGATGCACGTAAAAAAATCCAAATTGTTGCCAATTAACCTCAATAATTGATTGTTAAGGGCCAATTATTGACACTAATTGGCTCATGACTCAGTTAAATTGCATGCACAATTTTCAGTGCCATATATAGAATCCAGGGGTTAACGTACATAACTTATAGAATACTGTAAGTTACACAGATATCTTCATTGCTTCGGTGCATGCATTTAGGTGAGTGGAGGAGTGGCCTAGTAATCAGAGCACTCTTGACATCCAGAGGTACCGAGTTCAAAGCTCACTGCTGCTCCTTGTGATCTTGGGCAAGTCACTTAACCCTCCATTGTCTCAGGTGCAAACTTAGATTGTGAGCCCTCTAGGGACAGGGAAATACCCAGTGTACCTGAATATAACTCACTTTGAGCTACTACTGAAAAAGATGTGAGCATAATTCAAATAAATACATTTGCACCAGCTCTGGCTGGCATAAGTGCTCTTGCCTAAATTATAGGTGTGCATTTTTGCTGTTAAGCTAGTATTCTATATAGAAAATTTGACATCTATGTTCCTTTACAGAATAGGCTTCTGCTAGTGCCCACAATGCTTTCAGTGTAAAGGCAAGAACTATTTGTATTCTAATTGCCCAGCTAAGCATACAAATAAGCTGACCAAAACAAAGGCGGAGAAGAAAGAGGTGAGGATTTCCGATGCTGCAGGAGAAAATTCTGATAAATAGAACCAAGCCTAAAAGCAACCATATCATGATGCATAGGTTCGGGAGGCATGGGGAATCTTTTCAAAGACACTGAACTGGATAAGGATGATGAAGTCCCTAGCGGATGGGAGAAATGTTTCTGCATCTTGGGAAAGCACTATAAAAATGCATTGTAAACTACTTAATGGAGAGAATGGGCTCGGGGAGTCTGTTCTGCCTCGTATCACCTTATGCCTGGAACAGACTCCCCGAGCCCATACACCATGCGCCCTCCCTGCCCATCTTCAAGTCCTTACTCAAAACCCATCTCTTCTCCCTTGCTTTTGGCGCCTAACCACCTTCCCCATTCATGATACACTGACTACACTGACTACATAGTTTGTTACCTTTAGATTGTAAGCTCTCTTGAGCAGGGACTGTCCTTCCCCATGTTTTAACTTGTACAGCGCTGCGTAACCCTAGTAGCGCTATAGAAATGCTAAGTAGTAGTAGTAGTAGTAGAATGTGGTCGTCACCACCAAGGATGCATTATTTGTGCCATAGTTAAACATAATTTGATTTCTGTGAATTATGAAGTTCAAATTAGTATATGTGCAGCCCATTATAGCATTGTAATGTCATAAATGGAGATGATTTTATTATAATTACATCTGCAAAAGAGAATTGATGGTTTGAATTGGACTCTTGTGACACAGCGAGTCTAGCAACTGGGTGCAATCACAAGTCATGTCAGCTGCTTTGGCACTGGTACCTTGCTCATAGTTATGTTAATGTGATTCATCAGCTTGAGAAGGGGAAACTAATAAGAAATTTTAAAGCATAGCTATGCTGAGTGCCTGCATCCTGAGGGGACTGTTGTATTCATTGTAAGGTGGTGAGATCAGGGAGGTGATCTTCAGCTGGCAGCATTCAGTGTTTACTGCTGACAAAATTATGCTTGGATATTCAATGCCAGGCCGCATCTGTATGTCAATGTTTTATTTATTTATTAGGATTTATTTACTGCCTTTTTGAAGGAATTCACTCAAGGGAGTGTACAAGAGCAACTCAAACATAAGCTATAGACAATTACAGCAATAAAAATATTCAAACAACAATACAAAGTATGGCATAATATGCTACATTACAATGTCAACCCAATACAGAATAAAACATTTTAATGGACAGCATAGGGTGTAAACAAAGATGGAACATATAGATAGATAAGATAGAATAACAGGAGTAAGAAAATAAGGTTGCAAATAGGTCAGAAGTTAAACATTAGCTTAGCTAGGGTAGGAGTGGATAAACATGAATGGTGTCATTCTTTGTGTGTGAGACTAGCAAGTTAGTTACTTCTTCCATTAAATGCCTGGTTGAAGAGCCAAGCCTTCACCTGCTTCCTGAAGTACAGATAATCTTGTGTTAAGCAAATAGTGCATTCCAGACTGTGGGGGCTACTCTGGAGAAGGCTTACTTGCAGGTATCACATTATGTGATGTCCTTTGGAGAGGTGTGGCTAGGGATACTCCTGAGGTGTGTAGAGGGAGATCTTTTTCTTCAAGTACTCTAGGCCATTTCCTTTAAGGTCCTTGAAAGTGAATAATACTGTTATTGGGTCCCAGGCCTGACTTAGGTTCAGGATTTAAAATGAGACAAAAACTTATAGGCCTGTGTCTCTGACTTGAACTTCAGTGTTGCTCAAAGGCATATAAGCTATTGGGACACTGCAGAACAAACAGAAAACCGCAAGGGTGGGGGTCTAACTGACAGGGTAACATTGTTTAGCAACATGGTGGCCACAGATGTGTTAGTGAAAAACAGTACAAAATGGCTCCTCAGGAAGATGTAGCAATATGGTGGTAACAGATGTTTTTGAAAAGCAAAACAAAGATGGCTTCATAGGAAGACGACCAGTTGGTGTTTTGAGGAAGATATGGTCAAAAATGTAGAAATGAGGGGGCTTGCTGAAATTTGTGGTAGAGAGATTCAATAACAGTTGAATCTAAAGATGTAAACATGTTTACAAGATTTGAAGCTACTCATTACCATAGTCAATCAGTGTTAACTATGACATTAACATAGATCCAATCAGGTGTGCTTACTATTATATTACCTGTATCCTGAGTGGACCTATAAAAATAAGTGTACTTCCTACTTCAAACCATAGAGATAGCCTCAGAACTGCTCTCTCCCTATGAGAAACCAAATCAAATTGTATCTGAATTGACAAGCAACTCAAATGCTTTCTCATGGGTAACTTAAAGTCTTTTATATCTATTAATTGGCTTTGGGAATCTCTCATAAGAATATGATTTTATTCATATAACTCCTCTGTGTTGCTTGCTTTGGTAAGTAAATAAAACTATAAAAGAAAATATCCCTTTTATTCTCTTCATTACTTCTTATCTGTCTTTCTATTTGGTAAGATTTAGTTCACCGGTATACTTGGTGAAGGAGCCAGTAATGATTGACAGCAGCCTGTGGTGATTTGTTCATCTCTGGCTAGTGGTTTGGCCACTGTCCAGGAGAGGATAAATACACCCTAAAATATACAAAAGTTAAACATGAAGTTTGAAATTTGGCCCTGTATTGTAATGGTGGCCAGTGAAGGTTTTGCAAAAATGGTGTGATGTGGTCACATTGTTTACAACCTTCTATTAGTCTTGCTGCAGCCTTCTGAATCAATTGGAGCTGGTGCAGACCCTTTATAGTCAGACCAGTGTAGAGTGCATTACAGTAATCCAGTCTTGATGTTACCATGGCATGCACAACTGAGAAAAGGCTTGCCTTCTCAATGTAAAGAGACAGACAGCATAGAGGTTTTGGTGTCAGGTATGTGCCCACTTGTGTTAGGGACCCATAGAAGCTCGGTTTTACTTGAGTCCAGGCAAAGTTTGTTGTTTTTAGCCCATTCTTGAATCGATGTTAGACAGGTAGTCAGTTTATGCAGGGCTGTGGGTAATTCAGGTTCAATGGGTATGAGTAGCTACACATCATCTGCATAGATATAGAACTGAGTGTCCATTGACCGACTCAGCTTGGCTAGTGGCTTGAGGTAGATATTGAATAGGTGACAGTATCAGTCCCTGTGGTACCCCACAAGTCAGTGCCCATGGTGGTGATGAGGTGCTGCCGAGCACTGTGGACTGTTGCCTGTCTGATAGATAGGATCTGAACCATGCAATTACTGTTCAACTAATACTTCTTTCTACCAGTTGTGCTAGCATAATATTATGGTCTACAGTGTCAAAAGCTGCTGAGAAATTTAGCAGTACTAACACCGAGGCAAATCCCATGTCTCAGTTTCTGTGAAGATCATCTAGAAGGGATACAAGGACTGTTTCTGTTCATAGGCAGTCGGTGGCCCAACTGTTTGGGGAGGCTAAAGGGGGCGGGGTTAGGGGTGGGGCTGGGGGTGGAGCTTAAATCCATAATTGTCTGATAACACAGAAAAAATAAATAAAAATAAAAGTCACAATTAATACCTTTTATTAAATTTAGATATTAGATATGTATCATATGTCAAAGAATAAAGTGGTTGCTCAAAGCATATTCTAAGCACAATCGCTCAACTGCAAAACACTGTGCACAACTTTGTGCAAAAACACACTCAGAACCTTACTGTACCATAAATATTACACTGGGCAGAACCTAATACACCAATATACCACCCATACGGAAAATGCAGACTGTCAACAATTTGAAACAAGGGATCATATCATCACACTTCTCATGTAGAGCCACAAAACACCCTAATTCATGTTTAATGTGGGATAAAATACCATAAATAAGTAAATAAATATAAACTTTTAATGTTGAGCACCTGATTATCAAAGTGGATATATTCCAAACACTATAATGAATATAAATGATCTTTTCTACCTTTGGTGACTTTTTCTGATCATGCTGGCCCAGTATCCGATTCTGTTGCTATCTGTCCTCAGTGCAGGTCAGGAAGTCATCCTCGTTAAATATCTCCCTGGCAACCCAGGACACCTCCAGCCAACCCCCCCTGCTCTCCCAGCAGTAAAATAAACAAATTAAACCATAAACCCATTTCCACAACTGGTTACACAAGGCTAGAGGGCTTTCACTGCAGCTCCTGCTGTGAGGATAGAGGTAAATCAACAATTTAAACCCCTCAAAGCACAGCAGGGGAGGCTTAGCCTCTCCAAGCCTCTTATACCGGGCGCCTATGTTTCTGTTCCATAACTTGGTCTGAATCCAGATTGACAAGGATCTAGCCAGTTTCTATCTTCTAGCCAATCATTGAGTTGATCACAGACTGTTCTATAAGTTTTCCTAAAAATGGGATGTTGGATACTGGCTGGTTACTTTCAAGTTTGTCCTCATCAAGGTTGTTCTTCTTTAGCAAAGGATACAGCACTGCCCTTTTTAATGCTGTTCATACTTGCCCATTAGAAAAAGAGATGTTCACGATTTTTGTGGCGCCTTCTATTAGGCCCCTGTTTGCCTGCTGCACTATCTTTGATGGGCCGAGGTTGAAAGAACAGATAGTTCATCAAAGTTCTCTTAGGATTTTGTCAAGGCCCTCCTCTGTTACTGGGTTAAAAGAGTCCCATATGTCTGTGTCAGGAGGGGGTGAGTTTGTGCACTCCTGGTTAGCTGATAGGAGACTGGGTGGGACTGCCTGTAAATCCTGGAGGAGATTTTTTAATTTTGTTGGCAAAGTATGCAGCAAAATCACTGTAGTTCAGTTGTGACTAGGCAGGCTGGTTCTGTTGTGGATGTTGCAGTAGGCTGTTTACTATGCTGAATAGGTGGTTGGTTGAATTGGCAGCCTGTTTGATGCATTAAGAGAAATGTTTTTTGGCTGCTGTTAAGGCTTGGCGATAGTTTGTCATGTGATTCCTACAGTTTAACCTGTACTCATCAAGACAAGATTTATGCCATCTACTTTCCAGTTTCCATCCTTCATGCTTAAAGGTCCAAAGTTCTGGAGAAAACCAAAGTGAGCTTTTTTGAGTGGGGCATAGTACCTTTTTTAGTGTGCTGTTTTCTCTAAGGTCTTAGCTAAGTGTGTATTCATTAATTAGTTTCTGAGAAGCAAACACTAAATACATTACAAATTACACCATCCTGCTTATAATCGAACAAGAAAAATGCCCAAGTTCCGACCTAAATCGGGAGATGGACGTTTATCTCACAAAAACGAATAACGCGGTATAATCGAAAGCCGAACTTGGACGTTTTCAACTGCACTCCATTGCGGAAGCGTACAAAGTTGACGGGGGCGTGTCGAAGGCGTGGTGAAGGTGGAATTGGGGCGTGGTTATCGGCCGATCAGAGATGGGCACCTTTCGCCGATAATGGGAAAAAAATATGCGTTTTTAGCGAGAATTTAGGGCACTTTTCCTGGACCCTGTTTTTCCACGAATAAGGCCCCAAAAAGTGCCCTAAATGACCAGATAACCACTGGAGGGAATCGGGGATGACCTCCCCTGACTCCCCCAGTGGTCACAAACCCCCTCCCACCACAAAATATGCCGTTTCACAACTGTTTATTTTCACCCTCAAATGTCATACCCACCTCCCTGGCAGCAGTATGCAGATCACTGGAGCAGTTATTAGGGGGTGCAGTGGACTTCAGGCAGGTGGACCCAGGCCCATCCCTCCCCTACCTGTTACAATTGTGCTGCTTAATGCTTATTAGTCGTCCAACCCCCCAAACCCACTGTACCCACATGTAGGTGCCCCTCTTCACCCCTTAGGGCTATAGTAATGGTGTAGACTTTTGGGCAGTGGGTTTTGAGGGGGATTTGGGGGGCTCAACACACAAGGGAAGGGTGCTATGCACCTGGGAGCTCTTTTACCTTTTTTTTGTTTTTGTAAAAGTGTCCCCTAGGGTGCCCGGTTGATGTCCTGGCATGTGAGGGGGGACAGTGCACTACGAATCCTGGCCCCTCCCACGAACAAATGCCTTGGATTTATTCGTTTTTGAGCTGGGCGCTTTCATTTTCCATTATCGCTGAAAAACAAAAACGCCCAGCTCACAAATTGTCGAATAAAACATGGACGTCTATTTTTTTTTGGAAATACGGTTCGGTCCGCCCCTTCACGGACCTGTTCTCGGAGATAAACACCATGGAGATAGACGTTTTTGTTCAATTATGCCCCTCTATGTAATCTTAAGGCTCTTTATATTCATCTGATATCCCTAGTACCTTAAGAAATTTTAATTAAACAACTCTATTAAACTAAGATCCAGACAGCAGTCTAGCAGCAAGAGGGGTGCTATCCAGTCTTTTGCATTGAGTGTCACATGTATGATTATCTCCCAGTTGGTGAGAGGTTATATATGTGTGCTCAATGCAAAGAGCCCCCAGCTCCCGGAAAAAGAGTCCATTTTCTTGAGGCTAGAGTGGCAGACTTGGAGGAGCTGAGAGAGGCAGAGAGGTACATAGAGGAGGCCTATAGGGATGTTGGAGAGAAGTCCCATCTCCAGTCTGGCAGCCCCTTTGCTGCCTTGGAGTAGGGAGGTTTTCTAAAAGGAGAGCATCACCCTGGTGAAGTTGGAAGTAATCCTTAGCCAGGACCAGCCCACCAGGTGATGCAAAGTTGGACTTAGACATCATATCGAAAATGCCCCTCTCAGTATTTTATAGACCTCTATCATACCCCCCCCCCCCTCCCCAGCTACCTGTTTTCCAAGTTGAAGAGACCTAACCTTGGAGCAGGAGGAGTATGGAAGGAGATAAAGTTAGAGTTACGTCCTTTAGGAGGGTCTTTGGTTTCCTGTAGGTCTGGAGTTGCCTGCCATTGACCAGGAGGAGAATTGACCAGGAGGAGAGAGAGGGGAGTCCTAAAAACTGGAGAGATCCACTGGCTGTGAGAGGCAGGTTGTGGCTCCAATAAGTGGCAATTGGGAGATAGTGTGCTGTGGGTGGGTAGAGGAAGGCCCAGCCCAGGAGCAGGAGACAAGAGCCAGGGAGAGCTTATCCCAGAACCAGGGTGGACCAAAGGTGGGGTCACCGCTGGAGGAGGGTAAAGTAGAGGAGTACAGCCTTTGGGGGAAAATCTCTCTCTACAGGATAGGCACAGATAGGAGAAGATGTGAATACCTGTAAATACAACATTAAATATCCTGTACACATAATTCGGGGAAGAAGAGGAAAAGAGAGTTCCCCTTTGTGAATAACAACAAGGACTGTGTTGGACTGATAATTTGCCAGTTGCCATTTACCTGTTGCAAGAGTTCACATAAAGAACTGCATTTATTTAAGACTTTTCGAGTACTGTGGAAAGAGCTGAGGGACCCGATTGGCTCCAGAGGGTAAAATATAGCCTCTCAAACCCCCAGATTGCTATTCCAGACCATTGATCCACTCCCAAGCTCAACTGTATATTGTGCTGGAACTGATGAGTGAGAGGAGATTGGTCCTGAATGTGAAACTGAACTGAGATCTGTTTTGTGGCCCAGGGACAGAGCTTGTGCACTGTTGAGACCTGGGTTACACAAGTTTCACCTCTTCTGAGTAGCCCTAGAGAGGTCAGGAAAAATCCATACTTTCTGTCCCTCAAACAGACTTGGAACCTTCTGAAAATACAAACGCATCAATGAGTTCAGATCCTGATCAAATACAAGAGTAACCGATAAAGTAGCTCTATCCACTACTGCAGTTGCAGCTTGCAAAACTCCAGATGTATCTAGACTACTATATGACTCCACCAAGGCATTCTATTCATTCCCAAATTCTCGTACAGTCAATGGCTTCTTCTTCCTTTTAGGCAAAAAATAAATTTTGCCTACTGGTGGTAAAGCTTCCGAAGGATATTATACCTCCTCAAGAAATCTTTTAAATGTTTCTAATGGAGAAACTGCACTTATCTTGGAGAAAGTTCAATAAATGTATATTAAGGTGTCTCATTTGATTCTCCATTTTTTCCTTTCTTCTATGCAGCAGTTTTTTGTCTTTAATTATGGCAAATTGAATTTCTTTTATTTTCCCAGTCTCTATCTTCATCATGCTGACTTGTTCCTCAAACTCCTTCACACTACTTTGGTGTGCTACAGTCAAAGTTAAAACAAATTGAACCATAGTTGATAGTTCCAGAGAACTTTTTTGAATAGAAGCTTCCAGTTGGGTCAAAGCTTCACCCAGCAGGGGACTCCTTACCTGGGGCTACAGTCAGAGCCGCCTCCAAGGACGGCTGTATTATTCCAGTTCTCCTGGTTCCAGGGGTAGATCCCTCTGTATCTCCTGGACATCTCCTGCAGGCCAAATCAGGACCTCTGGCATTTTCCACTACAGTGGTAGGAAGTGCCGCTTCACCTTCTGGCATTTCCACCATCCCCGCCATAGTCCACATCTGCCGGAGCACTGGGTGAATCTGGTCTAAAAGGGAAAGAAATGGTTCTCCTGGTAGCAGAGACTATCCCTGCATCTCAGACAATGCTGGGACTTTCTTCTCCTCTTCTAATACATTAGGGACTATGAGTGAGTCAAGCATCTGCTGCTGAACTGGTGTACAGGTAGCCTCGGGGGGAAAGACCTTCACCTTCCCCTTAGGTTTCGAATGCATATTCACGAAAGAAACAGAAAGTGTTAGCAAACTCTCTTTTGTGAGTTTTCTCAGTTGGCCATCTTGCTCCACCCCCATTACCTTTGGATCCCTTTTTAAAAATAAGTGTTACATTGGCCACCCTCCAATCTTCAGGTACAACAAACCATTTTAATGACAGGTTACAGTTCACTAACAGCAGATCTGCAATTTCATATTTGAATTCTTTCACTACTCTGGGGTGTATACCATCTGGTCCAGGTGATTTACTACTCTTTAATTTGGCTCAGTACACCTTCCAGGTTCATTGAGATTCCTCTGCATTGTCACCCTTGAAAACCATATCTGGTACAGTTAGATCTCTTACATCTTCTTCATTAAAGACCAAGGCAAATAATTCATCAAGTTAGGACCTTTTCTGCTGTCTTCTGAGCCAGTTGAAACTAAGTGATTTTTGGAAATTTGAACCCTGAAGTTGGTTTAATAGTTTTTATGTTTAAATATTTTTATTGAATCACTAAAACAAACATATCAAAGGTTCCAAAATCCTTACAACGTGTGATCAAACAAACCAACACAAAGCCCAAGCAAGGTGATATTATAAATGAATATTCAATTTCTCTCCTCCTATCGAACCCCCCTCTCCAAAATCCCCTCCTAGATCTTGCAAACAGCCCCCGCTCAAAGATCCCATACTTCCCTCTCCCCTTCATTGCCTCTTCTTCAGAAAAAAAAACCTACACATCATCAACACATCTCTCCCTTCCCCCCCCCCCCCCCCCCCCCAGGGGAAAGTCAGATGTTCTCCAAATGTCCAAGAAAAAGAAATAATATAGGTACCAGAAAGAAGATAACAAACTGTCACACCTCCATTGTGTTCAGGAATGTAGAGCACACTCTCATAGATAAAGTACCTAAATAGGAATTCTAAGTTATCCAGATAGTTATATGGTTGCTGGCACTGAATATTGCTGGTCTCCAGGTAACTCCTAGTTCTGCTTACAGACAGCCTCAGTACTATATGGATAGTACCAATATGGTGGCATTATCCAGATAATCTGATCACTCCTTATTTACCATTCAGAATCCTACTCTCTCTTAATGATCAGCGACTGCGCATCCCCACTCCATGCAGGACGCAATGAAGGAGATTCTATATATGAAATCAGTGCCAATTAAGCATGTTCTATAATTGGTGCCTAGATTTAGGCGCCAATTATAGAACACACTTAGTTGATAGTTCAGCATCTAAATCTACGTGCATCCATTTACACCAATGAAAACATGGCATAAATCCTAGCACATAGATTTAGACGCACTGGGCCATATTCTGTAAATAGGCACATAAATTTCAGAATGCCCACGAAATACCCATTTCCCCGCCCATAACCATGCTCCTTTTTGCCTGCACGAGTTAGAAATTCGGCACACATTGTTACGGAACACGTTTAGCGACTTGTGTGCCTAAATTCTAATCAGTGCCATTATTGCTTGTTAACTCATTAGCTTGTTAAGCTTGTTAAGTCATGCACATTATTACAGAATCCATGCCGATTTCTGCACTGGTCTCTAAGCGCGCTATATAGAATCCAGGGGGATATGACTCCACTAGGAACCATGCATTCTATTGCACTGCACTCATTATATTATGTAAACTGTCCTGAAAGTTAATTCTCTAAGCAGTGGCGTTCCTGGGGGGGCTGGCACCCGGGGCGGATCGCCGATGCGCCCCGCCCCCCCGGGTGCAGCGCCCCCCCCAATGCAGCGCGGACCCCCCCGGCGAAAGGACACCCCCACGAAGGAACCCCCCCCGCCGGGTGCACGCCGCCGGGGGGGGGGTGCCGCACGCACCTGTCCTCCGTTGTTCCATGCTTCTTCTCTGCCCCGGAACAGGAAGTAACCTGTTCCGGGGCAGAGAGGAAGCATGGAACAACGGAGGACAGGCGCGTGCGGCCCCCCCCCCCCCGGCGGCGTGCACCCGGGGCGGACCGCACCCACCGCCCCCCCTAGGAACACCACTGTCTCTAAGACAGTATTTCAAGTTTTAATAAACCTGAAACCTCACTTCTTATGGAATTCACTTCCAGCTGCCATATTTATGAAAGTTTAGATTTTCTTTGAAGACTCACTTATTCTTGCAAGCCTTTGGTGTGCAAGTGGGTGACAGTACTGCCTGAAGGATCCACTGAAACCCCGTAGTCTCTTCCCCTTTGCTAAGTGGTCTTTGTGATCTGTGTGACTCTTGTCGGCTGAATGCTTAATCTGTTTCATTGTACTATTTTATGAAGCTCTAAAGTTTCTACTACTTGCTTTCCTGTATTATAATAGTGTTCCATTCCATTTTGGCAATGCTTTTGCTGTTGTTTTAGGAAAGGCAGTATATTAAATCTAATAATGCTATTGAAAATCCAGGTATGCCCCAGGCAACACTGTTTATTCAGGTAGCATCATCTGCTGCCTGAATAAATTGCTTTGTCTATTGTACAATGACAGAAGCCCAGTTCCACAAATACAAACCAAAAGACAACCTAATCTAATCTAAAATGACACTTGTAACCCGCTTATTCCCCATAAAGTTCCGAAGCGGCTTACAATCTAAGGGGTCCTTTTACAAAGGTGTGGGAGGGCTAACGCACGGATAGAATGCACCCAATCGGCAGTGCACCAGGAGGTAAGTCCAATTTTGGCATGCGCTGAATCCTGCAGTAGAAAATAATTTTCTATTTTCTACCATGGGAGCGTGCCCATGTTGGCACACGCTGCATGGTTACTGCATGGGTAGCACATGAGCCCTTACCGCTAGGTCAATGGGTGGCGATAAGGGCACAGGCTGTAAATAGGTGTGCGCTAGTTTTAATATTAGCTCAGGCCCATTAAAAAAATAGCCTTTTTCCCAGCCGTTTACTGCGGCTTTGTAAAAGGACCCCTAAAAGAGCCTTAATACATTATATACAATTAACTAAAGTACAAATATAAGCCAATATATCTGTTCAAGCACCCAACTGAACATACTTTTTAGAAAGCAATGTTTTCAAATCTCTTTGAAATAACAAATAAGAAGGTTGGAATTTTATAATGGGTGGCAAAATATTCCAGACCTGAACAGCTTGATAAGGAAAAGAAATGTACAAAACCCTTTGATATCTAACTCCCTTAAAGGAAGGACCAACCAGATCCATTTGATATAACGATCGGGTAGTACTTAGTCTGATAGAATAAGAAACCAGGTGAAGAACCTGCTCTGATATCAAACCGTACCGAATCTTAAAAATAATACAACAAGATTTAAAAAGTATTTGTGCCTGAATCGGTAGCCAGTGTAGCTCCCTTAACAAAGGAGACACGTGATCAAATTTATTCATTCTAAAAATCATGTGAGCGCTGTCTTTTGTAGCAATTGTAAACTATCCTTTAGTTTAACTGAGATACACAAATATAATACATCACAATTATCCAACTGAGCTAAAATGAGGCTTTAGACCAGCAACTCAAAATGATATTTAGGAAAGTAAGATCGAAGAATTCATAACTGTCTTAGTTTTTTTAATATCTTCCTAAATAGGTTATGAATCTGCAATTCAAAAGCTAGAGAAGAATTTAGAATTACTCCTAATACCCTGGAGGATTTCTCGACTTTCATCTTCTCATTTTGCCCTATACGGATTGATTCAGGTAGAGATTCTATTTGGTTAGTAATCCAAAGAACCTCGGTTTTACTTGTGTTTAACTTTAACATAAACGATGACGCCCAAGTTTTTAGCTTCTCTGTACATTCAGTTGCCTTACTTGATTTATGCATTAAGTCAGCATATATTCCTCTTATCCATTTTTTAAATTTGTATGAAGTCTTTATTTAATATTAAAACATAACAATATGCTCATTTTTTTTTTAGAGCACATGTCAAATTGTGTGTCTATATTTGTGTGCCACTGGGACTGGTTCTTGGATTGTGTAGGTGCCTATGCTCCCTTTATAAAATAGTCTTAAGATAGGAGCCTTCTTGCATTTGTCACATAGGTGCCCTGTTATAAAATCACCCCCACTTTAGATTCCATCCGATTAATACTTCCCCACACTAAGCAGGCCCACTATGAATCAACTAGGCACAGTGCTCTTTACTTTTTGTCCCCCCAAACTATGGAATGACCTCCCTAATCAGATACGTAATGAACAGTGCTTTGTTAAGTTTAAGACACTTTTGAAGACGCTTTTATTTTTCAGCAGGATTTTCACTCTGGGGGGGGGGGGGGGGGCTGAAGGCAGGATGATCCTGTTCATTGGAGTAGCCTGGAATACTTTGGTTATATGACTTATCTCGGTGTGAATATGGTCCTGTCCTGTTTTATAATGGCTTTCCTGTTCCTTTGATTTTATTATTTTTAGTCGATTCTTCACCGCTTAGATCCATTTGTTTGGTGTAGGCAGACTAAAACGCTTTAATAAACATAACATAAACATACAGCCAAGGTTTCAAGTCCATACTGGAGGGTGTCAACATGATTTCACATCACACTGGCAGCTGAAAAGTGCAACGCACCAGCAGAAATTCAAGGGAAGCCCTCTAGAGACTGTACCTGAATGTAGTTTACCTTGAGCTACCAATTGACAAGGTGTGAGCTAGATCTAAACTAATCTTTAAAAATAATGCTTTGGCAGGCATGCTTGCCAAGGTCTGCAGCACACTACTACTTTTTAAAATAATCATCTTTCTATCCCTTTCTCTTTCCCCCAAAGGAGACCTCTTTGACTGGTAATCTGATCTCCCGCCCACATCATGTCTCTGTTTGCCTGGCATGCATTCTGAGGATTTATACAATCCAGCTGGGATAATGTCTGACTGCCTCCCACTGTCTCACAGTGTGCCCTGAGGCATAAGCATGTCTGTCAGAGCATATTACTTGACAGGTCTTATTGTTTAATTATTATCTGACAGAGCTGGAAGATGACAAACAAGCCAGGTGTAACACTAAGTAGTGTGTTTCCTAGGGCAACTCCCTTCACCTCTCCTGATTGCTAAATGTGTGTAATTTTTAACCAGATACTTAATATGAAATCAAGATGAACACAACAGAAAATGCAAACTGTTGCACTGGGTGAATAGTACCAATATTACTGCCAGGGCCGCCGAGAGGGGGGGACAGGTCCACTAACTGTTGTTTGGCAGTTATGTGTGCACATACACACATAACTACCAAAATCCCACCCAAGAGCTATTCTGCAAAATACCTGCTTAAAATGTATTGGGCTAGATTCTATATATGGTGCCAAAAAAAGCGCTATTCTATAAGCCGAGCTTAAAGTTGGGCACAGTTTATAGAATAGCACTTATGCCCGGAAATCATGCCTAACTTTAGGTGAGGCCAATTGCACCAACTGAAACGTACTGCAAATGTATGCGCCTACATTAGGCACGTATTCCCATTATTCTATAACAACATGTTCTAATTTTAGGAATACCCCCATTACACCCTTGCCCATCCCATATCCACAACCCCTCTTTCCGATTGTGTGTGAATATTACATATGGATCCCGGGCCTAAATTTACACGTATAAATGCCAATTAAATCTAGTTAGTGCCAATAATTGCTTGATAAAAAGCCAATTATTGGAGCAAAATTGGCTCATTATTCATTAAATTGTGCACACAAATTCGGCGTGCGCCCAAATATGCATGCATAATTTTTGATGACTTTTAATTGGGATACATCTGAAGGTACTCAAGGAACTAGGAGATATCCATTGCCTCAGGTACAAAATTAGATTGTGAGCCCTCCAAGGACAGAGAAATACCCAGGCCCCCTTTTACTAAGGCGCGCACACGTTTTTAGTGCATGCTAAAACTGTAGGCGCGGTAAACATTAGAGACGCCAATGCATTCCTATGGGCGTCTCTAATGTTTAGCGCGCCTACAGATTTTGCATGTGCTAAAAACGTGAGTGTGCCTTAGTAAAAGGGAGCCCCAGTGTACCTGAATATAATTCACCTTGAGCTACTACTGAAACATGTGTGAGCAAAATCTAAATAAATAAATTCTTACGTTGTATATATCTGCTAGGTTAGTATTCTATAAAGGAAAGTGAATGTCTACATTCCTTTAATGAATAGGCTCTTACCAGGCACTCATTGGTTGTATAAGCTGAGTATTATTAAATTTTATTCCACACATGAAATTTTATTCCTTTAATCTGAGGTGAGCATAACAGTGGCTGAGGGCAGAGTTGGTGCAGAGCTGGCATTTTTAAAAGTAAGCACCTACATTTTCTAAAATATTTTGGGTGCCCAATAGAAGGTTTAAATGTGTGTGAATGTGAGTGTGAGTTTCAGTGGAGCAATTTTCAGAGGGAAAGTATTTGAAAACTGATGTAAAAGTTAAACGGCCATTACAAATTATCCTCCTGGAGGGTAGAAAGTATTGTAAGTGTGTAAAGTGAATCAGTTCATATCATGTACTTAGATTTACAGAAAGCATATGATAAAGTCACACATGAGAGACTCCTTAGGAGGCTGGACTTCATGAACCCTCGGTCTGATATAGCATGATATCTTTATGTTTATTAATACATTTGATATACTGCTTATCTTATGCAACACAAAGCGGCACACATTAAAAATGTGTCTTATGTTCTCACGCGGGATTTAGAAGATTAAGTTTCTCCTGTTTTTGTGCATATGTTAATAAAGTTGATATGGCTACGCCTTTGGGGTATTAGTATGACCACCTGAATCTAGGGCTTTGCAAAGCATTCTGGGGAGTTTCTCAAAATCAAAACGTTTGAGAGGGGAATAAACTTCAAGTCACACAGATTCAATTAGTGAAGAGAAGAATCTCAGTGGGTTGTTTACTGCATTGTGAGCCATGTTTAGTCACAGTTTTCTTTCTATTCCGTTTTTTTCCTTCACCATATCACTTTTATCCTGCAATAGAAATTCAGTTTCTTGGGGGTTCTTGCTGTTATTTAGTTTAGTTTGATTTCAGTAATTTGATAAACTGCCTTTTCTTGTGTATATCAAAGCATTTCTGTGGCATAAAAGACAGCGGTGTCGTGTTGACCCTTCATTAGTCTCTGTCCCTCCATGGTTTGGCATTATAAAAGCTATACAGACCCAAATGTCTCTCTTCATGTATGTGCTCTGTATCTGACCATCCAGTTCCTCCCCTTTTCCTTTCAGTCTGGCCCTTGTTGAATAAGCCATCTGTTTCTCCTAACCTTGAGCAATTTCTGATAACATCTGCCAGAGACAGTTTTATCCTGGTTAAATATTTTCTAAAAAATTGACAATGACAATAGGAAAGGCACACCATTAATGTTCTGCTTTTCTTTATAATGGCAACCAGGATGTTAAAGCAAACAAGACTAAAAGGATTATGTTTTCTTCTGTTTCACCATGTGAACATTACACTGGAAAGGGCACACTTACCTTCGAATTCTATATATTGCACCTTGATTTCCACGTGGAAATGGAAGAGTATTCTATAACAATGAACAACTATAGTAACCCAAACCTTGTAATATTTCAATGCTTAAAAATAGTGAAAAAGCACTTATCTCATAGCACAAATGAAGTGCAGAATAGGCATCTGGTGAATTCTTCCAACTTCCAACTCGCCCCTGGGCCAATGATGGCCAGCGTTTCGCTTAGCTGCTTCAGGGTCCCAGACGGCAGAGCAGTTTTCAAAGAACGGCACTCCAGAGCCGTAACAACCATCGCATCCACAGTGGCCAATCCAGCTCACAAGTACCTGGCAAGATCCCAGAATAGTAAAACAGACATTATGCTGCTTATCCTATGGCTCTGGAGTGCCGTTCTTTGAAAACTGCTCTGTCGTTTGGGACCTTGAAGCAGCTAAGCGAATCGCTGGCCATCGCTGGCCCAGGGGCAAGTTGGAAGAATTCACCAGATGCCTTTTCTGCACCTCATTTGTGCTATGAGATAAGTGCTTTTGAGCACTGAAATATTACAAGGACTATATATAATTTTTTTTTTGCTTTAAACGATCAAATGAAGTTGCATATATTTTTTGGAAGGTTTTTGCCAATGATGAAGTACAGATCTAGTTGATCGGAATAGCTCTATAATTTTTGATTTTGAGCTACTTTGAGACTTTTCCTTCCTTTTTTACTATAAGTTTGTTTCTTTACAATGAGTTTGATTTTGATATATTTGTGCTCCATATGTTGACATTGCGTGTATTACTTTCTGTTTTGTTTTATTTAATTCTATAACAACACGCATAACGTAATTGGTTAACTAGCTAATCAGCACTGTTAACTGGATGTTAACAAGCAATTATCAGCATTAATTGGCATTAATTGAAATTTATGTGCACAACTCGCTAACAGGCTTATTTTTGAAAGAGAAGGGCACCTATCTTTCGATACAAATCAGGAGATGGGTGTCCTTCTCACAGGGTCGCCCAAATTGGCATAATCAAAAGCCGATTTTGGGTGTCCTCAACTGCTTTCCATCGCGGGGATGACCAAAGTTACGAGGGCGTGTTGGAAGCATAGCAAAAGTGGGACTGGGGCATGCCTAACACATGGGCGTCCTCGACATAATGGAAAAAAGAAGGGCGTCCCTGATGAGCACTTGGGCGACTTTACTTGGTCCATTTATTTTACAACTAAGCCTCAAAAAGGTGCCCGAACTGACCAGATGACCACCAGAGGGAACCAGGGATGACCTCCCCTTACTCCCCCAGTGGTCACCAACTCCCTCCCATCCAAAAAAAAAAAACTTTTTAAATATTTTTTGCCAGCCTCAAATGTTATACCCAGCTCCATGACAGCAGTATGCAGGTCCCTTGAGCAGTTTTAGTGGGTGCAGTGCACTTCAGGTAGACCCAGGCCCATCCTCCCCTACCTGTTACACTTGTGGTGGTAAATGTGAGCCCTTCAAGACCCACCAGAAACCCACTGTACCCACATGTAGGTGCCCCCCTTCACCTCTTAGGGCTATGGTAGTGTTGTACAGTTGTGGGTATTGGGTTTTGGGGGGCTCAGCATACAAGGTAAGGGAGCTATGCACCTGGGAGCAATTTGTAAAGTCCACTGCAATGCCCCCTAGGGTGCCCGGTTGGTGTCCTGGCATGTCAGGGGGACCAGTGCACTACGAATGCTGACTCCTCCCATGACCAAATGGCTTGGATTTGGTCATTTCTGAGATGGGCGTGCTCGGTTTCCATTATGACTGAAAATCGGGGACAACCACCTCTAAGGTCGACTGTTTCTAAGGTCGACCTAAATTTCACGTTTTGGACATCCCCGACCATACGTATTATCGAAACAAAAGATGGACAGACATCTTGTTTTGATAATACGGGTTTCCCTGCCCCTTCACCGGGACGTCCTACGAGGATGTCCTCAGGAAAACCTGGGTGCCCCTTTCGATTTTGCCCCTCCACGCATATTCTGTAACATGGTGCTCCTAAATTCTACATCACATAGTAGAAAAGGGGGCATGATCACAGGTGGGGCATTGGCGTTTCTACAATCTATGCACATTATTAGAGAATACACCCACTCTGTGCCCAATTTAGGCATCAGGATTTACACCAAGTAAAACATGGCCTAAATGGATGCAACCA
Source organism: Microcaecilia unicolor (assembly GCF_901765095.1). Taxonomy (NCBI): domain Eukaryota; kingdom Metazoa; phylum Chordata; class Amphibia; order Gymnophiona; family Siphonopidae; genus Microcaecilia; species Microcaecilia unicolor. The sequence continues at coordinate 428,434,429 of NC_044031.1, forward strand.
AATTTGGTCGTGTGGTGAGCTGCTCATTGTATTCTATATATCACACAGAAATTTAAGCTGATTCTATAAAATGTAGGGGTACGTTAGAAAATATGCCTAGGCATATGTTTGTTCCATGTGGATTATTTAGGCATCATATACAGAATCTACCCCTTAGGGGGTAATTTGAAGCCTATGTGAGAATTCAAAATGGTGCCTATTTTAAGCCTATTTATCAAGATGGACTTGGGGAAAACCCACTGTTCATTTCTAGGATAAGCAGCATAATGTCTGTATTACTGTTCTGGATCTTGCCAGGTACTTGTGCTTGATGGACCTTTAATCTGTCCCAGTATGGCAAGCTTATATTCTTATGCTCTTATTAATAAAGGCAACGTAAGCACCCATGTGCCTTTAGACAACAGACTCCCAGAAACAACCCCAACAGCGCACAAATACTCTCACACAAACTTACTCTGATCATGCACTCTAGGGGTTGCTCATGTATTTTATGAAATACCATACTTCACGATTCCAACCCCAAACCCCACCACTGTCACACAGTCAAATCATGTTATAAAAGCTCTGTTCTACCTGTAAAAACACAGACAAAGCCTTGAAAACATATCCCCTAAATAGGGGACAGGCAAAGGGATTCATGTACATGGGGGAGGGGGGAGGGGGTAGTGCCTAACGTTAGGTGCTGGAATGATGTATACTATGGGGGAAATTTGATAAATGGTGCTGAAAATCAGGCACTGATAAAAATTGGCGCTCAGCGTTATTCTATTAAGGGCGCTCCGAGATGAGCATTCTTTCTAGAATAGTGTTGAGCGCACAATTCTGCCCTCAGCTTTGGGCACAGGGACTTGTGCCAGCTGAAACCTGCTGTAAATCCCGGTGTGCAAATTGGATGCGGATCCCTGCTATTCTGTAACACTGCATGCATCTTTTGTGAACACCCTTGACCTTTCTATGCCCCTCCTATGGCCACACCCTTTATTTATCTATTTATATGCACAGCTTTATTTCTTCCAATGACATCAGCTAAGATGAACATTGCATTATGTCAAATGAAATATCAGCACAAATGAATGCTGTGTCTTGGTGAGTGATGTTGGGCACATTATCCCCTTGAGAAAGCCAAGGATAGTTCTGGGCGAAACGGGACCCCGTCAGGCTTATGAGATAAGCGTGCTTACCTAATTCAGCTGATTAGTTATTTATAAGAGACTTTTATAAAAAATTGCAAAAATTACAAATATATTTTTGGAAGAAATAAAGATGTGCATATAAATAGATAAAGAAAATAGTGATGATGGAAGTTTTTTGGCCAGTGATGAAGTGAGGTTCTGCTGGTTACTGTATTCATTGAAACAAGAGAGAGTACCACAGATGCGTGGAGGAATTTTTCCTCCATTTTTCATTTTTTCCTCTTTTTATTGTTTGATATTTAGTGGGTGCAATACGGTGTGTTTAGACCAAAATATATGTTTTTTGAAAAATTTTCCCCTTTTATATCACCTTCATCACACATATACCCATTAATTCTATATATACCCCGGGATTCTATATATTGTGCCAAGATTTCCATTCGGAACTTGAAGCATATTCTATAACAATGTGCATAAGCGAATTGATTAACAAGCTAATCAGTGTTGATAATTGGATTTTGACAATCAATTATCAGCGTTAATTGGCCTTAATTAAAATTTACACATAGAACTGTCTAAGCATATGCTATATGTAGTGCACTCCTAAGTCATGTAGTTGAAAAGTGGGTGTGGTCATGGGCGTGGCCATGGGTGTTTTAAAAAATCTGTGTGCGTTGTTATAGAATACACCCTTGTCTGTGCATAATTTAGGCGTTGGGATTTACTCAAAGTTTTCTTGGTGTAACTGCCCTCAACTAAATTTAGCTGTGCGGAGCTGTGCTCGGCATATACTATATACCACATGGAAATTTAGACCTATTCTATAAAGTACATCTAAATGAAGGCGTACTTTATAGAATGTGCTTAGGTGAATTTTATTTTGGTGCCGACTTTTTAGGCGTGATATACAGCATTTAGTCCATAGCACACAAAATTGCATGTGTAAATTTGGGTGAGAAATTCAATTGCTTAACGAGACAATTAGTGCTGATAATTAGGCACTAATAATCTATTATTGGCGCTAATTGGCAATAATTGTAATTTACATGCACATCTTTATAGTCACTATTCTATAAAGATGTGCATGTAAATTTTTCCACATGGATCCACAAAAGGGGCATGACCATGGGAGGGGCATGGGTGGGTCGGGGCATTTCTAGGATTTGCATATAGTGTTATAGAAGTGGGAGGATCTGCACCTAATGTAGACACGGGGATTTACACCAGGGTTCAGTTGGTGTAAATCCTCATGCCCAAAATTGGGCTCAGATCGCAGTGCTAAGCATCATTCTATAAACAGTGCTCAACCTGGAGTGCTGTTTATAAAATAGTGCTTAGCGTGCATTTTTTGGCACCCATTTACAGAATTGAGTCCATAATGCTTGCTCTGGCCCCACAGAACATGTGCTCTAGGTGGCAGGAGGGCTGCAGGGAAGTTTCTCTGAAATGCTCCTTGAGCAGGTGGGGGTTGCTGTAGTAGAGTTATCATCGTCCCTCCCTCTCTCCTTCTGTGGGATCAAGTGCACTGCCTCTACAAAAGTGCACAACTCCAGCTAACTCTGGACACTAGACATAAACTCGAATCCTCTGAGCCACACAATAGAGCATTGCAGCTTTTTTACCCTTTTTTTCTGTGAAACATTTGTATGTAGCATTTTGAGGACAATTCTAAAACAGTACATCTATACTTAGAGGGGCATTCTTGATATGACGTCTAAGTCCGACTTTGGACATTTTGCAAAAAACGTCCAAAACCTAAATAGGAAAGAAGGTCATTTTCGAAAAAGAAAAATGTGTATCTTTTTTTCGAAAATACTGTGGATGCTTTGTTTTTTTGGCCCATTTTCAAACAAAAAATGTCCAAGTGCAAAATGCACAAAATCAAGTCATTGGCATGTAGGAGGAGCCAGCATTTTTAGAAGACTGGTCCCCCCGACGTACCAGGACAGCAATAGAGCACCCTAGGGGGCACTGCAGTGGACTTCATAAACTGATCCCAGGTACACATCTCACCACTGCTCTCTTACCTTGTGTGCTGAACCCCCCCCCCCCCAAACCCACTACCCCCGACTGTACACCACTACCATAACCCTTACAGGTGAAGAGAGCACCTATATGTGGGTACAGTGGGTTTCTGGTGAGTTCTGGAGGTCTCACGGTTTCCTTCACAAGTGTAAAAGGTAGGGGGAGGTAGGAGCCTGGTTCCTCCTGTCTGCAGTGCACTGCACCACTACTAGACTACTCCAGGGACCTGCATGCTATTCTAATGGACCTGAGTATAACATCTGAGGTTGGCATAGAAGCTGGCAAGTAATGTTTTTCATCACATTTTTGGGGGTGGGAGGGGGTTAGTGACCACTGGAGGAACAAGGGGAGGTCACCCCTGATTCCCTCCAGTGGTCATCTGGTTATTTAGGGCACCTTTTTGTGCCTTATTCGTTATAAAAGCAGGTCTAGCTCAAAACGTCTAAGTTTCAGTCCTGGACGGTTTTGTTTTGTTCTATTATGGCTGAAAAATGTTTAAGTCTTAGGAGCACCCAAGTCCTGCCCTGAACATGCCCCTGAAATGTCCCCTTGAGATTTGGGCGTACTTCTGATGGACTTCATAGAAAAATGTCTAACAATAGGTTTCAAAAATACTGATTTGGACGTTTTGTGAGAAGCGTCCAAATGTTGCTTTATGCTACTTTTTAGACATTTTTCTCTTTTGAAAATGAGCCTGTTAGTCACCTAAAAGATGCTTATGTAGTACCTATTTTATAAAGGAAAGTAGAGCCTACTTAGGTTGCATATGTGTCTAGAATTTAAGAATGAGAACTTCTGGCAGCCATAGAGCTGGTGTGCATGCTCACACCTGAACAACAGAGATACAAGGTACAAAACTTAGATTGTGAGCTCACTAGGAACAGAGAAAGTACCTGTATATAATAAGCATAAATTGCTTTGGATGTACCGCAGAAAGGCAGGATATCAAATCCTTGACCCTTTACTCTTTACACGTGTAACTTATAGTATCCTATAGGTTCACATTTAACTGTGAGTCCTGCTTATTTTGCACCCAGACTCCGCCCATGTGTTCATCCATCTGTCAAATAACACATATGTGTATTTAGAGAATAGTGCTTATGCAAATTTTCAGCATTTATGCTAGTATTTTAATCATTGAACCTAAAACCACAAGATGGGGAAAACACTAAAATTACTGGGAAAGATACTGGAGCCAAGAACAATAGCATTCCACATTGATCTTGAGATTGTGCTGCTCATGTACAGATGTTTTTCAATTTACGTCTTGAGCTGAAGATATGTTTGCATGCTTTCTGAAACGTGGATATCCACATATGATTATTTTAACAGCATAAAAAGGGCATTGTATTACATCCATCTCAATGATCTAGGGATTCACGTACTACCCTACTTGAACATAGCTTTTCATATTAAAATATATTATCAAACCTTGTTAGCACATTTTACAGTTTCATGACATTTTTTTCCAATGCCCTAGATTTACATTTTCCATGGCACGCAATCCATGGGAACGTCTGATTCAGTTAGTTTTCCAAGAAGCATCTGCAGAATTTATAGCAATCTAGGTGGGTCATATTTCACGTGGTCACTGTTTAGTTTGCAAGCATGTGATTGTTATGGGCTATATACAATATCCTATTTTGAAGCACACATTTTATTTGAGACAATGGACTGACTGTGGCTCCAGTGGGGTCATTTGCATGATACTTTGCCTGTGCTATAAGTTTTATATTGGCCACATACAATGGACTATCCACACTCGCATAGTAGAACATTTGAGCTGTATCCAGAGAGGTGTAATGGAGGCATCCCTGGTACAACATTGGATTGACAATTGACAAGCAGCTGAAGCTCTCTGTTTTGTGATTTTAGAAGTTCCATGATTGCCAGAGGATGGGAATTTATCTGCACTTTTGTGGAAGAAGGAACAGAAATGGATATTGTGTTGGCACACAGAGGAGCTATTTGGCCTTAATCGAGAGGTGGAGTGGTGGACTTTTTTAAATTAAATTTTTTACAGTAACATTTATACAATCTTTTTCATTTAACACATTGTATATTATTTTGGACACCATAATTGACATCTACTTTTTAAAATAATCTGTACTTTGACTTTATTGGTCAGTAGTTGTTAAAGCATCAAATCAGCAGCCACTCCCTGATCATGTGACCCTTTTCTTATAAGGAGGAAGGGTGACCAGGGTTAGTCAGAGTCTTTCATTTATGCGTGGATTACATCAGAATGAGGTACCCTTATCATTCAACCTAAATTTTCTTTTGAACATCATTGTTTATAAATTTACTTGATGATTTTGCTCTTTCATAACAATTTTTTCATTTTTTTAGAGATTGACACATCCGCCCCTTTTTGTGTTGAGCACACTAAAAGTTTCTCATTTTGGGTTGACTGATGCAGCAAAAGCAAAACATGGTCCATGTCAGGACTCTCTAAAGATAAATGGCTTATGTACAACATGCTTTGAAAATATCTATTTATATGCACTTTTTCACTTTGAATTTATATTGTCTTGAGAAGAATGAGTTTTAACATGTGTGCGGTGATTAGAAATATGTTATTAATTCATTTTTAAAAATTTATAAGATGACATACAGAATAAATCTGTTTCAGCTTAAAGAAACAATGTTTGGTAGTGTTGGAAATGTAGGACTTGAAACTCATGGAGCTGTCAAGAAGACCACACTATCCAGGGCATGAGCAATGAGAGGTTGCTCCTGCCCAAAGACTATTAGACCACCAGGGAAGGGAAAGGGAAATGGGACTTGATATACTGCCTTTCTGAGGTTTTTGCAACTACATTCAAAGTGGTTTACGTATATTCAGGTACTTATTTTGTACCAGGGGCAATGGAGGGTTAAGTGACTTGCCCAGAGTCACAAGGAGCTGCAGTGGGAATTGAACTCAGTTCCCCAGGATCAAAGTCCACTGCACTAACCACTAGGGTACTCCTCCACTAAATTACTGGTAGGCCCCTTGGGGGGGTCTGGGGGCTCTTTAAGGGATGGAAGGCTTGATTGGGGCTGTAGGAGGTTTGATTGATGAGTGGGGGGAAACAATCGGGGAGAAGATGTTACAAGCTGCAGGCTCCGGCCTGGGAGTATCAGGCAGAATCTTTGAGGCCCAATGCTCCCAGACTACCAGAATAATGCTCGCAAGCATCACTAATCCTTTTCCACAGTAGACAGCAACCTGTGGATTTGTTATATTGCAGGTTGCTGGCTCACGTGATAAATCAAGGTGCAGTAAAAGCTCACCATTTATCGCACCTTAATAAGTTACCCCCTTAGCTCGATAGAACATTAATACTTATTCAAAAAAAACCCTTCTAATTAATTCCATCTATCAAGTTACTTAAAGACTGATAATTTTCCATCACTGGAACTGAAGGAGAATTCTTTTCTCTATGCCTGGTTTCTAGTCTTTCTGCACTGAAATAGCAATGTCAGAATGTTTGTGTTCGAGTACAGTGTGGAAGATAAAAAGAGCACTCGGGACATTTTCCATGAGGGGGTCTTAAGAAAATGACTAAAGATTAATTCTTTTTTTAGTGACTGCTCCCTTTTCTCTTTATTCATGAGTCACACTCTGCAGCACCTTCAGCTAATCTATAGCTTACGCTTTGACTTTATGATCTGAATCACTTGGAAGAATAAACATATCTAGAGCAAGGATGGGCAACCACAGTCCCCAAGGGCCACAACCCAGTCAGGTTTTCAAAGTTTCCACAATTAATATGCATGGATTTGATTTGCATACACTGCTTCCATTATATTCAAATAGATCTCATGCATATTCATTGTAGAATTATTGAAAATGCGATTGGGTTATGGCCCTCGAGGGCTGTGGATGCCCACCCCTGATCTAGAGTTTACCTAGGAATCAAGAAACCAATTGAATTAGTTTTTAGTGTCGAACTGTGGGCTAGATTTACTAGCGTGCTTTAGGATGCTAGCATGCATTAATGTAATTTGACACACACCAATGCAAGCTTCATTATTATCAGTGAGGTCTATTTACTAAGGAGGTTATTTATTAAAGGTTAGCTCTTGCTAATTTATTTGCTGCACTTGTATCCCACATTTTCTCACCTATTTGCAGACTCAATGTGGTTTACAAAATGTTATAGCAACATGTCTCCACGGGCAAGGTCGATCCCCCTCCGCTGCGTCAGATGACGTTACAGGAATCAGGCCTTCGAGTGCTTGGAACCGGAGGCAACACTTTGGGAGGTCCGGGAGATCTTGAAGACCGGAGCGCAGAGGGAATCTCGTTGAGCCCTCCCCAGATAACAGCCCCCCCAAGACCAGGGGTTGAGGCGAAGACGACGAGGGAGCGCTTGGCAGAATCCGGAAGTCGGTCTCCTGCAGGCGTGGCTGGAGACCCCGTTGCTTCTTCGACGCCGGTGAGAACAACAGCCCAGGCAGGCTTGCTGTCTGAAGGGAAGCCCGGCGAATCCCCGTGGAACCTTGGAGGGTTGACTAAACCACCGACTGTTACACTCGATTTATTATGGGAAGCAATTCAAGGTTTGAACATCAATTTGCAGCAAATTTCAGGTATATTACGGGGAGAGGTGACTGAACTAAAGCAAGCTCAAACAGTAGTAAAATCCGAAATTGCAGAACAGAAGACCAAAATGGAGACTTTTGATAAAGATTTAGTAGCAGTGAACTCTTTATCTTTAACGTTGATAAAAAATAGTAACCTCCAGCAGCGAAAAATAGAATACCTAGAAAACCAGATAAGAGGCAACAATCTACGATTTCTTAATTTTCCTAAAGCTCCCCTTACTCCGGCCCTAGACATGCTAAAAAAAATATTTCTCAGAGGTATTAGGTATTCCCCTTGAGGGATTACCACCTATTACCAGGACACAATATATTTCTGGAGCTGGTCTGAGTAAGTTGCCTATAAAGCCCCAATCTGAGGTTAATTTGACAGAATTTTTAGAGCAATCTCTGGAGGTAGTGACTGAAAGAACTACACTGCTGGTTACATTTGCTTTACAACTAGATCGGGACAATATATTTAAACTTTATTTCAGACACATGAACTCTCCTTTTCTTGGATCAAAAATACAGATATTTCCGGATCTTTGTAGAGAGACTCAAAAAAGAAGAAAGCAGTTTTTGATGTTAAAAGAGAGGGTTCTCCGAATAGGAGGATCCTTTATACTAAAGTTTCCTTGCAAATGTTATATTTCTTTGAATGCTGTTAATTACATTTTTTTTTGATCCAGGGAAGTTAACTGAGTTTATTTCAACTAAAGAATAACAGCTGTGAATTCCTTGATTGCTAGCGCTTATCCTGGCTGTGATACTGAAGGTTCTATCTACTCTTTATTTGTTTGTTTGTTTTTTCTTTTTTTCCTTTATTTCAATTTCCTAGATCTTGGAACAAATACTTGTGGACTAAATAAGAGGATGTTTTTGCCTTTTGAGATATTTACTTAATATTTTAATGTCTGAAGTGTGTATCTATGTATTATTGCATAAATGTAAATTCAATAATTTATAAATAAAAAAAATAAAAAAAAAGAATTTCAGAATATAGATACAGATGGGTACATAGAATATCATAGCAATCATATTAATGAAATAATAATTTTACAATTATTACAAATAAGAGTGCATAAGCAAATTATATTGGATTGGAAGTGGGTTGAAAGATCAACATAACATAACATATTGATATCAGGACAAGATATAATATTCAGTCGTGAGGATGTAATTAGGATGAACAGATAGGAGGGTTCCTTAATAGTTGTGGCTGGAATAATTAGGAAGTCAGATCGTTATGGGGATTTTATTGGCATTTTAATAGCATTAAAATACACTATCTGCTGCAGGGCCCATTTTATTCCTGGGCAGACTGGAAGATTCGCATAAGCTTTTTTGTAAAGCTCTGAAAACCTGTTTTTTTTTAAAAAGCTTTTGAAATATAACACTACTTACTTAGGAAACCACTCAGGTAATTAAAAAAGTTCTCTATACCATATAGAAGATATAAATTAATGGAGACAGAGTATGACTGATTTGGGGTGTATGAATGCTGTAATGAATGTTTATGTCCTCTTCGGTATAGAAGTTGTCTGTGCTGTCCTATCATACAATGCAGGTCATAGCTTAAATTATATTATATGTTATTTGTATATTTTTTGATATGTAAACCGTTCGGATTTGCTATGCAATAAGTGACGGTATAGTAAATAAACGATAAATGATAAACGATAAACTACTGTTGGGTGTCATTTAATGTGATGCATTGAAGAAGGATAAGGTCCCCACGTAGACAATAACAAGGTGGAACAGTGAGGCAATTGATCAAATAAAGACAATCCAATTAAAAATACCAAGACGTCTTTTATGCTATATTCATCAACCAGGGTTCATGGCACAAATAAAAGTGCTCGACACAGCTGTGTTTCAGCAAGTAATGTGTGCGTCAGGAGTCACACAATTTTAGAGATGTATTACTGACAGGAAATGGGGATGAACAACAAAGAACTGCCAAAAAAATAGACTACTGTGCACTATATGGGATTCAGAACACTCCTTCCCCTATTAGTATAAAAATATCAGCAAACAGTTAAGGTGCTCTCTCACTCTCTCTCTCTGGAGCAGCACTCCGTCTCCTCTAACAGCATGCACTAAGTACATAACTGACATTAACTTCCATTAAAGTGCATTAACACATGCTAACACATTAATACAAAGTAATTTAAGCCCTGTATTTATAAACGGAGTAGTGGAAGCAGATTCTTTTTGTGGTTTTATAGCTCATTGCTCCATGGAGATAATCAGAGGACCAAAAGTAAATAACCATAATATTTAATGTTTTCATGATTTCATACGCGTCTGTCATAAACTGTCTCTCCATTTGAATGTGATCCTGTTGCTGAGAGAGAAAACAAATTTATCTTGTAGGTTATGCTGGTTTCTAAGGAAACCCTAGCCTGATGACCGTTAGAAAAACAGAGATTAAGCAGCACAACTTGTAATGGATGTGAAACCTTTTATTACACAAATTGGTACTTACATTTGATCCCAATTTCTTCAGCAAGTGGCAAAAGAAATCATCAACTTCTTTTCCTTCTATGTAACCATTATCTAAACATAATTTTTAAAAAAATGTTGTGTCAATATTTTTGCTGACAGGATTCCTGCATCAGCATTTCATATGCAACCTTTTCCAGTTTATAAAAATATCCATGTGCACGGACAACCCATCCTTTCATGTGATCTTGATTTCTTTTTAAAGAAAACTATCATATTAAGCCATCATTTCTCAATACCTCTCAAACTGCCAAAATATAAATACCAGTAAGCCACCATTTTCACTTTTGTTTATGTTAAAGTAAGACCATTATTTACGAGAAAATGTAAAACATTTTCAATTTGAACCCCTTATTTACAAATTTTCAGATGTAGCATGTTTAAGAGGAAGAGATGGGGGCAGATGAGAGACATAATGGTCAAGACCTCTTAATTTTCACTGTTTGCATTTTGATACACTGTACACTCAATCAAGCACATCACGTTTTTCTTTCCTTTCAGGACTATAGTGAAATAACATTCTTATCAAATTTAGGGGTCCTTTTACTAAGGTGCACTAATGGATTACGCAGCCCTTTTACAAAGAGGCAGTGAGCCCAAAGTGGGCTTACTGCATGCTACACTGGTGCTACTGCCAACCCAAGGTGGGTGCCGGTGATAGTTGTAGCCCTGGCGTCAGCCATTTCCCATGCTAGGGAAAACTGGCCCATATATTTTAGCATGGCACTATCCCGGCACTAATAGGGCAGTATCACGTACTACCCAGTTACCGCCAGGATAGCATGGGAGCCCTGCTCACTACCCATGCTCCCCCTCACGTGGCTACATAGTAAGAGAAATCATACCTCATTGCCATGGCTATTTTCAGCCTTTTTACCTGCCGCAGTAAAAAGGGTCACAGTGCACAGCAAAAATGGCCCCCAAAGCTAGCACAGGGCCTTTTTTTAACCACAGAATGGTAACAGGACCCCTTAGTGCATGCTAACGATTAGCACGTGCTAATTGCTAAGAAGCCCATAGGAACAAATCTGAATATATATTAAATTGACTTTTTTTTAACTGCCCCACAAAAATAACACCAGAATTGCTCCTAGCCTTGTCCCTGAGCACGAGTAAAAGATATTCTATAAAGTGCATGCTCCCATTTATTACTGTTATTTCGTCTCTCTCACCCTCTGGCTTCTTCCTTTGAACCATCATTTGCAGACTAAAAACGCTTATAATTCTGAAAGTTGGAAACGTTCAGGGCTAATTTTTCATATAACATAATTAAATGTACCGTGACAATATGGCTTTGATTAAGACAAAACGCATCGTGGCGTTTCTGAAAGTTGTCTTTTGCACCTGCTTGAAAACACAGATCTGAAGCAATTAAGAAGGAAGAAAGCAGAGATTGTGTAACAATGCAAAACAGCCAACAGGTTTCTTTTACCCATTTAACTCAGGGCAGGTTTTAGGTTTTTTCTTTTTCTAACCTTCCCTCCCACCCCCTGCAAAATGGGAAGCTCCATTCTTGATCAGTGCTGCAGTACTTACCGTCCACATCAAAGTGCTGCCAGATCTCGAGGAACTCGGCAGCGTCCAGTTTCAGGAAAGAACTCTCCATGGTGCTGAAGTGGAAAGCTGCTGGAGCGTGGAGGGAAAACTTCGACTGCAAACTTCCCACTCTTTCTTCTCTTTTAGCTTTCTTTTTTTTTTTTTGGGGGGGGGGGGGGTAGATTTTAGGCGCTCTCTCGCTTCTCTTATCTGATACACCGCTTCTCTAACTGAACATTTATGGCTCTGTGGTTGGGAACTGCTGCAGATGCGCTGAAGTGCAGTCGAGTGCCGGACTTAGAAGAAAAAAAAAAGGGCATAGCCCTGAGTCACACCCACACGCGTGCGCTTTCAGCAAAGTGGAGTCTGGGACGCTGGCTGTAGAAAGAGGAGCGATGCTCTACTTCGTCATACATTAAGCAGCTGATGATTGTCTTTAAACGTCACGATCTCTTGTGCTCACAGGATATGTGCACCTTTTACGTTATTTAAAAGGGCTAATCCCTGCAAATTTGCAGTTCAATCTCTCCATTCCGTTTCCATGCCATAGTAAAATACAAATGCAGTTTATAGTGTACCAAGAGAGAGCTCAGAGAGGATCTAGTGAGCACGGTGAAGGAGTTGATAGATTTTAGGAGACCAGAGTGGTCTCGATGAATTAGACAAGAGTGGATGTAGTCTAGCTTCATAAGAGTGGTAAGGAAGAGGAGGTTTGAAAATATAGGCTGTTTGGTCTTACTTCAGTGGTGGGAAAATATTTGTGTGAAAATTAATAACAGCATTACCGAACGGAAAGATAGTAAACTAGCTACCGCGAGTTGCAAACTTGGTGGAAGCAGTGCTACTTTTGTCAGATTGTGCCAAACAAATTTATACTTTTTTTTAATCAATTTGATGTCTCAGGAATTAAGTGAAGGACCTACTGAACATAGTTTAGATTTCAGCAAAGCTTTATTTCTATTGAGCATCCTGGGGATGAATCCTGAGGTGGTGGGCTGCTTTAGGAGCAGGTGGAGTGATAGACAGCAGAGGGTACTGGTAAATGGAAACACTGAGAAGAGAAAAGTGGTTGTTGAAGTGCCTCAGGGTTTTTTTGTGAGTGATTTTGGGGGGGGGGTATTTAAAAGGAAATGTCTGCCTTTTGTAATTGTTTTCAGGAGGCAGTTGGCAGAATGAGAGATGATCTAAGTAAGCTTGAAGAGGAGTCAAATGCTTTGCAGTTAAGATTCATTGCAAAAAAATTGAAGATTCATGCATTTGGGGTGCATTCATTTGATGAAGATGAATACAGTGGGTTGGTGGTGGATAAGAAGTTGACGTGCACTGATCAGGAGAGAAAACATAGGGTGATAGTATCTGATGAACTCAAGGTAGCAAAACAGAGAGATCAGAGCTAGCAGGGTTCTGGGGTTATTAAGCATAAATTTGATCATATACATTCATCCCAGTTTGGATTTAGATCATGCTTTAGTACTGAGCTCCTTCAGTTGATCTAGTTTCAGAAGTGAAAAAGATGCTAAGTCAAGGAGGTCAAATAATCTTATTGTAATTCGATATATCTACTGCATTTGTCATAGTAAATCATTCTGTATTATTATCATGATTTAATGAGATTGGTATTGCAGTACCTGTCATAAATTGGTTTGCTGAATACTTTTGTAACAAAAGTTATTATGTTTACAAAAATAAGGTTTGGTCTGCAAGTTGGAATTCTACTAGCTGAGTGTCAGAGCCCGTGTGGAGCTGGTTTATGTATCTTTCAGACAATCTGAATTTAGCTGGATGCAGCTAGTCTTGTGCTGTCCATTTCTATGTTTTACATTGATCTGCTGGGAGCAGCCTTCTTAGTTTAGAGTATTTCCACTCTTTATCTTGGCTTGTTTCTGGCTGGATCAATGTTTCCAAGTGTCTTGTTTCATGAATCTTGTTCCTGTGGCTTAATTTGTGGTCCTGAATTCCTGCTCCTGAGTTCCAAGATTCCTGTTGTGCCTTGTTTCTGTATTTCAGTCCTTTCCTGGTATTATTTTGCTCCCCTTGTGCCTTGACATTTTCCCCTTGTTTAAATTGTGTACTGCAAGGTAAAGTACCATTAAACTTGTTATATGAAGGCAAAGTCCATTAAACTTGCCTTTGGGATACTCTGTGGATTCAGCATTTTGTTTTTGCCATTATAAATAGAGAGGTGTGGTAGCTGTGTTAGTCCACTCTTAAAGGTTATCAATAGAAATCTAACAAAATAAAACATGGAAAAGAAAATAAGATGATACCTTTTTTATTGGACATAACTTAATACATTTCTTGATTAGCTTTCAAAGGTTGCCCTTCTTGGTCAGATTGGAAATAAGCAAATGTGGTAGCAGATAGTATATATAAGAGAAACATCAAAGCTTTACTTTGACAGTCTGACAGAGTGGGAGGGTGGGGGTATGCATGGGGACATCAAAGCATTTCATTGATATTCTAACAGGATGGGTGTTGGTAGGTGAGAGGAGGGTGATAAACAGAGAAATAAACAGAGAAATACAACTTTATGGTTTATAATGGGCTAGAAAACCCAGATCCTTATTAAGTCCTGTCTGTTGAGTGTCAAAATATTCAATCATTCTTACTTCAAAGGTCTTACCTTCCTGTATTGTTTGAAAATTACCTTTCAGTATTCTTACTGTGAAATCACTGGTGCAGTGTTCTGGTCTTGTGTTGGCCCACAGGGGTATTTTTGCCATTGAAAGTGTTTTTCTAGTGGTTACTTCTACAAGGACCCCACATTCCTGAGGTTGCCTATGTCCTAGACATAAATATATTTTCAGATGTTTTTTTTTACTTTTGGCATGGTTATTTGCATGTTATTGCTACATTATTTTTTTTTAATCTCAGTTCTATAGAGACAATGTTATTCTTCTTACAGTATGTGAGAATGTAAAGGTGACTGTCTTGCTTCCTTTTTGGTGACTTTGCTCATCTGTTTTCTCATATGGTTGTATATGATATGTCCCATCTTGGATAAAGTAGTGTAGCTGCCATGTCAGTCAACTTGAATGTACACAAATAAGGGTTAAGAGAGATGATACTGGTTTCATTGGACTAAGTTAATACATTTCATTCATAGTCAAACAGAGAACAAACATAGGGCAGTGGACATTGGGGGCACTGAAGGAGATCTTATAAGCTCTTAAAGGGACCTCAGCCTGAATACCTGACAAATCATGGTAGGGGTTACAGTACTTCAATGGCTCCCAGCACCATATCAGATCCCTTCCAAGTTATTATTGCCCATCAGGTCTCTCTCTCTTTTTCTATCTACCTTGCCAATTCCTTATCTGCCATTAAGGCCTCTTTGTTCCTCCCAACACAATATTGACCATCCCCTCCTACTACAAAATTAGACTTAACAACATTAGAAATTCCTGCTTTAGTGTATTGTCCCATCTGTATGGAGTGATTTACCCCTAGACTTAACACCTCTGTGAAAAAATTGAAATCCTCAAAAGCCTATTATTTTGGTCAAGCATTCCTTGAGTGTTAGAGATAGCCCCATGTTCTTCTCTATGGTAATGCCCATGTGTTGGCAGTTATAGTATGGTTTGTATATCCTTCCCGTTTCCCTTCATTCCTATTGTACCACATTTGATTCTCTTATTCTCTCCCTATTAGTCACTAATCACAACGCAACAATGATTTTGCTACTGAGAGAAAAACATGTGATTTATACTAAATTGAACCCGCCGATTCCAAATATGAACTCCGAATTTACCTGACATGTCTAGATTTTAAGTTATACATGCAAAGCCTATTCACTTATAATATTAATGCTTGGGATGCATTTGTGCTAGTAGTGCAGAACTTCCTTGGGAACAGATGAGCTGAAAACTATGCTGAACTAGTAGACAACATGCTTAAAGCATATGAACAACTTGCCTGCCGAATGTCATTGAAAATGCATTTTACATTCCCATCTTGACTTTTTCTCACCCAATTTGGGACACGTAAGTGACGAACATGGAGAGAGATTCCATAAAGACATTTCTACAATGGAGAACAGATATCAAGGCCGCTGGAATCTCAACTTGATGGGGGACTACTGCTGGTTTGTGCAATGGGAAAATATGACCAGTCACAAACGCAAAAGTAGATGCCTGAAGCACTTTTAACAATACTGGGCCTTGCTGAAGTAAGACTTTTAAACTGGAATATGAGACTTTTTTGACATTTTGTTATTCCATTACATTTTCATATACTGTTTACTATGAAAACTTTGATGTAGATCAGGTAATTGTTGGAGTAAAACTTGTTCTGTAAAAAATTATTCAATGCTTTCCAAGTGCTTAATTCATTTGGTCAAACTTATGCATAATAAAATTTCCTGATGTGTTACAACAATTCTGACTTCGGATTTGGAATACGCACTGAATTTAGTATAGGACAAATGGTTTTTGCCCAGTAGCACACAAAAAGTTTTTGTGGTTGTGCTGTGATACGCTAGACTACTGCAATATCATTTATCTAGGTTGTTCTTGTGCTAATTAAAACAAAAACTCCAATCCATAAAAAGTAGAGCTATTAGATTACAATGAGGCTCATTTTCAAAGCACTTAAACTTACAAAAGTTCCATAAGTTACTAAGGAAATTTGTAAGTCTAAGTGCTTTGACGATATGCCTCCACGTCATGCTCAGAAATTTGATCATATTTACTCATTACCCTGTTATCATCACTGACTCCCTGTTGAGCAGCGAATAATATTCAAACTATTGACTTTTAAGGCTTTCAGGACTGGTCTCCTCCATTATCTAGCAACTCTTACTATTCCATATTCTGCCACCCATCTTCTTCGCTCAATTAATGATCATCATCTGGTTCTTCCCAGCCCCAAATCTGCTCAGCTTCAATCTACCAGACACCAAGGGGTTCATTTCCAAAGCACTTAGACTTGCAAAGTTCTATTGATTGCTATGGAACTTTGTAAGTGCTTTAAAAATACACCTCCACATAACTTTGTATGTCTAAGTGCTATGAAAATGAGCCCCCACATTTTCTACTTCATGGCCCATTTCTTTTGGATCTCTCTTCCCCTGAACATCTATGCCAAATTCTTTCAAAAATTTCAAATATGTCATAAAAACCTGTCTTTTTCATCAAGTTTTTAACCCTACATAAGATCCATAAGATCCCACATTGCATCATTACAGCGGAATCCACTGCTATTCCACTTTCTCCCTACATACCTTTCTTCTTTTCTCCCCCCTATTTTTCATTATGATGATCTTTGAGTCTGATTGATTTTAGGATGAGTGCATTGTTCATTCCTGTGTCTTATTGTCGTTCCTTTCGTACTTTGAAATTTGATTTTAGTTTGTAAACGCTTAGATCTGCAAGTTACCATAGGCGGTATTGCAAGTTTTAATAAACTATAAGCTATTATTTAGGAATTCTGGTACAATAATTTAGCTCATCTTGTCCTGCCTTCTCTTCCCTCATTATTCCTTTGTTTTGCCCCCCCCTCCCCCCATCCAGTTTTTGTTCATTCCTTGAAACCTTTATTTTATTGTTAACTGCTTAGATTTCTCCAAAATGATTTGTGGTATATCAAATAAAGATGACTATGAAAGTATGAAGTTAGAGTACCCACAGGAACAGCAGAAAGTAGAGAGTTGGAAGGATGCACCTGCCTTTTCATCCTCTTCTCCATCCTTAACTCAGGTCCAGCAGAAGCCCTCCTCTCTCCCTCATCGCACTCGACCCCGGAAGCTGTCTTGTAAAATATTAGAGGTATGGAGACATTTTAATGTACTTGAGGATCCATGGTATGCACACTGCAGTTACTGTAGGAAGCACATGAATAGAGGAAAGCTGAGGGGTCATCTTACCAACTGTGACATAAAGCATCAGACACAGTAACAGCACCCTCTCCAGGCCGGTACAAGGGAAAGCGCTGATCCTAGGCTAGGAAATTGATCCAGAAGTGGAAATAGAAGCAGTGGAAAAGCATAGCCCCCAGTGAGGTGGCATGCCAGCAGCACCAACATGCATCAAAGCAAATCAATGTGAAGATGGGGTGGTGTTCAGCCACACTGTCAGAGGACAAGCAGCCTCACAGGTGATGACATGGTACATTAAGGAATTACGTGCCCTGGATGACCAACCCCTGCGGGTGGTTGAGAACATACTGCCTGATATTTAAATCATTTAACCAGCCAGGAACGGCTCCTGGCTAGTTAAATGGCACTTAACCGGCTATCAAGCAATATTCAGCAGAAGATTGCTAATTAGTGCTTAGCAAATAACCGGTTATACCGCGTGATATAACTTGCTATCTGCTAATATTCAGCCCATTGCCAGCTAAGTTTGGTGGCCAAATTAGACTGCTGATGTAGCAGGAATGTCTCTGACTGGTTTCAACTTAACCGGCCATAAAACACCCGGCTATTCAATAATAGTCACTGGAAATGGCCCAGCATTGAGTATCCATGCTCAGCGCTGACCGCAGGAGTGAGTCCAGCTAACTCCCATGGTCAGAAGATCAGGCCCATGGAACTTAAGAGGCTGCTGATTCTCTTAGCTCCTAACTCTCAAGTGCTCTACAGCACAGCTTTCAATAGGCAGGTGATCCCCAGTCTGTTTAATCAGTTGTATGCGCAGCTGCAGGCAGAATAAGTGACCACAGACTAGAGAGAGAGACACAAACAACTGGAAACCTCAAGAAGGCAGATTCTATATGCAGTATGACAACAGAGAAATAAGAACAGAAATTCATTTCCTCCTACGCTATGCAAAATATAAAGATATCAGAGACACACATTTCTCAACAGTAACAGAGAAAAGTAAGGACTTCTCAAAAAAGAATGAGCAGGAGAAACTCTGCATAATCCTGGGGAAAAAAAGAGAACAGCAATTACAGCGACAAAAGATGTTGAATCCTCAGTGCCACCAAGCATGAAATATGACCTGATCATGGACAATGCAGACGAAGATCAGAACCAGGGAATTGCTTGTTATTAATCTTTCTGTACATAACTTTATTTTACTGTGGTTTTTTCTCTTTACCAGTAAATGTATTACTTTGGCAACATCTATAAAATTGTCATGCCACTGGCTCTGGGGGTGGAGTCAGCACTTAACCAGTTACGATAACTGCATAAATAAGACCACATCAAACGCCTATCTTTATGCGGTTCTTCGTAGCCAGTTAAGTGCCAAATATTGCACTTAAGTGGCTGTGTTTTAGCCAGCTCCCTACACCTGGAAATTCAATGCTGGAGCCCAGACAAGGCCGGGCATTGAATTTCTGGGTTTAATGCTGGCGGCAGTCAGCAAAATGCTGATCACTGCCAGCTGAATATCGGGCTCATATAACACGCATGTACATTTAGTGGGCCTTTTACAAAGGCGTGCTAGTGTTTTTGGCAAATGGTAAAAATAAGCGTGTGCTAAACACTAGAGATGCCCATATATTCCGATGTCATGGTCTAGTTAAGCAAAGATACTTTAATAGGATCGTCAGACCAGCGTGTCTGCCTCTATAATGGCTAAATTGAGCCAAGCATGTTTCAAGGGCAGTACCACAATCCTCATCGATCCTAATTTTGGGGGGTTTTTTTGGCTTATTTTCTTTTTATATTATAATGGAGTCTCCATTATGCATGTCTGCTGAAGCTGAAAAGCTAAGTATTAAATTGAAAATCGATAAAAATTAGGATCAATGAGGATTGTGGTACTGCCCTTGAAACATGCTTGGCTCAATTTAGCCATTATAGAGGCAGACACGGTGGTCTGACGATCCTATTAAAGTATCTTTGCTTAACTAGACCATGACGTTTTGAATAAGGATGTACTTCATGTGAATTTGAAGCTGAGTATAATGAGATAGTTTATTTAAGCACTCCCTTCATCATCAAACAGTTATGTATGCCTAGTGAATACTCTGATCATATATTCCGATGGGCATCTTTAGCTTTTAGCATGCGCTAAAAATGCTACCATGCCTTTGTAAAAGACCCCCTTAGCAGTTGCACTAGCACTACAGATGTGGTCATACGTAAACACCACTAATGGATATTACCTGTTATGCTAGTATTCTGTAAAGGAAAAGTAAAACCCACTTTTCTTGACGTGGAGGAGTAGCCTAATGGTTAGTGCAATGGTTTTCAGACCCTGGGGCAGTAGCCTCTCCTTAAGCATCTGGGGCAGGGCCGACAGCGGCGCGCCTGCTCCACACACCTCTTGCTGGGAGGAAAGGACTGGTGATGCGTCTGAGGGGAGGCACAGCGGTGACCTGCCCCGGATGGTGAACAGGGAATGTCACGCCCTGGGGAACTGGGTTCAATTCTCAGTGCAGCTCTTTGTGACTCTGGTCAAGTCACTTAAACCTCCATTGCCACAGGTACAAAATAAGTACCTGTATTTATTTTTTTATTTTTATTTTTTTTTTATCTGTCCTCATGTTCTTCACTTTTAATTTTATTTCAAAATTTGTTTATTATTTTGCATATGGTTACAATAAAACATTTAACAAAAATCTTCTCTCTCTCCAATGCAAATCTATTCTCTAAGTTATACACAGGTCTGGTTAGGGAAATTTACCCCTTCCCAGCCTTAGTACAATATTCTGTGTAGTCACAAACTTTAAATTTAACTCTTTGAATCTTACCCCCCCCTTCCACCCTCTCTATCCCCATCTCCATCCCCCCTCCCCCTCCTCCCATCTCCCACCCTCGTCCCTTTGAATAAAGACTATTCTGCTTGATTGGAACATTGACCATTTCTCACATATTTAAAATATGTCCTCTACCCCCTGGGGGTATTGATTGCCAAAATGGGGTCCATAGTCTATAAAAGTCTTTGTCTGTGAATCTCCGTTCTCCTCTATAATCTGCTAATCTCTTTTCGAATTTCATGTAATCCATTAACAACTCACGCCACTTCTGCAGAGTCGGTTCTTTGTTTGTAATCCACTCTGTGAGAATAAGTTTTTTCGCTGCCAGTACAGCTCTACAAGTAAATCCCTTGAAGCCTGCTGTAGTTGGTTGAACTATCCTTGGCCTTCCGAACAGCAACAGCGGCCCTTTCTTCCATGTAGCGCCCCACATACTGGATGTCATTTGTATTACTCTGGTCCAAAATCTTTGTATTTTCGAGCAAGTCCAGAACATGTGCCCTAGTGTCGCACCCTGCGTCCCGCACTTTGGGCATGCTCCATCTGGAGATATGCCCATATGGAAGGCTCTCCTTGGTGGAATGTAAGTTCTTAATGCAAATTTGTATTCCATTTCACAATATTGGACCATCTTTGATGATTTTTGCGTCGAATAAATGTATTCCTGTAGTATTTGAGGCGTTAAGGTCATTTGTAGTTCCTCCGTCCACGCCTGGGCCAGAGCTACATAATCTATTTCCTCTGTCATGTCTCTTAAATGTCTGTGATGCATTGTCAATGACACTCTGCCCTGTGCCTTAAATGAAAAGGCTGAGGATATCTCCTCCTGCACATCTTCCGTGAGGCATTCCCAGGGCAAGCTGTTTATATAATGTCTCAATTGCCAATAGTAGAATCTATCTCTTTCATCAAATTTAAACTGGGCCTGAAGCTCCACGAAAGGCCTGATTCTCCCTTCTGATGTCAAGACCTGGTGTAAGTATACCAGTCCTCTCTGCTGCCATTGGTTAAATCTACGGTGTAGAGTTCCTGGTAGGAATTGTGGGTTATTGCAAATTGATTGAAAAGGCGTAATTCGTCCAGAGAATTGATGGTGACGGCAAACCCACTTCCAGACCGCCCTTGCCGTGGGCATTATATGCGATTGTTGTAGGACTTTAGGAGCTTGACCGCCTCCCACATGCAACAGGCTACTGAAATGTATTCCCTGAGTTAATGTTGTTTCCAGATTTGTTGCTGAAAAGTCTGAGGTTGATCTGTACCAATCAGAAATATGTCGCATGCCACTTGCTATTGTAAGATACCTGATGCTGAGCAATCCCAATCCTCCATATTCTCTTGGTATTTGCAACGTCCGTACTGGGAGGCGTGCTTTCCTTCCCTTCCACAGAAAGCGCTGTATATACCGGTGCAAGCGTTTTTCATCTTCTTTCTTAAGAAAAAGTGGAAGGGTTTGAAATTTATAGAGCCACTTTGGCACTATCATCATGTTATAAATAGCAATTCGTCCCATAAGGGACAGCGGAAATTTCTCCCACAACTGGAGTTTTATGCGAGTGGTCTCAAGCAAGGGCTCGACATTTTCTTGGTATAATTTAGATAGGTCTTGTGGTATGTTGGTTCCAAGATATTTAATTTTCTCTTCCACTCTGGCTATGGGGCAGCTTTCCTTCTCCTGCTGAGTTCCTCTCGGATATACATCCATTATTTGAGACTTTTTTTTATTTAGCTTGAAACCAGAGACTTGCCCAAATTCCTTTGTTAGGCTCAGCAGTTGGTCCAATGAGCTCATCGGGCAGGTTGATATTATCATCAGGTCGTCTGCAAACGCTAGGGCCTTTATAGTATCCCCCCCAACTTTCACCCCGGGGATTCCCTCTGCTCTCTTTATAAGTCTCAGTAGGGGTTCTAATGATAGGATAAACAATGTAGGGGATAGGGGACATCCCTGTCTAGTGCCTCTGTATATTCCAAATGATTCTGCTTTAACTCCATTTACTATCACCGAAGCAGTCGGATTTGCATACAAGGATTCTATAGCTCTGTAATACCAGCCCCCAAATCCCATATGCCTCAGTACTTGGAACAAATATGTCCACCCCACCTGATCAAATGCTTTTTCAGCGTCAAGTGAAATTACGGATGTTGGGGTTTTTGTCAGCTGACCAGTCGCCATGGCTAATAGTAGTCTGCGCACGTTTTTGGCTGCCTGTCTGGTTTTAACAAATCCCACCTGCTCCTCCCCCACCAACCTAGGCAAAATCCCGGCCAGGCGATTTGCTAGTATCCTGGCCAGTATTTTTAGGTCAACATTGAGTAATGAGATGGGCCGATATGAGTCAGCCTGGCCCTCTGGCCTCCCAGGTTTTAAGATCAGGGAGATCAAGGCTGTGTTTGCATGATGTGGGAACTGCCCCTCCCCAACTACTTGTTCATAGTAGTCACTAATGACAGGGTAAATGAGAGTGGTAAAATTTTATAAAATTCCCCAGTATACCCATCCGGGCCCGGCGCAGATCCAAGTGGTAGTGACTTCACCACCTCCTGTATCTCCCTAGCCTCTAGTGGTTCTTCTAGGACTGTTCGCTCACTGTCTGTTAATTTCGGGAGCTCTGCCTGTTCCAAAATTTTTTGTATTTCTCCTTCCTCTGGGTCTTCAGGCGAACTATACAGTCTAGAAAAAAATTTTGTCAATATCTCGGCTATCCTTTCGCTCTTATTCTGCAGGAGACCCGTCTCATCTTGGAGGGCTATTATCGGTTTGCGTGGTCCCCACGCCGACACTAAGTTTGCTAACATAGTCCCTGGTCTGTTTCCAAACCTGCGAAATTTAAATTTCTGGTATGCTAGGTATCTCTTGCTTCGGTCATGAAGTAAGGCATTTAGCGTCACTTGCATTGCTCGAAGCTGGTCTTTATGTTCTTGAGTCTGCTGTTTGATATATCTGGCTTTTGCTTTTTTTAAGGATTGTTCCAGTCTCATTATTGCTATTGTTTGTTTTTTATTGTGAGCGTGTACAAAGGCTATTATCTCTCCTCTGAGTACGGCTTTAGCTGCACTCCAGAACAGACCAGGCTGATCCATGTGTTCCCTATTATTCTGAACATAGTCCTCCCATTTCTTTTTGATATGCTCTTGGAATTCACTATTCTGGGACAAATAGTTTGGGAATCTCCAACTCCTACCCTGCTGATAGAACCCTGGTACCTCCACGTCTATCCATATTATGGAGTGATCCGATATCTCCTCTGGGCCTATCTCAGCGGCCCGCACCCACGGAAACGCGGTCTGGGCTATTAATATGTAATCTATTCTGGAAAGTGTGCCATGTGCTCTGGAAAGGTGAGTAAAGTCTCTCTCCCCAGGGTGTAAACTACGCCAAGTGTCTACCAAATTGAGTGAACGCTTAAAGGAATTAAGTACATGCGCTCTTGGTCCTCCTCTCGAAGCAACTCTCGGGTTTGAACAGTCTGCATTTGGATCTGCCACTAGGTTGAGATCTCCCATTACCAGGAGCTGCCCAGGTCTGTATGGGAGGCACATCTGAACAAGATTAGGATAAAATTGTGCTTCATAAATATTTGGTCCATATATTCCCAGAATTAGGAAGTTTCTCTGTTGTACCCATATCCGTACCAAAATATATCGCCCTTTTGGATCTGCTTTCACTAATTCAGATTTTGTACCTATCCCTTTTCTTATCAGCACTGCCACTCCGCCTTTCCGATCCCCAGAGGATGCTGAGTGTACCTCCCCCACCCACTGCCTTTTTAGTTTGTTATGCTCCTCTGGCGTAAGTCTTGTCTCTTGGAGACATCCGATATCTACTTTCTGTCTCTTTAGATTTGATAAGATTTTTGCCCTTTTTATTGGGGTCGTTATGCCTCCCACATTCCAGGAGGCAAATCTAATGGTTTTAATGTGCTTTTGTCTGTGGGACTCTATATGGCAAATAGTATTTATATGTCTGCCTCAGGTGCCCAGCCTCACCCGAGACTCTGTGAGTTGTTCTATTTACCCAGGTCTCTCTTGTTGTGTTATGGGACTTCTTAGAGATGTGTTGTGTCATGGTCAATGCTTGCTTGCTTCCCCCCTTCCTACCCTTCTGCCCCACCCTTTCCCTCCCGCCCTCCCTTAACTCCTTACCCATCCCCGTACGAACCCTTCTGTTTCCCCCACCTAACATATGAGAGAAATAGTGAGATCAATGATGTGGGGCTTCCCCCTCCCCCGCCATTTACTTTATCTGTGGGCCCCTTTTCAATACCTCCTTGGATGGCTCTGGGCCTCTGCTTTGTCTGCTGCTTAAATCCAGAGTCTGTTCTCTTTAGTCCTTTATTTATTTATCTCTGCTTTGCTGTTACTGAAGTGTCTCTGCCGCCCATTCTTGAGCTTCTTTGGGGGTCATGAACACTTGCCATTTGCCCTGATGATTGACTCGTAGCGTAGCGGGGTATATTAGCATGAATTTTTTGTTCGCTTCCACCAATGTTGTACAAATCTGGCTGTAGGCCCTCCTCCGTTCTTGCAGTGCGTAGGAGTAATCTTGGTAGATCCTCACCGGAGAGCCCTCGAAGGCCAAGGTTTCTCGTTTCAGTCGGGCACCTCTTAAAATTTCCACCTTATGCACGAAGTTGTGTACTTTTACCATCACCATCCTGGGTTTCTGATTATTGTCCATTTTCCGCCCCACTCGGTGTGCTCGCTCGAGGCAAATGGCACCCATTCCGTCTGACAACGCAAACTCATTTTGCAGCCACTTTTCTAGCACTGAAGGTAGTAGGCGCTCTGATACATTCTCAGGTATTCCTACTATTCGCAAGTTGGCTCGTCGCGAGCGATTTTCAAGGTCGTCTATTTGTTGAGATTGCTTTTGCACCAGGGATCTCAATGCCTGAAGCTGTGTTGTTGTTCCGGCTCCTTCGTCTTCTATGGCGGACACTCTTTGTTCTATTTCGCCTGTGCGCCTGGTCGTATCGGCGAGTAGATTTTCTACTGACGTTAACTGAGTGGCCAACTGTTTTAACTGGGGATCCAGCGCCAATTTTACCGCCTCTGTTATTTGTATCAGTTGCTGATTTGTGAACATCGGCTCTGGCGTCTCTTTCGTCGGGCTCGCCGTCATCTTGCTTTCCGCGGCGCGGGGCCTCTCAGCCTCTTTCTTTACATTTTTCGGCGGCATCCTCGTGTCTAGGCGCGTAACAAAGCTGTCCATGCACTCCTACTATCTGTACGCTTTAAGTTTATAATTTTGAGGTTGAAACGGACGTTTTTATGGCGACAGGGAGGGTTCCGCCCGAGAGGAGAGCAATTCCACCTCCGCTCTCTTCAGCACATCACGTGATCTCATAAGTACCTGTATTTAATGTGTGAATCACTTTGATTGTAACCACAGAAAGGTAGTATATCAAATCCCATTCCCTTTTCTTTCTTTGTTGAATAGGTTCTGAAACTGGAAAAGTATAGATTATCTATGTGCACATATGATGGTGAATCAATAACCAAAGTAGTGTCAATAGCAGGGCTTCAGTCCTCACATTTAAAGCGAGTCTTTTAGACTTTTAGGCTATGCATGCATGAACACTGAGCATATGCAGCAGGGCCAATGTCAGTGTTAGCTTGAGGCAAGTGCTGCTGGCTGCCCAAGGAGGAGGAAATCTTCAGCTGCCAAGGTTTAGAGATCCCGGTCAGCCACAGTAACAGTGCCACAATTTTGGGTGGGCCTGAGTCCAAGATGGGTGGGCTCCAGCCCACCCAGGCCCACCTGTAGCTACGCCACTGCCTACTGCTAATTCCAGGGAATTGCAATCAGAACTTAGTTTCATTACTAGACTGATTTTGCTTTTAAATACATTTAAACTCATTTTTCAATAGAACACATTAATTACTTGTGCAGAGTACCATGTTAGATACAGTGACCCATATGTACAGTACTCTCACTCAGTCTGCACTTTGATATCTGAAACACTTCATTTTAATGTTATAATGAAATAATGGAAGCTTTAGGGAGAAACAAATATGGTAAGTAAGCAATGAGCAGTAATAAACACTGAATAATTTATTTCTCCCAACCCTTAAACCATTTTTTTAAATTTTATTTTTTTCTCTGTATGATCAGTTGTCTGGTTTTCTCTTAGGAAGAAAAGGGACATTCTATTCTTGCGAGAGAAGCAGAACAGCCATACTTGTGACTTGTCTTAAAAGACTTTCTTAAGAAGTGCTTAGAGAACTTCATGGCACGTTATCTCAGGAACGAACTGATGGGAAACCTGGGAGGAGCGTGCACACTTTATTTTTCCTAACCCATAAACAGTTTTTTTTTTTAATGTAATAAACACTGTAGCATGTGCTACTTTGCAAGTGTAATGACAAGTTTAATAAACCTAATCATTACACTTGCAAAGTAACACTTGTAACAGAAAATGAAGGCAAAAATTGTCATTCCAATCTGAATCCCAGTTATGTTATGAACAGCATATATTGTAACAACTCAAAAACATCTGAATGCTTTTAGACACACACAAGCCTCTTAGGAAAATACTGGAGAGATTAAAAAAAAACTCAACTCAGAGAAGAAAAATGAAATAACGAAAAATGAAATAAAGAACGAAAAATCTCCAGCAGCCACCACCAACAGTCCATCACTGTAGCTGCAGTCAGTATTCCTGAAATATGGATGAAAAGTAGACTCTCTTTAGTACTATCTTAAGGTTAGTCTCCTGTCTAAGGTACAGGAGAAGAGCATTCTTAAGGATGGGTTCAAGACAAATAAATATCAGGTTAAAATTCAGCCATTGGTGGTCACTGTTTTTTAAACGTTGACCACTCCAGACAGAATTAGGCCCCAATATTCAATGCTAGGCCACATGCAGACACTGGCATTAACCCATTAGTGCCTAACGTTCCCATGTCAATTTGTTCCCATATGGCTTATTATGGGAACATTGGGCACTAATGGGTTAAATATTAGCATCTGATCAAATGCAGTCAGGCCTCTGGCTCTTATGCAGGACCCAGCCAATTTTCAGTTGAGATCCACATAGTAACATAGAGAACCATAGAAAATGAAGGCAGAAAAAGATTGTGTGGCCTATCCACTCTGCTACTCTCTCTTCCTATTCCTTAGCGATCCTATGGGCTTGTCTCATGATTTCTTGAACTCAGATACAGCCTCCATCTCCACCAGGAAGCCATTCCACACATTCACCACCTTTTCCGTGAAGAAATATTTCCTCAGGTTACTTCTGAGTCTGTCCCCGTTCACCTTCATCCTATGTCTCCTCATTCCAGAGCTTTGTGTCAATTGAAAGAGACTCACCTCCTGTGCATCTACCCATGGCTGGTGCTAGGGTCCCTGGCACTCCCCTGCAAACTATCAGTGACCCCTCCCCCGGTCCAGCATCTCCTTTCTCTCTTCTCCCTCCCCCCCTTCTCCCATCCCGCCCTCTTTTTCAGCAGCCCAGTGCCTTAAAAAGTGGAGAACAAAAGTGGTTTGTTTTTTTAAATTTATTTTGGCAGCTTCTTAATTTATTTGAAAGTTTCCCATATCTAGATATATGAAATAAAATTGAATGTCACTAAAACAGTTTCAAGAATTATTGTAGCTGGTAGAAACAGCACTAATAAAGTCTGTATTTTGTGTTCCTTTTTCTACACTGTTCTATACGATATAGTAATACATGGCCAAATTTCAGGGAGGATATCCTGTTTACTGATGGGAACATCTTAACTGTTGTAATCTGCCTTGGGAAGGAATATACTGTGAAATTAAATAGAATTAAAATTAAAATCTTCTTTCATTGGGGCACATGGAATCACATCTTCACCTCATCTCTTTTGTACAACTGGAATATTCTGTTTTGAGCATGTTTCAGGGACAGGTAGTTTTCATAAGTCAAAATAATAAATATAAATATTTTCTTTCATGCAAATCTCTCATTTGTTTAAACATAACTAAATGGCCTATAAGCCCCTAATGCAATCCATTAGTTTTCTTATATCTTGACCTTGTGATGAGTGTGACATACTGTGCCCAAACCTACCCACCAGCCCCTCCCGCACATAGCCCCCTCCCACTACAGCAGTTGCCACCACCCTTTCCCACATTCTACAACCCCCCCCCCCCAACTGCTGCAGTTGCTGCCCCCTTCCCACACACTAAAGACCTCCATGGTTCTACCTTGAAGGGCCCTGGTGGTTTAATGGCTTCTTTGGGGGCAGCAAAGAACCCCACTCTTTCCTGCTCACTGTCACAGAGGCCACTACACCACTTGGGCAGGCCCTTCAAGGTAGGACTTGGGAGGGCTGTAGCGTGTGGCAGCAGTGGCCAATGGAACGCAGTGGGTAAGCATTGACAGTTTCTGGTGCCCCCTACCATGCATACCCTGCTTAACACGTTCCGCGGGTCTTGCATCTACCCCACATTCAGCTTACCTATAAACATTTAGAAGAAAGGTGCATGTACCTTACAGATATTCAAAATGATTTAACTGGTCAGAAATGGCCACTGACCGGTTAAATCATTTGTTTGGGGCTATCTGCTAGTTTTCAGCGGCATTTAACTGGTTATGGCCACTGCAAATTAGCAGTTATTACCTAAATGAAAGCTGGCTATTTTGGGGACAGAGTCAACACTTGGTCGATTACGTACCGATATTCAGCACTTAACCGGCCAGGGTATAAATGGGACTGCATAAAACACAGTCTATCTTTATATGGTAACCATTGACTGGTTACGTTCCGAACATCAACTTAACCGGCTACATGTTATTTGGAGCTTCATAAACTGGATGTTAAATTCTGAAGCCCAGATATGGCTTGGAATAACTGCGGTGGAGGAATAACCACTCACCACTGCGGCTGAATATTTACCCCATAATCACTGAAATATATGACTACAAGCTCTTCACGAGAGCTGTGGATGACTCCCACTGCAGAAGGGTCTAAGTTCCTGGTATAAAAATTACAGTGCTTACTAAGCTCACACACAGCTGTGGGAGGAGGGGAAAGCACAGTGCTCCCTCTGCTGGGAAAAAAAAGTAAAGGTGCCCACGTACTCCAGAGTAGAGAGTTGCACGGGGACAGAAATCCTACCCATCCCCGCCCGTCCCTGCTGGAATCTTACCCATCCCCACCCATCCCCGCTGGAATCTTACCCGTCCCCACCCATCCCCGCAAAAATTAAAACCATCCCAACCCGTCCCCACCCGTCCCCGCAAGAATTTAACCCATCCCCACCCATCCCCGTAAGAATTTAATAGTACATAAAAGAAAGTTCCAGTCAGCTCCCTTTCTGGATTTGAGCCACAGCACTGTAGGCAAGGAAGGAATGGAAGTTGGAACTTGGAACACTCTGGTGCGCACATGTAAGATTTGTCTCTGATTCACTGGCAGTGTGTGCTGAGAGGCCGCCACATGCACGCGCCAGTAGGTCAGGTGACATCTGATTCTCGTGCCTGTGTCAGAGCTGAGGTCTGTGCACCAGCCTGGGAGCAAAGAGGATTAACAGTAACATAGTAAGTGACAGCAAATAGACCTGAACGGTCCATCCACTCTGCCCAATAGTCACACTCATGATCAATTCATCATTAAATCAACGAGTGTGATATTATATACTTGATTATGGTCTTTCTTTCGTGTTTCTGGAACAAAGACCACAGGAGTCTATCTGGCCCCATCCTTATGTTCCAACTGCTGGAGTTGCCATCGAAGCCCACTCCAGCCTATTCATGTTCTCATTTGTGGGACACAGACCGTAAAAGTCTGTCCAGCACTGTCCTTATATTCCAGCCACTGAAGTTGCTGTCTAAGCCCTTTCCAGCCCATCCTACACCAGATTGCCATGTATGAGACACAGACCATACAAGTCTGCCAGGTATCAGCTCTAGTTCATCACAGCCAGAGTCGCCATCTAAGTGTCACTTGACATATCCACACACATGCAGCCATTTAAGGTTAGCTTTTATATAACTTCCATTTTCTAATTAGAGATCCTCTGTGTTCATCCCATGCCTTTTTGAATTCCATCATCATTTGTGACTCTACCACCTCCTTAATGGAAGACTTTCCACATTTATGCTGTTAAAGCAAGGAAGAAGAGGAGGAAGAGACAGCACTCAAATAAATTGGTATTCGGTAGATGAGAGGCTGGTGCAGGTGCAGCTTACACTTCCACGGGAAGCCCACAGAACTGGTTCCATCCCCGCGGGAACCCCACAGGAACTGCCTCCGTCCCCACGGGAACCCCGCAGAACTGCTTCCATCCCCGCGGGAACCCCGCAGGAACTGCCTCCGTCCCGGCGGGAATCCCGCGGGTTCCGCGGGATTCCCGCGGGGACGGAAGCCGTGCAGCTCTCTACTCCAGAGTAACATTTTAAAACTGGATTGCTGGCAAACAGTCGCATCTCTAGACAGAAATATTTGGGATGGCAACAGGGAGGCAAGCCATAGGCGCCGACTCCGTGGGTGCTGTGGGTGCTGGAGCACCCCCAATATTTTTCAAACCTGTCCTCCTTGCCTTCCTGCCGCTCAGCCAGCGCTTAAACTCATTTTACCTTTCTGAACTGCACTGCAGTGAAAGAAGCAGAGTACAGCCGGCTCCGTCTTCAGCAGCTTTCTCCTTCCCTCTCAGCTGTGGTGGTCCCGCCCTCATTTCCTGTTTACACAAGGGTGGGACGCTGAGAGGGAAGGAGAAAGCTGCTGAAGAAGGAGCCGGCTGTACTCTGCTTCTTTCACTGCAGTGCAGTTCAGAAAGGTAAAATGTATTAGCCGGTTTTTCTGCGGGCCTCCGTGGATGTTTTGTGCTTGAGTTTTCCTTGTTGTGGATAGAGGGACGCTCACTAGTTTTGCAGGACTGACAGAAAGCTTTTTTTTGGGGGGTGGGGGTTGTCGTTTGGGCTGGAGATGTGAGCCTTTCTGCGTTTGAAAGGTTTTGGGCTTGCTTGCTGGGAGTTGGTGCTGTTAAGAATGACGGAGAGGTGGCTGCTCTATCCACAGAGTTAAACTTTCCTCACCCTAAAGGGAAGATTTCACAAGCGTGGGGAGGGATACTCTGAAGATTGCTCCCAACTTCAGCTGTCTTCCGTGGATGTTAATCCTTTTCTTGAATAAATATCACCCTAGACTTTTCTTTCCTTCTCACGGGCACCCCTGGAAAGGAAGCTGGCAGGGATTTCTAATCTCAGGCATAATGATAACTTGCCAATGCCAATGAAACCAATTCTGCGTTTTCTGAAATAGGAGGCTAGTATCATGGGTTCAAAGATGAAAGATCTGTCCTTAGCTTCTTCTTTTCGTAAGCAATATGAGGAAGGTTTTCTTTTGCAGATGATACCAAGATCTGTAACGTCATGGAAGGCATGGGTAATGTACTAATGGAGGTCAAGTGAAGCTTGACAGTCTTGATTTTGGCTGCTAAGACTTAATCCTAAAAAAATGCAGGTTCTTGAATTCAGGTTTTCGGTGCAGTACATGGGATGAAGCATTGTGTACGAACGAGCAGGATCTATGGGTGATAATATCTGATGAGTTTAAGTGGCTAAGCAAGTAGATAAGATAATGCTTAGGTACAAATGGTCAGGGGTAGCAAGCAGAAAACAGGAGGAGATGGTAAAAGTTTTTAGTAAGACTTTACATGGAGTATTGTGTGAAGTTCCTTTTAAAAAAAGGTAAAAACCAGATGGGGTCCATCCAGACTCTGGTTACTAAAATGGTCAGCAGCCTTCATTATAAGTGGTATAGTAACAGTTAAAAAAAATACTCTGGAGGAAATGCAGGATGAAATAAAGACAGACCTGTTCAGAAGAGCATACCCCACCAACCCAACATAAAAATACCTGGACACTTGCGACACAATGTAACCAAAGACCATAACGGACATTACCTGACTCTTCTTCCCCCTTTCCCTCTCTAAGTTCCCCCCAATTGTACCTACCATACATGTACCTCATTCTACCACAATATCACTTTGTATTCATTCATACCATGTATTTGTTCAGACCGGAATCGGCTAACACCGTTAACAGTAATATGTAAGCCACATTGAGCCTGCAAAAAGGTGGGAAAATGTGGGATACAAATGTAACAAATAATAATAAATAATAAAAAGAGGGGAGAAATCGCTTAACATGGATGCGGGGAGGGCAGGGGAGAGGTGAGAGTTGCTGTACATGGATGCAGGGGAGGGCAGGAAAAATGCTGGACATGGAGTGGAGGAAAGACAGGAAGTAGATGCACATGGAGGGGAGAGGAGAAATGCTGGACATGGATGGAGAGAAGGGAGGACAGGAGGAAATATACATGGATGGTAGGGAGAGAGGAGAAATGCTGGACATGGATGGAGGGGAGGGAAGGGAAGAGAAGAAGTGAAATGCACATGGATGGGAGGGGTGGAGAGAGAGGAAAAATGGTGGACATGGATGGAGGAGAGGGAAGAGAGAGGAAGGAGTTGCATAGGGATGGAGGAGAGTGAAGAAAGAGGAAGGAGATGCATACTGACAGATGAGGGAAAGGGAAAAGAGGAGAAAAACTACACATGGATGGAGAAAATAGACGCTGGATGGAAAGAGGGAAGAGAGGGGGCAGACGATGGAAAGGAGAGAAAGAGGGGTCAGATGCTGGATGGAAAGGGGGGAAGTTAAAGATCGAGGAAAGAAGAAACAAGAGACTGGGACCAACACAATTAGAAACAGTAAACGGCCAGACCACAAAGGTAGGAAAAATGAATTTTATTTTTAGTTTAGGATAAAGTAGTGTGGTAGCTGTGTTAATAAATACAGAAAATGGAAGTAAGGTGACATGTTTACTGGACTAATTTTAATACATTTTTGATTAATGTTTGGAGACCAAACCCTCCTTTCCCATGTCCAAACAGAATACCATAACAGCAGTATACTGTCCTGACCTGAGGAAAGAGGTTTTGTCCTTTGAAAGCTAATTGAAAAATGTATTTAGTCCACTAAAATGATATCATATTTTCCATTTTTTGTTTTATTTGTATTTGTTAACCTATAGTATAGTGATTGAAATATGTCAGTTTTTGAAATTTGCATCTCTTTATATTTGCACAGTACAAGGGGACTGAGGGGTGGGACTGTTCAGGGAAGAAATCCTGGTGCAGGTTGCAGGCAGCCTTTGAGTGGTGCTGCCACTGCCCAGGTGAAGACTGCAGCAGACAGGATTTTAAGGTATGGGGGGGGGGGGGGACGCACTGCCTGTAAAAAAAAAAAAGTTTCAGCACCCCCAATCATTTTGAAAAGTTGGCTCCTATGAGGCAAGCTAGGTATGGAGGGGAACAAGGCAAAGTGATATTTTCACATATGTCCACCACCCCATCACACACTGCTTCCCCAACTCTCTTTTTTAAAATTAGTAACATAAGATAGCGTGAACTTCTAGGCAAATGATCTGCAAGATCCAGAGCAGCAGAAAATAGAGACCACGGAAAAAATAAAATGATATTTATTTCCAAGTCATCAAAACAGCAAACAATTTCCTTTAATCGCCCAACATGGCTATGTTTTGTCCTACAAGGGCTACATCAGGGGCTAAACAAATAGCCAGCAGGAGCAATCCAATGTTTTCCCTGTCAGGTTACTGTAATACAGCACTACAAACTAACAAGAGGTTTGCATTTACAAGTAGTAGCTACAGCAGCAACCTGACATATAGGCTGCCTTGAAATGAAAACAGCTGCTTTTGTTTTTTTTTAAATTTTTTTAATAACACTTTATTCAAACATCAGAAAATAACACAAGCTGATTGCCAACAATGAACAATATTCCTCTTCATACAAACTTTACCATCCCCAATCCTCCCCCACCCTAAACCCAGCACTCAAATTTGTAGGGTAGGCTAACGCCCGAGTACTGTTATTTAAGTAACACCCAACCATTGGCGATAGGGCTGCCAAATAGCTGAGAATTGACCCATAGTATCATGTTTGAGAGCAGTCAATTTAGACATCAAATGAGTGGAGGAGTGGCCTAGTGGTTAGAGCACCAGTCTTGGAATCCAGAAGTGGCTGGTTCAAATCCCACTGCTGCTCCTTGTGATCTTGGGCAAGTCACTTAACCCTCCATTGCCTCAGGTACAAACTTAGAATGTGAGCCCTCCTGGGACAGAGAAATAGTCAATGTACCTGAATGTAACTCACCTTGAGCTACTACTGAAAACGGTGTGAGCAAAATCCAAATAAATAAATAAAATAAAAATTGTCCAGTGGGATTCACCTGTTTCCACACAGCTGCCAAGCATAGATGCGCAGCTGTCACCACCATGGTTATTAATTATAGCACAAAACACAGAGAGGGTTGAAAGCACAAAATAAAGTCCAAACAGCCTTCACAAGCAGGGCACAACCTTTAATTCTACATCATATATCATTGACCCGATATGGGCTGTGTTTCGGCACAAAGAGTCTGCATCAGGAGTTGTTTGCTCTTAATTGTCTAAGATGAGAACAGCTGAAAGCTGAGTTCACATCAAACGTGACTAAAATCCGCTCCAAATACAAGCATAAAACACCTGCTTGAGTGCAGCATCCTTCCTACTTCAGGCATAATCAGTGGTGGTGTTACCAGAGATGCTCCCAACATCTGTAAAGCTTTAACAAATATTAGACCCCCAATCTCCCTCACTTGCGCATCTACAACTGTCTCTGGCAGCCCTTGCAAACGCAGATTGCAATGGTGTGATCTGTTCTCCATATCTTCTATTTTGAGAGCTGCCGCCTCCTCCTGCTGCTGCTCCAATTGTGCCACCCAGCTGTGTAGCCGCTCAATATTCTCTCCGTGCATCTCCAAACGCTCCTCCGGTTCTTCCACCCTTCTGCCCACCTCATTCATGTTCTTTTTCAATTCCTCTAAAGTCTCCTGAAGCTCTGAACGCACAAAAGTGATATCAGATTTTATTTCCTGGAGCCATTGCTGCATTTCATTGTGAAGGGATGTGAGCTCTACTTTCGCAGGTGGTACAGGACCTGCCCACAAGGCTCCATTCGCCACCATCTTGCCGACACGGTGCAAGCCTGTTCTCAAGAACAGAATCAAAATGCAAACAGCTGTTTTGATGACTTGGAAATAAATATAATTTAACTTTTTACGTGGTCTGCTTTTTATTCTGTTGTTAGCATGAATTTCTATGCATAAAGAAAACCTCTCCCTCCAGCTAGTTTCAGCTACCAAGTAAAGCCACCATTATAACTGATAACACCATTCAATAAATTCTACTGTGTGGCATGGTTTGGATTCTCTAAAGGATTGGACAGAATCCTAATATAAACCCTGAAATTCTAGTTCTTGTATCACAAACTCCATATAGCAATGGAGAACACATCATACAAAAAATATTCAAATTTTGATTACCACTTCAGGAAAAGTACACCCTCCTTCCACCGACAGACACTTTCGGTTTTTGCTTGTGCAACAAATGTACAGGATGTGGAGACCATTAGTCTGAAACATTTTTATTTTGGGTGACAAGGGTATACTTTAAAAAATGACACTTAGCAAAATAACACAAAACCCTACAAAGACACATTCAAAACCTACATAGCAAACTTACCAAATCATAACAGCCCTAGCTCACCAATGAAAGACAGTGCTATAAATATTATACTGGACCCTAGAGCTCTAATATACCTGCCACTGGGAAACTAGACAAACTGGACTGTTACAGATTTCTACACAGACATTATATGCCAGCAGAATCCTTCACCTCAGTCACACATGCAGAACATGGACAGACCCTCATATGATAAAGAATAGGAACCACAAAAAACATGTAGACAAAAACTGAAATGGAGACCCCTATCCCCTCCGTCCAAGAAATCCAGACTCTATAAGCAGGGCAATATTGGTAAAAAGAGGAACAGAAATGAATTTCCTCCTGTACTCTACAAAATACAAAAAAAAAGAAAAAAAGTACATTTCCCACAGTGGACAAATCCCAATCCTTACAGAGCATTAAATAGTATTTTTCTTTTCTACCTTTATTGTCTGGGCATGTCATTTCATATTAGGCTGGTCCTAGTCTTATTTTTTCCCCCACTTTCCTTGGGTCACTCTTCTCCTAAATGTTTTTCCAGGTTTGCCTTTCCATTTCTTCTCTCTCCTCTTGCCTTCTTCCTTTCCTTCTCTGCATCTATCTAGCACTGATTTCCTATTTATGTTTTTTTTAAAACCACTTTTCTGTTCTCTGCATTTATATCTGCCCATTTGATTTTACCCCTCATTTTTCCTTTCTTTTACCCTCTTCTTAGTCTCCTTTTCACCCAACTACCTGGCTTTTACCATCTCCCTCTCATCACCTCTCCTGTACTACCCATTGTCCTCTCTGTCTCTTTCCTTCCCCAATCTCCTATTCCCCTCCCTCAGGACAGATAGGGATGCAGAGGGAATGATAGCAGACCAGACTTCTCAGCCCTCATCTGCCTCATCTCCTCACCAACCCCAGCTCCATCGCTGTCTTTCCTTCCTTCCCTTCAAGACATTCTTCTACTACCCACTATCTCATCTCTGACTGCCTCTCCTTCACCATCTTTTTAACCACATTTCCTTCCTAACTCAACCCCCTCAGAGATTTTTCTTCCTCTCATACCCATCTCCTAAGTACCACAGCCATTTTCAATGCCTCTCATTCTCTCCAGTATTCCAGATCATTCATATTATGTTTCAGCTGTTCCCTACACTTTACCCCTTCTCTCTTAGCCCCCCATTTCACACCCTCACTCATTCTCCCAAACCAGCAACATACCTACACTCATACCTACCAATTGCCAGGTCCCTCTCCATCTTTCACGTCCATAATTCCTTGATCTGCCTCCCCCCCCCCCCCCCCCCCCCCACCCAACACTCTCACACCTGGTCACCTTCTACTCTGTTCCACCACCCCTGAATCTCATCTATCTTCTGCTCTTTCCAGGGTCTCTGGTCCATTTGACATTTCTCTCTCTCTCCATGTTCACTATCATTCTCTCTGCATCCCTGCCACCCCTGTGGTCAGGTCTCTGTTTCCCTTTCCTGCTGCATCTCTCCTTCTTCCCCTATCGCAGACTGGCACCTCCTTCTTGTTTTCCTTCCCTGCTGTATCTTTCCCTGTTCCCCCACCCTCCCCTGGTCATTAGCAGTGATAGTGATCACCTCCTCTTGTTTCCCTTCCAGTTTGTCACGAGCAGCATTAGTGATCTCTGGCTGACCCCAGAAGACTCGTCTCTGCCGCATCCCATCTATGTGGAAACAGGAGTAGCATCAGAATAGGCGGGACACGACAGAGACAAAGCTTCTGGGGTCAGCTGGTGATCATTAACACTGATCACCACAAACTGGAAGGTTGGAGGACTGCTGGGGGGCAGAAGGAGGAAGGGAAATGAGAAGAGGTGCTGCTCTGCTCTGATAAGAGAATGAGGGAAGAGGGTGAGATCCCCAAATTTGAGGAAGGGTGGGTGGAAGATGCCAGGAAAAACTGGGGTGAGCTAGCAATGCCTATGCTGGCAAATATCTCCTTTTTTTTTAAAAAACTTTGGTTGTACAGATTTTCTTCCACTAAGAAGACAATCGGGATTGCCCAATGAAGGAGACTTCTTTAAGAAGACATTAAAGTATATCAGCACCATTTTAGAAAAGTCATGAATCTTGGAACACAGACGCTTTAGACAAAATGTCTAGAGCCTGTGACATAGTTTACAAGCACACGACTAAATGTAAAAGTGACATTTCTCTGTCCCTTGACCAAGGTATCCTAAAGGCATTCAAAAATACATGGCACAACAGCAGCAATGTCTCAAAATGAGGTAATGTAAAATGTCTGCCAAAAGTGTACCCAAGGTGCCATGAAGCTGAATATAAACCACACGAGCTTACATCATCATGCCCTGCCCCCACAGGACAAGTACATAACCTCTGTGAGGTCCCTGCTGTGTCCCTGGTGTCCATTCAGTGCCTGCAGGGGAAAAAGTCTAGTGCTACCTGTGGTGGATTAAATGGTAGGCACAGAAGTGGAAGCACAATGGTCTAAGCAGGGATAGGGAAGAAGTGAGAAAGTACAGGCTGGAGCTGCTGCTGAAGGAAAAGATAGTTAACTTACTAGAATCCAATGGGTTGCAGGATCCGAGGCAACATGGCTTTATCAACGGCAAATTCTGCAAAATGAATTTGATTGATTTCTTTGACTGGGTGACCAAAGAACAGGATAAAGGACATACACTAGATTTAATCTACTTGGATTTCAGCAAAGCCTTTGATACAGTTCCTCACAGAAGACTCATGAATAAACTTAGAGGGTTGAACTTAGGACCCAGTGATGAACTGGATTGGAAACTGGTTGACCGGCAGGGCACAGAGGGTGGTGGTAAATGGAATCTGCTCAGAGAAAAGGAAGGTGAATAGTGGGGTGCGTCAGGGGTCAGTACTGAGACTGATTCCGTTTAATATATTTGTGAGAGATATTTCGGAAGAATTAGAAGGAAAAGTTTGCCTTTTTGTGGATGACATGGAAATAGCCAATAGAGAGGATACCCCAGAGGGAGTAGAAACCATGAGAAGAGATCTCCAAAAACAAGAAGAATGGTTTGGTAAAGTTTAATCAGACAAAAACATAGAAGAACAGGCCTTCACAGGTCTCAGAAGACACCACACACACAATGAAGGTGACAAACAAACACCAGATGATGCTCTATGTGTCAAAGGTTCTTTATTCTCAATAACCAAGACTCAACACAGGCCGTTTCTTTGCTGATTCACAGTCTGGCTAGTAGCTATGCCAGTGTTTGTAAGTGAGGAGTTCATCTTGGTTTGATCAGTGAATCATCCTTTGATAATTGAGTGTCTGTTCTGGCATAATTAAGTCTTCTTTTGAGGTGTGATTACGGTTCTAATATACAATTACAATCAGATTTATATTCTGCTACAAGCCATTTTCAGGGTCAGTGTAGATCACAATACATAAGAAGCTAGTACATTACTAGGAAATACATCTATAAAAACCCATCATAAACACAGTTCAAAGTAATCTTATAAACCATATAAATAATAACCCTTTATCCCTAGCATCTCTGAAATAGATGTGTTGTCAATACATTTATGAAACCTTATATAAGAAGAAAGTCAATCTAAGATCCAGAGGGAGTAAATTCCAGCACTGCACAGCTCAATAAGCAAAACACAATGAAGGAACTTAAATTTTACCCCCCCCCCCCCTCAGAGTTGGATATTGTAATATACAAGCATCTGTCGACCGGTCTGTGAACCTTATTGTAACTAATCCAATCAAATACTCTGGAGAGTGTCACTACCGTATCTAAATTGACAGCAAGCCTCAATCGGAAGCCAATGAAGACATCTTAATAAAGGCGTAGCCTGATCTGATCTCAGTTTACTATAAATTAACTTTGCTGAAGCATTTTGCAAAATCTGTAGCCACCTCATACATGTCTTGGAACATACATAAAGAGAATTACAGTAGCCCTACTGCAACATCAATGTCTGAACTACCTGTTGGAAATGTTCCTGACTCAGCACTTTCTTTATATGTGGCAAACATATAAACATGAGAATCAAACATGAGATCTGATCTTTCATAGACAAATGATAAGTCAAACCATAACCCCCAGAACCTTCAAAGATTCTTCCAGGGAGAAAAACACCCCTGAAATTGAGAACCTACCTCTAAGGGGAGAATTGTTTGGATAATTGCAAAAGGTAGAAAGGTTTTTTAGGCCGTTGAATGTTAGCCATTTGGTTTTTGTCTGTGACCACAGTAGCATTCCGACGGTATGTATTTGCATTGTCTAGCAGATATCCGACATTACAATTAGGGTGTTTCTTAGTACAGGGTTATCTAGATGGGTTATGGATTACGGGGATAGGATTAGGCACTCAGTTATCTGGTAGGTTGTTGCCTGATGTGCTCAAAGGGGCTAAACAAATCCACATTCATGGTGATAGCTTTTGGAACTGTTTAAGTCAGTCAGGTTTAGCACTCTTTTTCATTCCTAAACATGCACTGTTGAAGACTTCAGAACGGAGTCCTCCTTGAAGGTAGATGCTACTGTTGGTGAGGAGGGGTCATGGTGTCTCAGGTACTCTTAAGGGAGGGTTGTGTGGATGTGCCGAGGTGGCAGGCTTCAAAAAGATGCTATTACTCGCTATAATTAGGTAGGGTTTCTCATTTAAGCTGCCATTCTTCCATAGTCAGTCATGCAGCAGTCAGGGAGAGAGGCTATATTGTAGCTCTCCTGTTATGTTGTTAATTTCCTTTGTTTGCTGTTTGAAGTATGGTTATAAGTACAGAGCTGAACAGGACAGGTATTTGTAAGACAATGGCGAGAATTGACCATAAGTAATCCTTGGGTTCCTCTATCAGGCTGCTGTTTTTCTGTAGTCAGTTGTGCAGCATTGAATGGACAGGCCACAGTGTAGCTCACATGGCTACAAAACCAGACAATTCTCTTATTCAAGTTATAGGATTGGAAATACTGCAGGCAATGTGAGAGGCGGCGGTGATCTAAGCAAATTCAGGTATTTGAAGGACAAAGGGGCATCATTGACCTTAAGCACACCTTGGAATATAGCCAGGGAAAATGCTAATACAGTGCTATTTTTAAATCTTCACAAAACTCGGGTCTTGATAATTACCTTTGGTTATCTTTGTTAATACAAAATGTTGAGTCAGTTTACTGCTCAGTTCTTTTTCTAAATTTACTTAAACAGTCTCATTTAATCAGAAATATTGTTTTTCTTGGCTAGGAAATTCACTGCATGTAGACTTGTAGCATTTCAAAGTATAGCTAAAGATGGTTTGTCTTTAGGAGCAGTTAACAATGATGTGTTAATTTTGTAGACAGTGCTTGCAGAGGGACTGAGACCCTTTGAAGTATCACTTCCTAGAGAGATGAGCTCTGTTGTTGATTCAATAAAGATTTCGTATTTGGAATGAGATTTGAAGTCAGTCAGCTAATTCTACTACATGATAAGAAGACATGGTGCCTCTTAGATGACTTTTGTATTGAAACTCCAACGTGTGACCTCTATTGTTAATTTAACATTAATTTTTACCATCCTGTACAATCTTTGACTTTGTTAAAAGTTTTAAACGTTAATAAAAAGATTTATAAAAAAAAGAACCTCACACCTTAATTGGGGATGTGGAGTATGATCACTCATTCAATTTTACTGCTAACGCTCACTGTCACACTGCATTACGTCAAAGAGAGTTTCCTTCTGGAGTTTATGAGATGTAATGGGGTAATATTCAGCCAGAAGTAGTCAGTGTTTTTTTAAAACTCTGACCATGGCTGGCTAAATTAGCCTTGGATATTCAATGTCAGGCCATGCGCAGGCCCTGGCACTGAATATCCTGGGGCTATTTGTCCTGCTGCTAGCTGCCGGAGCTTATGTGGGTCTCAGCTGATATTCAGCCAGGGTCAGCAAAAGATAGTTATGCGAGCCCTGGCTGAATATTGTCTGGACCCCAGAAGCGCAGCCAGGTTGTGCTGTCAGGGGGATCGGATTGGGTGAAAAATAGGCACTAGTAGGTTTTTAAAAATTCATAGGCGCCATTTTTGTTGGAAGTCTGTTTGGGGGAGTGGTTGTTTTCCTTGCCCCCCCCCCTGCTATACCTCTGTGGGACCCACATAATCTCTGGTGACTACCAGCAGGATAATTAGCCCTGGATATTCAGTGCCAGGGCCCCTAACTCCCCAAGTCTAGACAGGGCCCCCCTCAGACCTATCTCAGTTCCCCAGTACTCCAGAGGGGTTGATGGGGGCAGGAGTGAAGCCCACTCACTCTTGTTCCTTGTGGCTGCCTGAAGAAAATGGCTGCTGTAACCTTTCCCGGTAATACACAAGTACCATGAGCTACCACAAGAGGCTGCGGTAGCCATTTTCTTTGGGCATCCACAAAGGGCAGAAGCAAGTGGGCTTTGCTCCTGGCCCCACTGGACTACAATGGAACTGAGGTAGGCCTGGGGAGCATACTAGACTGGGAGGGGGGGGGTTTGGGTGGACAGGGGGTCTGACTGTGG
Organism: Microcaecilia unicolor; assembly: GCF_901765095.1. Classification (NCBI taxonomy): domain Eukaryota; kingdom Metazoa; phylum Chordata; class Amphibia; order Gymnophiona; family Siphonopidae; genus Microcaecilia; species Microcaecilia unicolor. The sequence continues at coordinate 428,476,869 of NC_044031.1, forward strand.
CAAGCTGGGAGAAGGGGGAAGGGGGCTATTTTGTGCGGGGGGGGGGGGGGAGGGGGGATGGGATGTGGCTCAGAGGGCTCCAGGAAACCTTTCAATAGTTATGCAGATCCCAGCCAATATTTAGAGTGGCACCTGCATACTTAAGTGGCCCACTTAGCTATGCAGATGCCAGCATTGAATAATGCTGGCACCCGCATAACTGCTGGTTCCTCCCCAATGATGCCCCCTGTACTGTCCCTGACCTGAAAAGGCAGCATTTGTATAGCCAGCATTCTCCATTACATCCTCTCTCATGAGCATTTTCTGTTTTTTTCATTTTTGTAACAGGCAAGCTGTAAATGTTGCCACCCATACAGAAAGAAATAAGAAATATTTTGATTGCAAAATCATTTTATTGATACAAATATACATATGAATAAATTCATATGAATAACTCCCTTCAACCTGTAATATACAAGATTATGTCATGTTTCTGTTCAACATGACATTACAAGTAATACAAAGTGCAAACAGTAACCCTCCAAGAAACACCAGCTATATATTTTGATTAGAACTTCCCCTATTCAAATCCACCGTCTACATCAAAGAACTTAGCAGAAAAATATGCTCTCTGAATAATTCTCCTCTTTTAGTTGTGCTTATTGATTAGTGCACAAAGATTAAGTGATTTAGTTCTATGTACAAGAACAGAACAGTAAAAACCATACTCAAGCATCTAATTTATATATTTTAATAATTTATACAACTTGTATTATTACTGTGCTCTGTTAATATAATTACAATGTGCAATTGCATACAGAAATATATTGAGTGTATATACATATACACAGAGAAAAAAAAAGATAAATCACATGCAGATTTGACATATAACATGTCCAGCAGACCAACACACTTTCTGCTGAGCAGTGATTTAACTAAGTGCTGGACCAGGAGTGTCCAAACTTCAGTCCTCACCAGGCCAGGTTTTCCCTAATGAATATGCAAGAGATCTGTTTACATACAAAGCAGGGGCGTATCTGAACTTCAACGGTAGGGGGGCTAGAGCTGAGGTGAGGGGGCACATTTTAGCCTCCTCCCCCCGCTGAAGACGACGACACCACCACCACCACCCCCCGCCCGCAGCCAACACCACCTCCAACTACTTTAAACCCCCCCCCCCTCTCGCCGAAGACACCACCACCCGGCTCCAACTACTTTGAACCCCCCCCCTCCCGCCTCACCTCCCTTTGCTGGCGGGGGACCCCAACCCCCGCCAGCCGAAGTCTCCTTCCTTCCTTCGAGTTTGGTTTCTGACGTCCTGCATGCACGTACAACGTGCAGGACGTCAGACTCACAGAAACAAGTTCTGTTTCTTTGAGTCTGATGTCCTGCACGTTGTATGTGCGTGCAGGACGTCAGAAACCAAACCCAAACGAAGGAAGGAAGGAAGGAGACTTCGGCTGGCAGGGGTTGGGGTCCCCCGCCAGCAAAGGGAGGTGAGGCGCGACGGCGGAGTGATGGAGGGAGGGTTGAGAGGGTCGTCGGTAGGGGGGGTCCAGGGACAAATCTACGGGAGCCAGGCCCCTGTGGCCCCATAGCAGATACACCCCTGATACAAAGGAGACAGTGCATGCAAATAGATCTCATGCTTATTCATTGTGGAAATCCTGAAAACCTGACTGGATTGCAGCCCTCGAGGACCAATGTTGGACAACCCTGTGTTAGACAATGTCCAGTTAAACAGGATATTACCCCCCACCCCAAAGGCATTTCATTCTAGCAGATTCTGAGAGCTTCAAGTACAATAAGTGATAAGAAATGATTGCTGGCTTTAGTGCAGACACAAAGGAATATACGAAATAAAACATGAGAAAAATTAAAGACGTAGTACATATTGATTGTTGTCTCAAGCTATCATCTGTTTTTCTAGAGAAAAATGCATTCAGCATGAGACAAAGGCTGGTGAGTAGAAGAGCCTGCTTTTAGCTCACACAGTTGCACCCTGATTGCTACAGATTGTACAATTGTCAAGCACCTGTATTAACATTTAGAGGAAAATAAACTCTTTATCTGCTTCTTCTCCAGAATCGTTAGACTTGTTGCCATCTTTAGTTGCAGGCTTCTGCTTCACATCCTGGCAATCCTGCTGTTGGTGTCCGGGGCTTCCTTTGGGAGATGCCTCAAACAGGGATGGTGACCTCACTATTTAGATATAAAAGAACGTAGAAAAAAAAAGAGATTATTAAATTACAGCAGCAAGAGAATACCTCCAACTAAAGGTACATATAATTTTTTGAGGACTGTTAGTAGGAATATGATATAATTAAAGTATTGTATTTTAAAGCAATCCTCATTAACTAAAGATCACCCTTAAATCAAGAGGTCCCCAAATCCAATCCTTCAGTGTCACAACCAGTTAGGTTTTCAGGATTTCCATAATAAATATTCATGAGGTATATTTGTATCTCATCCATTTTCATTGTGGGAATTCTGAAAATGAGACTGGTCTGCAGCTTGACTGAATTTGGGGACCTTTGCTCTAGAATTATCTGCTGTGCTGAACTGAATCTCAGTATTTCACGCTCTAAGGCATGAGGTTTCATTGCACTAAATTCAGTTTGCAAAACTCCACAGAATCCTGAGAACTTGCACACATTAACGCATAAGTACAAGGGGGAACTATTCTACTAAACCTATCATCTCATTTCTTCTAAAATGCAGTAAATTACTTATGAATAGCAGTATAGGGGGGGGGGGGGGGGGGGGGGGGGGACTCAGTGGGACCCTTCTGCTGCACTAAACTTAATCCACTCTCCAATCAAATTAATATTTTCTCATCTCCAAGGAAGGACTTTTCTACAGAGAAATATGATGTCTTCTTGTCCTGCACATGTTTAGGAGGAAGCTGGATGAGTTTAGTTTGTATATTCAATGTAATGCTTCACTTTACATTCCAAAGTAAAATCTCCAAGTAAATTACATAAACAGCAAAGAATAATACAAAAAAAACACTTTACATAATGGGCAACATCCAATCTCAGTCAGAGCAATAAAAAGTTTAGGGCCCTATTTAAAAGAAAAAAAGATCTAAATTTTTTACCTATTTTCTGCCAAACTGAGGATCCTAAGTTCATTGCAATTTAGGAACTTAAAAGTAAAGCTTATAAAATGTAGGCCCATCATTCATTTGTCTAAATTTATGAGCCTAATTAGCCTAGTGTTGGAAAATCAGTGCTAAGTCCCTATCCTAAATCCACCCTTGTTGTTATCCTCTTTTGATGAGACTAAATTTGGGAGTTTAGTGAAATTTTGAGTTTAAATGTAGACACTCAGCCCTAGTACATTTTCAGAGAGGCTTATTTAGGGGTATAAGAAAGTTAGAGTATAAATCCCTTGGCCTGGATTGGCCGCTGTCGTGGACAGGATGCTGGGCTCGATGGACCCTTGGTCTTTTCCCAGTGTGGCATTACTTATGTACTTATCTGGACCTTACTTTATAAATCATTAACACCCAACCACATCTTTAACCTTTTCCTTAAGTCTCGGTAAACATAAGCTCAAATGACAATCAGTTCCAAACAGAAGGACCTTGATGCATAAAGCAGTTGTTAAGAAATAGCAAAAAGATCTCACTGGATCATCTACTAAGATTTTGGGTAATGTTCCAGTGAGATAATTTTGAAAACTAAACGGCAACCCTTCCTCTACAAGACAAATGTTGGACAAATAGCATTTTTATTGTTTGCTTTTAGTGTGGTTAAGAATGATAAACTTGGCCTTCCTTCAATCTAACCAGCAATAATATGATCTTATAGCCAACTTTTTCAACAATTTAGTAAAGGACTTATCGAAGATATGCTTCCTAAAGAATAAATTGCTGATGGTAATGAAGAAAATGGTGAATCAACCATTAAAAGGAGACTTTGAAACTCAGTTAAAGATTAATAAGATCTGAACTGCACTCTGCCACACTATTGGAATACTGCAGAAGTATCTAGGACCTGCTTAAGCTGCTGTCTGCATCTCTGCTGACACTGGACAGCAGAATTCTATTATCTTCCCCTCTATACTAGTGTTTGTGACCTTTCTGCTTCCCCCCCCCTCACAAAACTCAGTAGTATCTCAATCATCACTTTCCCCATCTCCACCTGCATCTGTTTCTCCCCTCACCCAAGCTACAAACCACCTAGAGTCTAGAGAAGTCAAATGCATAGTAAGTGCTGGTCCCTGGGCAGGGTGAAGTCTATATAGCAACAAGCAGCACAATATGGAGCAAGTGTGAGAAATCACAGGCCTAGAATTAACAGCACAAAGCTCAGTTGAGACTCATATCCAATTCCTCCAGAAAAAAATAAAGGCTTTTCATGTATTCCTGGTGTAAGCTTTGGAGTGGCAAGAACCCCTCCAAATCTGTAAGGATTAAATGGTAATTTCTCTCAATGGAGGAGGATGAACAGTGGAGTGCCGCAGGGATCAGTTATTGGGACCAGTGCTATTTAATATATTTATAAATGATATGGAAATCGGAATGAGTGAGGTGATTAAATTTCCAGATGACACAAAACTATTCAAGGCTGTTAAAACATGTGCGGACTGCGAAATATTGCAGGAAGACCTTAGGAAATTGGAAGGTTGGGCATCCAAATGGCAGATGAAATTTAATGTGGACAAATGCAAGGTGATGCACATTGGAAAGAATAATCTGAATCATAGTTACTTGATCCTAGGGTCCACCTTGGGGGTCAGCACTCAAGAAAAAGATCTAGGTGTCATTGTAGATATGCTGAAATCTGTCCAGTGTGTGGTGGCGGACACAAAAGCAAGCAGGATGCTAGGAATCATTAGGAAAGGGATAGTGAATAAGACCAAAAATACTATAATGCCTCTGTATCGCTCCATGGTGCAACTGCACCTTGAGTACTGTGTTCAGTTCTGGTTGCTGTATCTCAAAAAAGATATAGCAGAATTAGAAAAGTTTCAAAGAAGAGCGACCAAAATGATAAAGGGGATGGAACACCTCTCGTATGAGGAAAGGTTAAAGAGGTTAGGGCTCTTCAGCTTGGAAAAGAGACAGATGAGGGGAGATATGACTGAGGTCTACAAAATCTTGAGTGGTGTAGAACGGGTAGAAGTAAGTCAATTTTTTACTTGTTCCAAAAGTAAAAAAAAAGCTAGAGGACACTCCAGGAAGTTACATGGAAATACTTTTACAACAAATGGGAGGAAATATTTTTTCACTCAATTAATAGTTAAGCTCTGGATGTGGTAATGGTGGCTAGCATACCTGAGTTAAAAAAAAAAAGTCTGGACAGGTTCCTGGAGGTAACGTTCATAGTCTGCTATTGAGACAGACATAGGGACGCAACTGCTTGCCCTGGGATTTGTAGCATGGAATGTTGCCATGATTTGGGTTTCTGCCAGGTACTGCCACTGTTGGAAACAGGATACTGGGCTAGATGGATCATTGGTCTGACTGGATAGATTAAATTCATGATTAAATCAACAATGAATGTGATATTATATACTTTATCATGAGTCTTTCTTTGGCGTTTCTGGGACATAGACCGTAGAAGATCGCACAGCTCTGTCCTTATGTTTCACCTACTGAAGTTGCTGTCAAAGCTCACTCCAGCCTATCCAAATCTGTCTTGTCATTTGCAGTACCCAGACCATAAAGGTCTGTCCAGTACTGTCCTCGGTTCCAGCTACTGAAGTTACAATTGAAGCCTTTTCCAGCCTATCCTAAATTGGATTGCCACATGCAGACACAGACCTACAAAGTCTGCCTGGCACCAGCCTTAGTTCTTCACAGCCGGAGTAGCCATCCAAGTGTCACTCACACATCCATCCCCTGTAGCCATTTAAGGGTTTAACAAAATATTTATTTTTGTTTTATAGGGTTCCTGTATGTTCATCCCATGCCCTTTTGAATTCTGTCACTCTTTTTGTCTCTACCACTTCCCTCGGGAGGTCATTCCAGGCATCAACCACCCTCTCCGTGAAAAAGAAATTCCTGACATTACTCCTAAGTTTTCCACCCTGCAATCTCAGCTCGTGTCTTCTAGTTTTACCATTTCCTCTTCTCTGGAAGAGATTTGTTTCTATATTAATACCTTTAAAGTATTTAAATGCTTGTATCATATCTCCCCTGTCCCTTCTTTCCTCTAGGCTATACATATTCAGGTCTTCCAGTCTCTTCTCATATGTCTTATGGCACAGGTCCCTTATCATTTTTGTCGCCTTCCTCTGGACCACTTCTAGTCTTTTTATATCCTTAGCAAGATGCGGCCTCCAAAACTGAACACAATACTCCAGGTGGGTGCCTCACCAACGACTTGAACAGGGGTATCAACACCTCCTTTCTTCTGCTGGTTACTCCTCTCTTGAAGAAACCTAGCATCCTTCTGGCTATGGCACCACTTTGTCACACTGTTTTATTTCTTTAAATTCCTGATACCATCACCCCAAGGTCCCTCTCCCTGTCTGTGCATATCAGCCTCTCACCTCCTAGGACATAGAGCTCCCTTGGGTTTCTACTCCCCAAATGCATCACTTTGCACTTTTTTGCATTAAATTTTAATTGTCAAATGTTAGACCCTTCTTCTAACTTTTGCAGATCCTTTTTCATGTTTTCTACTACCTCCGGGGTGTCTACTCTGTTACAAATCTTGGTATCATCTGCAAAAAGTCAAACTTTACCTTTCAATCCTTCGGCAATGTAATTCACAAAATATATTGAACAGAATTGGCCCCAGCACCGATTCCTGAGGAGCTCTGCTACTCATCTTTCCTTCCTCTGAGTGAATTCCATTGACCACCACCCTCTGGCCTCTATCAGCCAATTTCTAATCTAGTTCACCGTTTTGGGCCCTAACTTCAGCCTGTCAAGTGTATTTAAGAGTCTTCTATGAGGAACCGTGTCAAATGCTTTGCTGAAATCCAAGCAGAGTTACATCTAGCGCACAACCTTGATCCAGTTCTCTGGCCACCCAAAAAATTCAATCAAATTCATTTGTCATGATTTACCTTTGGTAAAACCATGTTGCTTCGGATCTTGTAACTCATTGGACTCCAGGAAATTCACTATCCTTTCCTTCAGCAAGGCATCCATTATTTTTCCAATAACCAAAGTGAGGCTTACTGTCGTTTCCCCACTTTTTTTGTTGTTACATTTGTACCCCGCGCTTTCCCACTCATGGCAGGCTCAATGCGGCTTACATGGGGCAATGGAGGGTTAAGTGACTTGCCCAGAGTCACAAGGAGCTGCCTGTGCCTGAAGTGGGAACTGAACTCAGTTCCTCAGTTCCCCAGGACCAAGGTCCACCACCCTAACCACTAGGCCACTCCTCCACTTCCTTCTTCTCTGTTGCCACTTTTGTGAAGAGGGACCACATCTGCCTTCTCCAATCCCTCGGAACCTCTCTCATCTCCAAGGATTAAACAAATCTATAAGTGGAACCACCAGAATCTCTCTAAGTGCTCTCAATATCCTGGGATGGATCCCATCCGGTCCCATAGCTTTGTTCACCTTCAATTTTTCAAGTTGTACATAAACACATTCTTCTGTGAATGGCGTGATATCCACTCCATTCTTATATGTACCTTTATCAGCCGATCGTGGTCCTTCTCCAGGATTTTCCTCTGTGAACACAGAAGTATTTGTTTAGCACATTCGCTTTTTGATCATCATCTCTCCAAATAGCTATCCACAGTATCTTTCAGTCTCACAATTCCATTTCTAGCCTACCTTCTTTCACTAATATACCTGAAAAACTTGTCTGTCTCCTTTCCTTGCATTCCTAGCCATTTGCTGTTCCACCTCTGCTTTCGCTATCTCCTTTACTTCTTTCAGCTTCTCCCAGTATATTTTCCTGTGTACCTCTCCTTGAGTTTTCCTGTATTTCATGAACGCCACCTCTTTTGCCTTTATTTTCTCAGCCACTTGTTTGGAGAACCATATTGGTTTCCTTTTCTTCTTGCTTTTATTTACTCTCCTCATGTAAAGGTCAGTAGCTCCTTTCAGCCTGGATCATTGTCTTTTCACTTCTCCTATCCCATGACTCTCCAATTTCCTTTGGAGTCTTTCATGAGGTACTTTGCCTTCTGAAAATTCAGATACACAATATCAACCGGCTCACCTTTATCCACATGTTTGTTCATCCCTTCAAAGAAATGTAGTAGATTGGTGAGGCAAGATTTCCCTTCACTAAATCCATGTTCACTTTTTTTTTTGTTACATTTGTACCCCGCGCTTTCCCACTCATGGCAGGCTCAATGCGGCTTACATGGGGCAATGGAGGGTTAAGTGACTTGCCCAGAGTCACAAGGAGCTGCCTGTGCCTGAAGTGGGAATCGAACTCAGTTCCTCAGTTCCCCATGGACCAAAGTCCACCACCCTAACCACTAGGCCACTCCTCCACTCCTTTGTCTCATTAATCCATGCTTTTGAATATGCTCTGTAATTTTGTTCTTAATAGCCCCTACTATTTTGCCCGGCACCGACGTCAGACTCACCGGTCTATAATTTTCAGGATCTCCTCTGGAACATTTTTAAAAAATCGGCATTACCCTCCAATCTTCCGGTACCACGCTCGATTTTAAGGATAAATTACATATTACTAACAATAGCTCCACAAGCTCATTTTTCAGTTCTATCAGTACTCTGGGATGAATACCATCCAGTCCAGGAGATTTGCTACTCATCATTTTGTAGAACTGCCCCATTACATCCTCCAGGTTTACAGAGAATTCATTAAGTTTCTCCGACTTGTCAGCTTCTAATACCATTTCCGGCACCGGTATCCCACCCAAATCTTCCTCGGTGAAGACCAAAGCAAAGAATTCATTTAATCTCTCCGCTACAGCTTTGTCTTCCCTGATAGCCCCTTTTACTCCTCGTCATCTAGTGGTCCAACCGATTCTCTTGCCGGCTTCCTGCTTTTAATATACCTAAAAAACATTTTACTATGCGTTTTTGCCTCCAACGCAATCTTTTTTTTGAAGTCCCTCTTTGCCTTTCTTATCAGCCCTTTGCATTTGACTTGACATTCCTTATGAGGTTTATTATTTTCAGTCGGTTCCTTCTTCCATTTTCTGAAGGATTTTCTTTTAGCTCTAATTGCTTCCTCCACCTCACTTTTTAAGCACGCCGGCTGTCGTTTGGTCTTCCATCCTCCTTTTTTAATACGCGGAATATATTTGGCCTGGGCTTCCAGGATGGTGTTTTTGAACAGCATCTACGCCTGATGTAAATTTTTGACCCTCGCAGTCGCTCCTCTAAGTTTTTTTTTCACCGTTCTTCTCATTTTATCATAGTTAAATGCTAACCTATTTGATTTCCTATGTATACTTACTTCAAAGCTAATATCAAACCTGATCATATTACGATCACCATTATCAAGCGGCCCCAGCACCATTACCTCCTGCACCAATTCATGCGCTCCACTAAGGACTAGGTCTAGAATTTTTCCTTCTCTTGTCGGCTCCTGTACCAGCTGCTCCATAAAGCTGTCCTTGATTTCATCAAGGAATTTTACCTCCCTAGCGTGCCCCAATGTTACATTTACCCAGTCAATATCGGTTAACTGAAATCACCCATTATTATTGTGTTGCCCAGTTTGTTTGCGTCACTAATTTCCTTTAACATTTCTGCATCTGTCTGATCATCCTGGCCAGGCGGACGGTAGTACACTCCTATCACTATCCATTTCCTCTTTACACATGGAATTTCAATCCATAGTGATTCCAAGAAGTGTTTTGTTTCCTGCAGAAGTTTCAATCTATTTGATTCGAGGCTCTCATTAATATACAATTCGATCCACCCTATCACTACGATATAATTTGTACCCCGGTATGACAGTGTCCCACTGGTTATCCTCCTTCCACCAAGTCTCAGAGATGCCTATTATGTCTAATTTTTCATTTAGTGCAATATATTCGAACTCTCCTATCTTATTTCTTAGGCTCCTGGCATTCGCATATAGACATTTCAAACTAGGTTTGTTGTTCATATTTACATCATGCTCAGTACTTGACAGTATTAATTTGCAATCTTTTGTCTGTTTTTTTATTTTTATTTAAGGACACCTGATCTACTACGGTCTCTTTTGCAACCTCACTATCAGGATACCCTATCTTCCCTGTTTTGGTGATATCTTTGAAAGATACCTTATCCCGAACCATGCGCTTTTGAGCGACTGTCGGCCTTCCCCCCATTTCTAGTTTAAAAGCTGCTTTATCTCCTTTTTAAATGTCGATGCTAGCAGCGTGGTCCTACCCTGGTTAAGATGGAGCCCATCCTTTCGGAACAGGCTCCCCCTTCCCCAGAATGTTGCCCAGTTCCTAACAAATCTAAAACCCTCCTCCCTGCACCATCGTCTCATCCACGCATTGAGACTCTGAAGCTCTGCCTGCCTCTTGGACCCTGTGCGTGGAACAGGTAGCATTTCAGAAAATGCTATCCTAGAGGTTCTGGATTTGAGCTTTCTACCTAAGAGTCTAAATTTGGCTTCCAGAACCTCTCTCCCACATTTTCCTAGGTCATTGGTACTCACATGTACCAAGACAGCCGACTCCTCCCCAGTACTATCTAAAATCCTATCTAGGTGACGCATGAGGTCCGCCACCTTCGCACCAGGCAGGCAAGTCTCCAGGCGATCCTCACGTCCACCAGCCACCCAGCTATCTATAATGCCTAATGATCGAATCACCAACTACTACTACTTATTTCTATAGCGCTACAAGGCATACACAGCGCTGTACATCATACACAAAAAGACAGTCCCTGCTCAAACAGCCTACAATCTAGATAAGACAGGCAGACAGACAGAACAATTAAGGGTAAGGGAATAAAGAGGTGAGGATGAAAGGATAGGGCAAGTGAGCAGTGGTTAGGAGTCAAAAGCAGTGGTAAAGAGGTGGGCTTTAAGTTTGGACTTGAAAACGGCCAAAGAGGGGGCTAGACATACAGGCTCGGGAAGTCTATTCCAGGCATGAGGTGTAGCAAGATAAAATGAATGGAGTCTGGAATTAGCAGTAGAAGAGAAGGGGACAGATAAAAGAGATAAGACAGATAAGAGAGAACTAGAACAGCTGTCCTAACCCTTCCCTCCTGGGTAGCACTTGGAGACATATCCTCGGTGCGAAAGGATAGTACATCCCCCTGGTGGGCAGGTCCTGGCTACAGGAGTACTTCCTACTTCACCAGGGTGATGCTCTCCTTCTAGGAGACCTTCCTCATCCAAGGTAGCACAGGGGCTACCAGTCTGGAGGTGGGACTTCTCTACAACATCCCTGTAGGTCTCCTCTATGTACCTCTCTGTCTCCCTCAGCTCCACCAAGTCTGCTACTCTAGCCTCAAGAGAACGGACATGTTCTCTGAGAGCTAGGAGCTCTTTGCATCAGGCACACACATATGACATCTCACCAACTGGGAGATAATCATACAAGTGACACGCAACGCAAAAGATTGGATAGCATCCCTCTCGCTGCTGGACTGCTGACTCCATCTTAGTGTTTTTGAGTTTTTTAATAATTTAAAACTTGCTACAGTATTAAGGATATTAGCCTAATATAAAAATGTCTTTAAGTTTATATAGTACATTGTATGATTTATTTAGTGTTTCCTTCTTAGATGTTAATGAAATGTATTTAAAACTCTGTAAAAGCACTCCTTGCTTGTTACCCTAATTAGAATAACTGACTATAAATGAAGAGTTGTCCTAGGGGTGAGCAGGTGTTGGGGAGGGTGGGTGGGAAGACTAAACTAGATCCTGCAGTGCCTGCTAGAGTCTGTTAATGCTGTGGTACAAAGCTTTTAAAACTAAGGGGAAAAGACTATGGAGATTAGTTGATAAAATTTTGCTTTTTTATATTTTTATTTTGCCTACCACTAACCTACAATTCCTCCTTTAAACCCCAATCTTTAGGTTCCCAAAGCACAAAGCAAAATAGTGTTCACTTACCAGAGAAATGTCCTCTTCTCTGAGAACTTCTCAGAAAAGGGTCAAGAATCTGCAGTGTGTGTAATTCTATAAGTACACTCTAACACTTAGATAATTCATGTAAAATCTCAGGCACAGTACCACACAGCCCATCAGATCCAGAATTACATAGATGATGGTCCATCATTTCCTAATTCTGAAACAATTACATTTTCTTCAGTAAGAGGAATCTCTTGCAACCTAGTAACTTAACCTGGTCTGATAGATGCAGAAGCTTTCCTCATGGTGAGAAAGGTCTTGAGAAAGATGAAGGGCATGCTACTCCCAAAAGATGAGTGATCTATACACCCACAATGAGGAGATAGTGTACCAATGTTACAGAATGGTTGAGGTACAGATAAAGATGCCATTCACATAACAGAAGACTAACATCCTCAGCAGGATGAGGCAGCCCAGCAAGGCCTTGAAGAACACACTCAGGCGAGTTGCTAGATCAATAGCAATTTTCTGAATTGAATGTGTTGGTTTTCCAGAACAAACTTGAGGTATGTCTGATATATTTTTGCAATAGGAATTTATAGCTGTGCACACTGTAAAACTGAGAGAGCACAATAAGTCTCCCAGTCATACTGCTTAAGCAAAGGAGAACAAGGATTCCATCCTGAAGTGACTCACTTAAATGGTTCTGTTAAATTTTGAGGTCCAGAAAGGTTCATCTGGCTACTCTATGATCATAAAACAGTTTGAATATACTCATAAAAATCTATGATTTTCACACTCAGTGGCTGCTTAGAGTTTGCTCAGTCTAGCAACACCCTTGGGCTGTACTTGTTTTGTCAGGATTGACTCATTCTCCCCATCTCCTTCCTTTGATTTCTGTGCTTTAACAGGAAATTCAAAAGGATTGTTGGTCAAGGATGCCAAGATCTCTAAACCAAGAGACATGACCACTTTCTTAAGGAAGTCCACAACAGACTCCTTAAACCGGTCATTTTCCTTAACTGGCTGTTATTCTTCTGCATCAAACATAGCAGGAAGTCCTGAGGGTGGATAATCAGGTCAGGAGGGTTCTTGAATGTTTGAGATCAGAGAGAAAATGGTAGATCAAGTCTCCTGGAAGATTTTTCCTGACCCCATGAAACATACTGTACAAAATCTGGTGTTGGCCTAATGTATTTTTTAAGCCAGTGGACAATGCTGTCCATGCTGAATTCTGCCACTAGGACATTTGAACCTGGGCCCAGCCCTTTTGGCCTACCCAGCTCTAATACAGATTTGTTCATGTTGTCCCAATCAGACAGAGCCTTCTCACACATTAGCTAGAAAGACCCAGCTCTAATACAGATTTGTTCATGTTGTCCCAATCAGACAGAGCCTCCTCACACATTAGCTAGAAAGACCCAGCTTCAGAAGCTGAAGTCCTGTCCTTAATAACATACAACACACCATCCACGCTGGGGAGTTTTCCCTTGTCTGTGAGCATTCTGACAGATTGATGAGATATTGGTTGTGGGAGACTGGCCCTGAAAGACCAACCCTTGAAGCAGAAGCAACTTGGGATAAAGGATAAGTTGTAAGTTTTTTCTGCTGGTAACCTTATTTAACAATCTGTACACATAGGGAGAAATAGCCCTGTTGGTCTGACCCTTCCAGCAAATGCAAAGTGTATAAGGTGGCAGAAAAAAGAAAATAGGTATATTTCGATTTTATGTTACTATAGGAAAAACACCCTTTTTTGTTGTTGTTTGTTTTTTAATATATTAACCATTAATGGGATACAGAAAGGGCAACGGCAGCACTCAGGGCCTTACTTGTGACACGTACTGCTGAACTGAAGATGGCAATGATTCCTCAGTTGTCAGGACATATTATCAAGAAGAACAGCAACCCTTGTAGCCATAACAAAACAGTCACAAGGGCGATGGAAAAAAAATGGGGGGGGGGGGGGGGGGGACGGACAACAGCAGATGATGTAAAAAATCCCACTTTATTGAACATCCAGGATTCGACACGAGTGGAATTTTTTACAGCTTCTGCTGTCCCCCTCCCCCTTTTTTTTCTGTCGCCCTTGTTGTGACTGTTTTGTTAGGACTATTATCTACCACCATTTAAAAAGAAACAAACTGAAGGAGTGAATAGGAATCTTTCTTTGAACGCTCCGACTCCACTGGATATTCTTAACATGTCATAAGACTTAGACAGTTCTGTTGCAACTTTATAGTTGATTTTGCTCCAAGTCCCAATAGGGATTGAGATTTCAAACTTTTTGGGAGGTAAGAGATGTGAATATTCATGAGTTTTTCCTGACATAGCAAGGCCAACCCAGAGAAGACGACAATTTTGTTTGATGAGACCATGGGTATTGCAGATTGGGGCACAATTTTGGCTTAACTATCTTTGTAAACATGTAAGTATGTCTTTTTTGAGCTGGCTCAACTGACAAGTGTTTCTAGTGGGCAAAGAGCCAGCTCAAATTTCCTCCCTTTTGACTAGCTTCCTCTTAGATGTTTTTTTAAAGAATTCATGTTTGCTCTGTGTAATGGTTTAAGGAGCCTTTCCTGTCCATTTAATAGTAATCAGTTTTACTGGAATGCTATGGATTGAGTCCATTCCCCCAATTTTTGCGAGCTATACAGCTTTTTCATACTGTTAGCTTCAAGTATTTTTATTGTTTTTTTCCCCCTATATGCTATATTTTAATCATGTTTATATACCGGTACTTATTTTTAGAAATGCAAATTAAGACAAAAAAAAAAGGAGAGACCTAGAAACATTAAGCAGTTTGGTGGTTACTTTCCTCCTATACTGAAGTTTTCTTTGTCAAAGACTATCTCTGAGTAGTAGGGTAGGTAGGCCTTTGACTATCTTCAAGAAACTGTACTTGGAGAATACATGGAGGCATTAGTGAAGACGTGGAGGGGCATAATCGAACGGGGTGCCTAAGTTTTCCAGAGCACGTCCCCGCAGGACATCCCGGCGAAGGGGCAGGGAAACCCGTATTATCGAAAACCACTCCCCATGACTGTACAACACTACAATAGCCCTAATGGGTGAAGGGGGGCACCTACATGTGGGTACAGTGGGTTTCTGGTGGGTTTTGAAGGGCTCACATTTACCACCACAAGTGTAACAGGTAAGGGGGATGGGCCTGGGTCCTCCTGCCTGAAGTGCACTGCACCCACTAAAACTGCTCCAGGGACCTGCATACTGCTGTCAGGGAGCTGGGTATGACATTTGAGGCTGGCATAGAGGCTGGCAAACAATATTTTTAAAGTTCTTTTTTTTAGGGTGGGAGGGGGTTAGTGACCACTGGGGGAGTAAGGGGAGGTCATCCCCGATTCCCTCCGGTGGTCATCCGGTCAGTTCGGGCACTTTTTTGAGGCTTGGTCACAAGAAAAAAATGGACCAAGTAAAGTCGGCCAAGTGCTCATCAGGGATGCCCTTCTTTTTTCCATTATCGGCCAAGAACGCCCATGTGTTACGCACGTCCCAGTCCCGCCTTCGCTATGCTTCCGACATGCCCCTGGGAACTTTGGTTGTCCCCACTACGGAAAGCAGTTGAGGGCGTCCAAAATCGGCTTTCGATTACGCTGATTTGGGCGACCCTGGGAGGACGCCCATCTCCCGATTTGCGTCGAAAAATGGGCGCCCTTCTCTTTCGAAAATAAGCCTGATAATCAACCAGCCCATATTATACAGCTGAAAATCTGAATTTTTAAAAAACTAAATGGCATGACCTTGATACAGCAGATGGTAGGCCTTATAAGATATTTAAAAAACATCTAGTAAAAATTAAAAAAAAAAAACAAGAAGAAGATATAAAAATTTGACATAGTGCCATTTAATAAGTTCATGAGCTCATGCAGGAATATTCAAGACCAGATGATGACAATGTAGTGACTATAATTTGATCTATGGCCTGAAGGAGCCAGTGTTACTAAGCGCAGATTCCCTGTATAGATAGACTGGTACCCAGTTATAAAGAAAATAGTATCAACCCTGCCTGGGAGTATTCAGCATGAAACTAATGTAAATATTGATTCTAAACTTCTCATATCTGCAAAATAGAATACTGTAAAAGATTATTTCATTAACAAATTAAATGTACCATGAAATAGTGGTATTTTAGCAGGCTTGTGTGTCCAGATTTGTGATCATGGTGACCCAGCATGCTTGCTTACCTTCCTGTGAGAATGATCTGGGGGCGGGTTGAGGGCTGCTCTGACCATCTCTCTCCTTATCTGAAGGGACTCTCTTGAGAAGAGGTGGAAGCAGGGCAACTTTAGGAGAACCAGACGCAGATGGGGAATCTGGCATATCCTCTAAGGGAAGGAGGACACACAACAAAATAAACAATTCCATATCATCGGTGTTTAACAGCTTTATTTTATAATGTACATAGACTGGAACCACAAACATAGCCATGCTTCCCCCCCCCCCCCCCGCCCCCTTTACGGTCAGGTCCATCCAGTCAGTGGCTGCATAACAAGTGAATATGGGGAGAACTGGAGGGGGTGGTAACATCCACACTGCTCACTACCTACCCATGCTGATTCGGTCCTAGCTACACCACTGACTGGAATTTGCATAAACACATTCACTGGTATCTTGTACAACTAGAGCTCCTAACCCAATTGTTGACACAATGCATCCAATTATTATATTAATTTGAGCATTAAATCCTCATAAATCCATACTGTGCCAGAAAATGTTAATGGTGATTCCTGCAATAAGACACAACCTAGTGGATTATATGCCAGAAAAAAAGGAAAAGTATGTAAAATAATTAAAAACTAATTGCCAGAATATTTTACATAATGTATTATGCAATTTATAAATCTCTTATAGGGAGGAAGGGTACAGTTTATGTGTGAGAGCTGCTGGAAGGATATTAGGGAGGTGTGTTACACCAGGACCAAGGGGCTAAAATGTTGTGTTTATACTGTTGCATGTGTATGCAGCTTGTGTCTGTGCTGCTGCACAGATGAAAGGCACAATACAAGCGAGGACACAACAGGTGTCCCCTATAACCCCCATGCTCTTTCTCCCTTCAGTACTGACCAGTCCTGTCACTAAGCAGACTAGGCTTCCACCTAGGGCAGTAGCATTTTTGGGGGGAGGGGGGGCAGTGTTTTTTTCCCCCTTTTTCAAGGTTTTTTTCACTGCTTCTTTTGGTTTTGCTTGCCACCCATCCTTCTCATATTATTCCATTACTTTGTTTTTTTTTTAATTTTTTTATTTGGTTTCATATTTTTTCTTTTTTTTTTTTTTTGTTCCTCAGGACCTTCGTTGTTGTTGTTCATAGTATGCTGTGTAGCCATATGACTATGTTTTATAGGTACAGCTTTGACTAGTTACATACAGAACTTTATAACACGATGCACTTGTCTACAAATGGCACAACACCTAGTCTGTCAACTCTTCACTCGCTATTTCTATTAGGGCAGTATAGTATTTCTTTAACAGAACTTTATCATAGATGGTATAGCCACGTTTTATTATTTTGTACACATTTGTACATTTCTTGTTTACATGTAAACTCTGTTGTCACAAAGTTTTACTACTTTTATGGTGGTATTTATACTGTTTTTATGTGGTAGCTTTTTATTACTATGTTGTTTTTATGTCTCCCAATGGTTGTGATTTTATCAATGTCTTAGATCTATATCTAAACTTTATGTTGTCAGTTTTTTCTAGGTTATATAATCTGCCTGTATGCAATGGGTTACAATGCCTGTTCTACACATGTATATGACTTTTGTTTAACTGTGTCATTACTGATTTACCTTATATACAAGCCTTTGTTTTTATGGCAGTCTTTTTATCTATATGTTTTTGTTAAGGGAATCCTGAGGCAGGCCTTTGTGGCTGAAATACAATTCATGTCAAGTCCGTTTTACTTTCAAAAAAGCATCCGACTCCACTTTACTTTGAATAAAGCATCTGATGTGAACTTTTTAGTTCATTAGATGCTTTTTTATTCAGCATCATCCTTTGTGTCACCCCTGCTAAGTTCGCTCATCTAGCATTACCAAACCCCTTTCCTCACCCCTGTCCCATATCCAACATCTCCCCCCTCTTCCCAGACCCCGCTGCTACTGCATTACTTGTTTTTGGACCCAGGCCGAAGTTGCACTCAAACTCAGTGCCAGCGCAGGGCCATTAAATACAGATCCACTATCAAGCACTACAGTGTCCCCCCCCTCCCCAACTGTTGGAAAGGAGAATGATGTGGCATCCCTTGTGTGTGGGCCTATGTTAAAAGGCTGCGTGCCAATGCCGAGACTAATTGCAATTTCAACCTAGGTTGAGAAAGAGGAAGAGTAGTGACAGCAGAGACAGGTAAGAGGGGAAAGGGAAAATTAGGTTCTTACCTTGGTAATTTTCTTTCCTTTAGTCATAGCAGATGAATCCATTAAGAGTGGGTTGTGTCCATCAACCAGCAGGGGGAGATAGAGAGCACTGAAAAACCATAGTGTCTCTTGGCCAGCTAGCTCCATCTGCCTCTTCAGTATTTGACGCTTCCAAAGCAGTGTTACACCGCAAAGCATAACAACATGAACTTTCCTCACAGCGGATGAACGCCCCAAAACTGGAGCTATAATTCAAAGGAGGGAATGAACTCATCCTTCTGGAGGGAATGAACGATCCTCCTGTAACTGAACAGAAATCCTGAAGACTGTTTTCCAACTTCTCCCAGTGAGGGAACATATCTACAGGAAAAACTGAACATAAAAGGCACATAAATCACATAATGAACCACTGAGGGAGGGCTCATGGATTCATCTGCTATGACTAAAGGAAAGAAAATTACCAAGGTAAGAACCTAATTTTCCCTTCCTTGTCATCAAGCAGCTGAATCCATTACGAGTGGGATGTATCAAAGCAATCCCTAGATAGGGTGGGAACAAGCCACACCATGTGCCAGCACTTGTGCTCCAAAATGCGCTTCTCTCCTGGGAGCTACATCCAGCCTGTAATGTCGGGCAAACGAGAGCTTAGAAGCCCAAGTAGCTGCACTACATATCTCTTGAAGAGAGAGTGCTCCAGTTTCAGCCCAGGAAGAGGATATCGCTCTTGTGGAATGTGCCTTAAAGGCTTCAGGCGGAGGCCGGCCAGATAGCAGATATGCTGAAAAGATACCTTCTTTGAGCCAACGGGCTATAGTGGCCTTAGACGCTGGAGACCCTCTGCGCGGACCTTACAAAAGAACAAAAAGATGGTGAGAGGTCCTGAAGGCATTTGACATGCACAGATATTGCAACAGAGCCCTTCGCACATCCAGAAGGTGCAACTGCCCATAGGCTTCTGGAAACGCCTCTTTAGAAAAGGAGGGCAGGAAAATAGGCTGGTTTAGGTGAAACGCTGAAACCACCTTAGGCATGAAGGAAGGCACCGTACGGTGGCCGTAAGTAGAAGGTTGTTGGCTGCATAGAGAGGGGAGTGACCAGCAGAAGAAAAGAGGTTTTAATGCCCCTGTATAAGTCGTTGGTGAGGCCCCACCTGGAGTATTGTGTTTAGTTCTGGAGGCTGTATCTTGCTAAGGATGTAAAAAGAATTGAAGCGGTGCAAAGAAAAGCTACGAGAATGGTACGGGATTTGCGTTACAAGACGTATGAGGAGAGACTTGCTGACCTGAACATGTATACCCTGGAGGAAAGGAGAAACAGGGGTGATATGATACAGACGTTCAAATATCTGAAAGGTATTAATCCGCAAATGAACCTTTTCCGTAGATGGAAAAGCGGTAGAACTAGGGGGCACGATACGAGATTGATGGGGGGCAGACTCAAGAAAAATGTCAGGAAGTATTTTTTCACGGAGAGAGTGGTGAATGGTTGGAATGCTCTCCCGCGGGAGGTGGTGGAGAGGAAAACGGTAACGGAATTCAAACATGCGTAGGATAAACATAAAGGAATCCTGTTCCGAGGGAATGGATCCTCAGAAGCTTAGCTGAGATTAGGTGGCAGAGCCGGTGGCGGGGCTGGTGGTTGGGAGGAGAGGATATTGCTGGGCAGACTTATACAGTCTGTCCCAGAGCCGGTGGTTGGGAGGAAAGGATAGTGCTGGGCAGACTTATACGGTCTGTGCCCTGAAAATGACAGATACAAATCAAGGTAAGATATACACAAAAAATAGCACATATGAGTTTATCTTGTTGGGCAGACAGGATGGACCGTGCAGGTCTTTTTCTGCCTCATCTACTATGTTACCACTACTCCGGACTCTGAGAATTGCAGAAATAGGTCTCGACAGGTCAGCGCCTGGAGCTCAGATACCCGTCTCGCCGATGTCACGGCCACCAAAAAGACCGTCTTTAAGGTCACTTCCTTCTCCGAAGCTCGCCTAAGCGGCTCGAAGGGCGAACACTTAAGGGCCTTTAAAACTAACCCCAGGTTCCAGGCCGGACACGGAGCCCGAACGGGAGAACGGAGCCGAAGCACCCCTCTAAGAAACCGTGTCACATCCGGGCAAGCAGCCAGAGAGAGGCCAACGACCTTCCCTCGAAAACATGCTAAGGCTGCCACTTGAACACACAAACCTTTTTGTAAACCATCCTGCAAAAAGTCAAGTATCGGCGAGACAGAAGCCCGCGTGGGTGTAATCGCTTTAGAAGCACACCAAGCCTCAAATTGGCGCCAAATCCTGGCATAAGCCATGAAAGTGGAACGCTTGCGGGCCTGTAGGAGAGTGGAAATGACTTTACTGGAATATCCCTTGTCTCTCAATTGCGCCCTCTCAATAGCCATGCCGTAAGATAAAAGCGGCAGGCGTCCTCCATGGTCACCGGGCCCTGTGACAACAGGTTCGGTACCAGAGGTAACGGCAGGGGATCCTCTACCAGCATCCGCCGGAGGTCTGCATACCACGGCCTCCTGGGCCAATGAGAACCACCTTGCCTTGGTGGAGCCGAATCCGCAGTACTCGCCCTATCAAGGGCCACGGAGAGAACACATACAGGAGGCCCTGAGGCCAGGGTTGGACCAAGGCATCCAATCCTGCCGAGCGAGGATCTCTCCCGTCTGCTGTAGAAGCATGGGACTTTGGCATTTGTGCTTGACGCCATAATATCATAGGGGTAGTTTGACTGATTCATTTGGGGGGGGGGGCAAAGGATGGGGTGGAGCATATTAGCATATTCATTTGCATATATACATATGCAGATGAATATGCTAATATGGAGGAAGGAAGGAAGGAAGGAAGGGAAAAAGAGCAGGCTTTTTTGGGGAATAACCATAATGAATATGTATGAGATATCAAGCCAGCACTTTCTCCCTTCCTTCTTTCCTCCTTACCCAGCACTCCCCTTTTTCACTCCAGTAGTATTTCCCCACCCCCTTTCCCATACCATGCCAGTGTTGACCTTAGAAATGCATAAGCTGACATATTCCAATTAATAAATTCTGAATAAAATATTTTTTTCTACCTTTGCTGTCTGATCATTTAGTTTTTCTATTTGCTTTGGTCCCAGTGTCTTCTGTTTTATGCAGTGTCTTCTTTCCATTTGATATTCCATTTAATAGATTCAAAATAAAATACTTTTTTGTACCTTTGTTGTCTGGACATTTTACTTTTCCATCATGCTGGTTCCAGTTTCCTCTTTTCCTGTCTTTCTGCTAATTCTCCTTCAACTGCTTGCTGTCCATTTGTCTTTTCTCTTCTCTCCTGTCTTATTCCATTCCTTCACTACACCTACCTTTGACACATTATTTCTTTTTTAGCTCTTTCCTCTCTGTTTTGTTTCTTTACTGCCTCTCTGTTCACTTAAATTTCACCCTCGTCCTCATCCTTCTCCTTTTTAGTTTTCACCTATCAAATTCCATTTCCTTCTCTCACTCACTAGCTGCCCCATTCCTCTTCTCAGTCCTTCCTCCAACCTTCCATTTCCTTTCATCTTTATTTAATCAACTCTCCATTACCACATTTCTGCCCCCTCCCATCACTATCATCCTCTCATTTGTTTCCTTCCCACCTCCCCTTTGGCCTCTCCCAAATAGTTCCACCGTTTGCAGCATCTTCCTCCCTCCAACCTTCTAGCCCAGCACGCCTGCTCCCTTTCTCCCCTCCCCACCCTTGTAGCCTAATATCTCCCTGTCCCTTCCACACACACACAACCCCCCCCCCCCCCCAGCATCTTCCAGCCCCCCCCCCCTTCCCTGTGGTCCAGCATTTCTTCCTCTCTCTCTCTCTCTTCCCTCCCTCCAATTGTCCAGCATTTCTCCCTTCTGTCCTTGGATCCACAACCTCCCTCTTTTTCTCTTTCCCCTCTAGTGTATATCTATCCCTCCCTCTCATCCATCCCCATGTACAACCTCTCTTCCCTCCTTCTTCTCTCCCACTGCCCACATCACTCTCAGTATCTCCCTTCCTTGCACCCTGGGCCCAACATCTATCTCTTTCGTCCTCTTCCTTCCCCTTTTAGCAACCCTTCATAGTTGAACACTTTAAATACCTTGGTGTTACCATTCATTCCTGTTTATCTTTTTCCTCACAGATCTCTTCAGTTTGTGTTCCAGTTTTCTAGCTCTCTGTAAAATCAGACTTCTTAGACTTTGCTTCTCTTCACTGATTATTTCACGCCTTAATCAGTTCCGTGCTGGATTACTGTAATGTAGTCTACGCAGCTGTTACCAAGTCTGAGTTAAAAAGTTTACAGATTCTTCAGAACACTGGGGCTTGGGTATTATGTAAAGCTAAACAAAGAGACCATGCTACTCCACTTTTCAAAAAGCTCCACTGGCTTCCGGTTGAATTAAGAATTCAGTACAAAGTTTTGCTTCTTATTTTTAAAGCTCTCCATACAGGATTTCCAGATTACTTGGCTAAACTAACCATTCCTTACTCCATGCCACGACTGAATGTACCGTTCGCCGTCAGCGCTGCCATTCATTCTTCTCACAGGCAGCCTCGTTCCCACTCCCCTTTGCCGCGTCCACTCCTCTCCGGCTCTCTCTGATGCACTTCCTGTTTAACAGGAAGTGCATCAGAGAGAGCCGGAGAGGAGTGGACGCGGCAAAGGGGAGTGGGAGCGGAGCTGCCTTTGAGAAGAATGAATGGCAGCGCTGACGGCGACCGGTACGGGTGAAGATAAGAATGCTGCAGGGAGGGACCGAGGCAGCGCCGGCGGGGAAGACACAATTAAGCCCCGCCAGTTCGCCGGTGCGACTTCCTTCAAGAAGACTCGTTTGGGGGGGGGGGCAATGCCCCCCTCGCCCCCCCAATCTACGCCCATGCATAAGATCCTTTACGGGCTTTCCCCTTTTGGCACATATCTGCAGGAATACTTTGTCTGCAAGTTCCCACTCCGCTGGGTCGATCCGATTCCTGCTCAGATAATCGGCCTGCAATATGAGCTGCTGATAGAAACTGCAGATGAAGCTCGGCCCAGTGGCAAATCTGCACGGCCTGCGCTGCTAGTGCTATGCACTGAGTGCCTCCTTGGCGATTTATGTAGGCCACTGCTGTCGTGTTGTCCGACAGAACTCTGACAGCCAATCCTTCCAGAGTCAATTGAAAGGCCAGAAGCGCCTGCAAAATCGCTTTCAACTCCAAGCGATTGATGGACCACTCCGACTCCTCGGGTGTCCAAAGACCCTGGGCATGCCTTCCCCGGCAATGTGCACCCCAGCCCTTCAGGCTGGCATCTGTTACCACCAGGCACCAATCGGGGAGCGCTAGCGGCATTCCTCGCTGTAGCATGCTGTCTGAGAGCCACCACTCCATACTGAGCTGGGCCACAGGGAGTCATGTGAGTCTGCACTGATAATCCTGAGATATTGGAGACCATCGTTGAAGCAGGGAACACTGCAGAGGTCTCAGGTGTGCTCTTGCCCATGGCACCACTTCCAAAGGGCCGTCATCGACCCCAACAGCTGGACAATGTCCTAAGCTCGTGGGCAAGGCATCCTCAGGAGCAGACGGACCTGGTTCTGAAGCTTGCACCGCGCCTTTGCGCGGGTAGGAAGACCATCCCCAAGGCTGTGTCAAACTGGACCCCCAAATATTCTAGAGTTTGAGAGGGGGTCAGTTGACTTTTGGCTATATTGACGACTCAGCCCAGAGATTGCAGTTCTGAGATCACTCTGGCTGTAACCTGATGACTCTTCTGCAGAGTCTGCTCTGATGAGCCAGTCTAGGTACAGGTGAACCCGGATAGCCTCTCGCCTGAGAAAAGGAGCTACCACCACCATTACCTTGGAAAAGGTCCGGGGAGCTGTGGCGAGGCCAAAAGGCAAGGCCCGAAACTGGAAATGTTTTCCCATCACCGCAAAACGCAGAAACCTCTGGTGCGGGGGCCAAATTGGTATGTGCAAGTAAGCTTCTTTCAGGTCCACAGACGTGAGAAACTCTCCTGGCTATACCACCGCTATGACGGAGTACAGGGTTTCCATGTGAAAATGCCGCACGTTCAGAGACTTGTTTTAAGTCTAGGATAGGCCGAAAAGACCCTCCTTTTCGCGGCACCACGAAGTAAATGGAGTAACGGCCAGAGCTGCATTCGGCGGGAGGCACGGGGGAAACTGCCCCAATGTGAATCAAGCCTTGCAAGGTCTCCTCTACTGCCGCCCGTTTGGCGGCAGAACTGCATTGGGACTCCACAAACACGTCACTTATCAGGACATTGAATTCTATTCTGTAGCCTTCTCTGATCAGGTCCAAGACCCACTAATCTTAGGTAATCTTGGCCCACTCCTCGAGAAAGAGGGAAAGTCGTCCTCCTATCACAGGAATCGAGGAGGGGGGCCGGCATACCATCATTGAGAGGGTCGCCCTTGAACTCCAGATCTTGAGCCTGCTGCTACAGAACGTTTGTCCGAGCGAAAGGAGTTCCTCTGCTGAAAACAGGCACGCAAAGTGAACCCAGCAGAACGGCCCAGGCGGTACCTTCTAGCTTCATGGAAGCGAGGTCTGTAAGAGGAGGGAACCGCCTGACCCTTGGAAGAAGGCCGCGGCCTATCCTCGGGTAAGCGCCGGGGTTTGGCATCCCCCAGGCCTTTCACAATTTTCTCCAACTCCTCACCAAACAGGAGAAGGCCTTGAAAGGGCAACTTCACCAACCTTTGCTTAGAGGCCATGTCAGCTGCCCAATGCCGTAGCCACAGAAGACGGCGAGCCGCCACCACTACAGCCATCTGTTTAGCCGAAGCTCTGACCAGATCATAAAAGGTGTCAGCCAAAAAAGACAGGGCCGACTCCATCCGCGGTGCCACCTCCGTAAGGGGCTCCGTGCCATCTCCGGGCTGTTCCACTGCCTGTTGTAACCAAGCGAGGCAGGCTCGGGCAGCGAAGCAGCTGCATGCAGACGCCCGTAAGGATAGGCCTGAAATTTCAAAGGACCGTATCATAGCTGCCTCCAGGCGACGGTCCTGCATGTCCTTCAGGGCAACTCCTCCTTCCACTGGGAGAGTAGTTTTCTTTGTCACAGCCGTGACTAGGGCATCCACTTTAGGCACTGCTAGGCGCGCCAAATGCTCCTCACTTAGAGGGTATAATTGCCCCATAGCCCTGGTGACTTTCAAAGGCCCCTCGGGTCAGCCCATTGAGCCATGATAAGTTCTTGGATGGAGTCATGCAAAGGAAAGGCTCGAGCAGGCTTCTTAGTACTTGCCATCCTCGGATTACCAGAGGAGGTTTCAGTACTCCCAGGGTCTTCTATAGAGAGGACCTGCAAGGCTTCAGTAATAAGCGCTGGCAGCTCATCGCGGTGGAAAATCCTCACCGCGGAAGGATCATCTGGATCCGGTGGCAATCCTGCACCATCTTCTGGCTCTCCAGACCACGAAGGCCTGCCAGACCCATCACAGCCCTCACATCCCGACCACGGGGGGGGGGGGGGGGGGGGGTGCGCCACTCTCTGAAGGGGAATCCACCCTTCTGCGCTTGTCTTGCAGCCATCTGTCAGGGGAAAATGCGCCTGACGGTAATCCAAGGCCAGAATCCACTGGAGGGGATACAGAAAGCAGGGCCACAGAGGACCCCTGCGGAAGAGCTCTTTTTAACATGTATGCATTATGCAGCAATAAAACAAATTCAGGGGAAAATGGCTCACCCTGGCCTCCCAGTTCCAGTCTGGAGGAAACAGCTCTTTTATTAGCCTCTACACGAAGCGCCCCTCCAGGCTCAAACCCCTCCGCCTCAGCGGGGGTCGCGCCATGCTGTTCCAAAATGGCACCCGCTGCCAGCTCCACAGAGTGGGAAGGACCATCGCTCAACCATGCTCGGGCCGGCTCTACCGTCTGAAAAGCACGCCTTACAGAGCCCCGCTGCAGATTTGCGCTTGCCACAAACGGAACAGCGCTTTACTTTCTCAGCAGCCATCGCCGAAAGCGGCGAAAATTCAAAATGGCGGATTCGCGCTAAAATCGTCCCGAACGCGGGCCCTCCCCGGATGAGCTACAAAATTCTCTTACCTCACCAGACCGAGTCTCCGAGCTCCGGTCACGCTGCACCATCAGCAGAAAACCTCTTTTCTGGGATCGCAGCGCCAAAGCGCGACACAACTTTTTTTTTTTTTTTACGCTGTGAGGAAAGTTTGAGGCAACAGCGAAAGGGCAAATTTCCAACTCCAGAGGATCAGTAGCGTGGGAAAGGCAGGGAAAGGGCGAACCTATGTGCCTGCATCCACAGTGTGGGCAAAGACAGGGACAGGGCTTGCCTATTTGTCTAGTTCCACATCGGGGGCCGGGAAAGGCAGGGAAAGGGCTAACCTATTTGCCTTTAAAGTGGGCACCATCAGCCACAACACCCCTGCTACAACTGGCAAATGCACTGGAGCCACCCCAGGCAGATTTTCTGAAGGAGCTTGAACAAGCTGCAACCACCCTGTTGGGGAGATAGAGAATACTGAAGAGGCAGATGGAGCTAGCTGGCGAAGAGGCACTATGGTTTTTCAGTGCTCTCTATCTCCCCCTGCTGGTTGATGGACACAACCCACTCATAATGGATTCATCTGCTTGATGACAAGGAAGGGAATGATGGACATTTGTATTAAGTAGGGAATGGAAAGGGGGGATCCTGGCCACTTGTGGGGGGAGGGGAAGGGGTAGGGGAGATGTTGGACTATAGGGGGTAGGGAAAATAAGGGGAGATACTAGACTACTACTACTACTACTACTATTTAGCATTTCTATAGCGCTACAAGGCATACGCAGCGCTGCACAAACATAGAAGACAGTCCCTGCTCAAAGAGCTTACAATCTAATAGACTAAAGGGGAGCAGGGCCTTTAGCTGCTCTGGGGTGGGGGGCATGGCTGAAGGTTCACCTAGGGAACCAGATCACCATACATCAGGCCCTGAATCCCCTTCACCCCTGGTACTATGATCTCTCTCCTCCTTCCTCTCCCCAACTTTGAACTCAATCTATCCTCGCCTCCCGCTTTTCTGCTGCTGCTGCTTCCTTGCTCTACTGCTCCTCTGGCCAGTGGTACGTACCACTGCTTCATCATTGCCTTCTGGACACAAGGTATCTTTGGCCTTCTCTTCACCAACAGTACACCCTCCTCTCCCCTATCCCCATCATGGAATCTCCTCTGCTCCCTTCTCCCCATTTAGGCCTCTTACGCCTCTCTTCCATCAGATCCTCTCTCTCCAGGAACCATCTCTCCACTCCTCCATTTTCTCAACCTCCCCCCACGCTCTACACTCCATGGCAGCAGCTGCATCTCAAGTGCTCCAGGCCCATTCTAAAACAATTATTTTATTTATTTGTCAAATCTGTGATGCTACCATACATTAACATCCCAAGGTGAGCACAATAACAATATAGGATAAAATATAAAACAGTGATTAAAATCAGTAAATCAGAATAAAATACGTAAAACAATAAGTTAATAATAAAATAAGTTCTGATCAATGTAAAAACTAATATAACAAAAGAGAGGGAACGAAGTACAAACTAAAGTCCAAACAAAAAAAACAGCACCACGGGCCTTTAAAAATGGAACACAGTTCTTTAATGAATGAGCCTTGACAAAAAGACCCGACACGGGCCGTGTTTCGGTGACTAGCACCTGCGTCAGGGGTCACAGTGATGACGTGGAAAACTTGGGGAATAACTCGAATATATTCCTCTACAATATATTATTCCTTACCCCACATCTCATATAGTAAAAGCTACAAAGCACCAAGGCACTTTCACTTTGGATACAGAAAGTGAAAGTGCCTTGGTGCTTTGTAGCTTTTACTATATGAGACGTGGGGTAAGGAATAATATATTGTAGAGGAATATATTCGAGTTATTCCCCAAGTTTTCCACGTCATCACTGTGACCCCTGACGCAGGTGCTAGTCACCGAAACACGGCCCGTGTCGGGTCTTTTTGTCAAGGCTCATTCATTAAAGAACTGTGTTCCGCTTGATGTCCAGACGCGGGGTTGCTGGCGGGACAGGGATGGTAGATATGTGATTGCAAAAGTCAGGATCAACAAACAAACATTTTTGCTGGTGAACATCTATGCCCCCAATGTTCCTAATCATAAATTTTTCAGGTCGATGGTCCATATTCTTGCCAAGCATGAGGGTATTCCAATAATTATGGGCGGGGATCTGAACACAGTGAATGACCCTAGTTTGGACTCCTCAAGAGGTCAAAGGGCGGAAAGAGGGTCTCCGAAGGAAGGGATTCCATTACTTTGTACGGCCCTAGATCTGGTGGACGTGTGGAGACTGCTGTACCCAAGTGATAGAGATTATACGCATATTTCTAGAGCCCACTCCTCGCAATCTAGAATTGATTATTGGCTTCTATCTAGGACCCTATTCTCTGGGGTCCAGGACGCGGGTATCGGTCCATATGGGATATCGGATCATGCTTATGTCTGGTGGACCATGAGGGACACGTCCGGGCAGAGTCAACAGTTCCACTGGCAATTCCCATGTTATCTGTTGCAGGATAATGAATTCCGGGAATACTTAACGAAGCAATGGGTAGACTATCAGACACATAATGCCGCTCACCGGGAGGACCCGATACTATACTGGGAAACTGCTAAGGCGGTACTGCGGGGGGTAATACTGGCTTATACGAGCTATAAAAAGAAGATGAGAGATAAAGATATTATTCGGCTCAGCAATCAGGTGGGAGAGGCCAGGAGGCAATGGGCATCTAGGCCCACGACACAGAATAAATCGCATCTTTTGGCCGTACAGACTACCCTTAATACTCTGCTGCACGCTAGGGCAGTTAAATCAATGCAGTATTATAAATTCCAGTTATACCTCCATGGTAACAAACAAGGGAAACTATTAGCTGGAATGGTAAGGCGAAAAACTGGAAAACAGAAGGTACAAGTTTTAAGGCCAGGAGGAGGGTTCGCAAGAACAGATACAGAAATAGCTGCAACTTTTCAGCAATATTACCAAGAGTTATATACCTGTCCGAACACAGACGACTTGGACAGTAGGGCCTATTTGGAGGGGAAAGACCTACCAACCTTGCGGGACTCACAGCGGACTGCACTGAATAACCGGATCACGGAAGATGAGGTGCTACTAGCGATACGACAGGGAGCTCTATTTAAAGCACCGGGCCCAGACGGTTTTCGGTATGAGTTTTACAAAGTGTTAAACCACCAGATTGTAACACCCCTGACAGATTTATTTAATACATTTATGGAGACTGGTGATATATCAAACTCTTTGAAGGAGGTCAGGATGGTGGTTCTGCTGAAACCAGGCCGGGATCCGGAGCGAGCATCCTCGTATAGACCCATCTCGCTGATCAATGTGGAAGCCAAAATATTTGCTAAGATCTTGGCTAACAGACTTGCGGTGATACTGCCATCACTGATAGAAGAGAGTCAGGTCGGGTTTGTGAGGGGGAGGACAATAGTAAAAAATATGAGGAAAATTTTGTCCTCTATGGAATGGGTGGAAAGACATGGGACGCCTTCTCTGTTGATCAGTTTTGACGCGGAGAAGGCGTTCGATAGAGTACGATGGGAATTTTTATTCACGACTTTAGAGATATATGGCTTTGAGGGCAATTGGGTACGGGCAGTACGGGCACTGTATCAAACACCACGGGCAGCGATATGGGTCAATGGGATCGTTTCAGAATTTATAGATATACAACGGGGGACCAGACAAGGTTGCCCGTTATCGCCACTGCTGTTTGTCTTGAGTATAGACCCGTTGATCAGAGAGATAGTGTCGCACCCAGAGATTGCAGGAGTAATAATGGGAAGGCAGGAATTTAAGATATCGGCCTTTGCCGACGATTTGTTAGTACATCTGACTGATCCCAGGAAATCTCTGCCTGCACTGATGGAAAGCTTCGCTGAATTTGGAGATTTCTCCGGGTTTAAGTTAAATTTGGATAAATCTTTGGCCTTGCCAACAAGTAGTTTAGTGAAGAGACAGTGGGAGGGACCCTTTCCTTTGAAATGGGCAACGCGCTATTTTAAATATCTGGGCATAAAACTCCCATATAAATCGTTTCTCATACACGACTTGAACGTCGCGCATTTAATGGAACAGACAGATCAGTCCTTGTTGCATTGGTTGATGTTACCCATCTCGGTTCATGGGCGCCTCCAGTTGTTCCACATGATCTTATTTCCTAAGTGGTTGTATATGCTTCAGGTCTTACCACTTAAACTCAGAAAAAAGGAAATTGGTGCACTACACAAACTGGTATCAAAATTTTGCTGGCAGGGTAAGAAGCCAAGAACACTCTTCAAATACTTGATCGGGTCATGGCGTCAGGGGGGACTTGGAATGCCGGACTTGCAAAGCTACAACTGGGCAAGTTTGTTACGTCATTTGGGGGACTGGGTACTGGATAGTCACTTGTATACACCTAGGATGCTGGAACAGGCCACATATGGTAAGTGGAATTTTTTTCACTTAGTCCAGTGTCCTACCACCAGACTTCCTGAGGAGATGCGCTCCAGCTTACTTTTGAAGTCGATGAGGCTGACATGGAATTATCTGGTACCCCTGTTGGGAGGGAAAATACATCAATCCGATATGTTACCCTTGGTGGGTAATGCAGAGTTTACACCGGGGAGCGATAATATTAGTTTTCGACGATGGGCCTCTAGGGGACTTCAGTATGTAGGTGATCTTTTAGATACGGAAGGATTAATAATGACGTGGGAATCGCTGGTGATTTCTGGGAAGGTGGAAAGAAGCGATCTATTTGCGTATAGACAGGTCTGTCATTATATTAATAGTTTGGAATTGGCAGATGAACGATTTTCTTTGAGACAGAGACTAACAAATTTTTTTGAACCTATTCAAGATAGAGGTGTTTCGGTGTCCAATCTTAAAAAGGCATTAGAGGCCATTCAACGACCACCAGAGAGGGGGAATTTGCAGCGAAAATGGAGTACGGATTTGGATATACCGGTCGCAACAATAGACGTGACTCAACTGGTAGGGAGGATCCCATCAGGGTCGGTGAGTGCGGAACTCAGAGAATGCAATTTTCGTGTTTTGCACCGAGCTTATTTTACTCAGGAACGTCTCTTTAAAGCGGGAGGCATTGATTCGCCGATTTGCAAGAAATGTAAGACAGAAATTAATTCCTTTATACATGCTTTTTGGAAATGCGACCGGATTCAAGCTTTTTGGAAGAAACTTGTTCATTACATGGACAGCCTGGGGGTTGGGCCAGTTAGGTTATCACCTAGAGGATGGTTGTTAGACCAGTATGAGGATTTTGGGGTAAATAATAAAAATTATAAATTGTTAATTAGGAGGGCAGCAATGCTGGGTAAGAGAGTGATATTGGGAGCATGGACCAGCGATCAGACACCCTCATATTGGCATTGGAGGAATAGACTGCATAGTCTAATGCTGCTTGAGTTACAATATGCTCGAGTGACGTTTAAGCGGAAACAACAATTTTTGTCAGTTTGGAATAATTATGTCCAGTCCTTGTCTCACAGAGCCCGTAGTCTGGTACTGAACACGTTCTCATGAACATCATTTAGAGCATGTGGAATAGGGAACGGAAGGGGGGTGGAGGATCCAGAGGGGATTGTAGAGGATTGAGAATACTCCCACTTGGAGAACACAGAGCCGAAGAGAGGTGGGGGGATGGGGTGGGGTGGGATTTGGTACTAATTTTTAATTTTATAAAAGGCTTGGAACGTTCTTGTCCATTTACTTCTCCCTTCTACCGTTAAAGACACACTATAGGACCCTACCCTACGGGGCCCTTGGGGCCATAAGAGCCCAGGCTCCAGGGGATACAGAGGAGGGGGGGATAGTTTTAGGTGGAAATGAGAGATAAACGGTAGTGAAGGGTCAAGCATAATAGGAGAATGAATGGGAGAAGGACAGAGGATAACGGGAGGGGGGGGGGGGTATTAGGGAATTGGGGAGAAAATGTTGGAAACAGATTATTGGATATTGAGCTCTGTTATTATTACGTGTACAATACGAGATGTTATGAATATTATGAATACCCTGTTGATGTAGCATTGTACAGTTGCACTTTCAATAAAAAATATTTAAACATAAAGAACTGTGTTCCATTTTTAAAGGCCCGTAGTGCTGTTTTTTTTGTTTGCAATGTAAAAACTAAAGCATCTCTATAACTAGCAGCACCAAAACAATAACTAAAACCTAAGAAAAAGCACTGAAAAACAACAGTAGTGGCAGCAGCTCCTCAGAACATCCTGCTATCAGCATCAGAAAAGTGGCCGTGGGTTCTTGGGCTAGCCCAAACCCTGTTTTTTTTTTTTTGTTACATTTGTACCCCGCGCTTTCCCACTCATGGCAGGCTTAATGCGGCTTACATGGGGCAATGGAGGGTTAAGTGACTTGCCCAGAGTCACAAGGAGCTGCCTGTGCCTGAAGTGGGAATTGAACTCAGTTCCTCAGGACCAGAGTCCACCACCCTAACCACTAGGCCATTCTCTAAACAGCCAACTTATATTCCCCTAATGCATGATGTGAGGGGTAAAGCAGCCGCAGGGCAGGCAAGGAGGAGAGTGCTGGAGGAAGGCTTCTGCTGGCAGGGACTTGGGGACTCCCACCAGACAAGGGATATAGTGTTGCGGCAGGGAAAAGGGAGGTGGGCAAAATGTGCCCCCCACTTTGGGCTCCAGCCCCCCAAATTCTTGTGGTCTGGCTATGTGGCAGTCCGGGGGGGGGGGGGGGCAGCAGCGGTCCTGTGGAGGGAGCACGGCAGCAGCGTCCCTGCCATGGGCATGGCTCGGTCTTCTCTGCAGTCCTGGCTGATGTGAAGGATTCTGCTAGATTCTGCTGTGAAGGATTCTGCTAACATGTACTCTTTATTTAGGAATCTGTAACAGACCAGCTTGTTCCAGTTTCCCAGTTGTAGGTATATTGGTGTTCTCGGACCTAATGTAATATTTATAGCACTGTTAGGGCTGTGATGGTGTGATAAGCTTCCTATGTAGGTTCTGAATGTGTTTTTGCAGGGTTGTGTGTTATTTTTGAAAGCCTCTGGCCCTATTTGAAAGCAGTCCCTTGTCAACCCAAAATAAAAATGCTCAGGACTGGTGGTCTCCATATCCGGTAGAATCACTTCACAAACCAAAACCGGTCTGATTTTTAACCAAAGTGTTTGGCAGCAGAAGGATTATGTGCTGCTCCTGAGGAGATAATCACAAGTTGAATTATTTCTTTTATTTTTTTTTTATATTGTTAATTTATACATTTTTCAATATCAACCAAATTCAATATTTATAACTTACATAACCATTTTGTATTTGTAATAACTTGGCATATTAAACATAAACATTGAGAAACAAGGATATCTAACAGCATCATCTATTATCACTCAGTAAAGCCTTGACCTTATTTCCCCCGTTCCCTCCCCTTTTCCCCCCTGCCCTACGTCTGTGTGCGTAACGTAACTGTTGCTATGTTCTTGGTGGCCCATGTAGTGTACAGATCCCATATCTTGTGATACTGAACAATTTGCCCATTACGTATTGCTGTAAGTTTAGACATCAATTGAATGGATCTCAGTTTATTTATAACCACTGACAGATCAGGTAAGTGTGGTTTTTTCCACCATGCTGCCAGGACCATCTTTCCTGATACAAACACCTGTGTGGCAAACCTGTGGATGTGATTTTTGAGTCCTGGTGGCTTGAAATGTAGTAGGCATGTGTACAGTGTCATTGGGTATTGTATCCCCGTCACCTGGTTAATAAAATCCCCTATCTTTTCCCAATATCTTTGAGCCTGATCGCACGCCCACCATATATGATACATATCTCCTATCTCTCCGCATTGCCGCCAGCATAAGGCAGATCCCGCTCGGTACATAGCTGTCAAGCGGCTGGGAGTGTAGTACCAACTATATAAAACCTTGTGTCCACTCTCCATTAATGAGCTGGATATCGATACTCTCAGAAGAGATTTAAAGGTCTGTGCCCATTGTATAGGTTCGAAGGATACTCCCGTTGCCGATTCCCATTTTTGTGTGTAATGTTCCACCGGCTGGGACCAGGAAAGCAAGGCCTTATATATCCTTGAAATACAACCTCGTTCCCCTCCTCCCATCATCCCCCTTTCCAACACTGTTTCGGCTAGGCTCAGCTCCTCCCCTGCGTCACGGCAAATAAAGTCTCGCACCTGGTAATATTGAAACACTTGGAGAGGTGAGAGCCCATGATCTTGACGCAACACCTGAAAGGAAGGTACCTGCCCCTCCTCCGACATTTGCCCCAGAGTACATAATCCCATGTCCTCCCACTCCTCATATGTTTTATCAATTGCTCCTGGCCCAAATTGGGGTGTGAATCTAAGGAATGCATGCTTAAAATACTTCCTCTCTGGGAAAAACTTCTCCCTAATCTTGTACCATGTATTTAGTGGCCATTGGATCAGGGGAGGGCTGTCTTTTATTACCTTTTTCAATTGTTGCTTTTGTAGCCAAGGTATAGCCCTGAGTGAAAATGGTTTCAACCAGCTCTGTTCTATGCGCTCCCAAATCTTTCCCTTATTTTGCATCCATATCGCTAAAATTCTTAAGTGGGCTGCATGGTAATATTCATGGATTGCCGGAACCCCCATACCTCCCCTATCTTTTAATTGACACAACACCTCCCTTCTGACCCGGGGCGGTCTTTTCCTCCAGATAAAGGAAAATATTTTTCTTTGCAGACCCCGAAAAAAATCTTCAGGAATGTCAATTGGTAAGGCCATGAATAAATACAGAAGCTTTGGGAGAACCATCATTTTAATAGCGCTAATCCTACCTACCCATGATAATGTTAAACCCTCCCATTTCTCCAGTTCCCTAAACAATTCTAATGCTTTTGCTGGGAAATTACTTTTGTAAACTTCTTCTATCCTTCGAGGTATATTTACCCCCAAGTATTTGATATATTTATGTGCCCACCTATATGGAAACTGGGCTTTTAAGTGATCTAATTGTGTATCAGTGATGTTTATATCCAGTGCCTCTGATTTGTCAAAGTTTATTTTAAAGCCTGATACAGTTCCATAGACTTGTATTTCCTCTCCAATCAATGGAAAAGCTACTTTGGGATCTTTTAAGAGCAGCAGAATATCATCCGCAAAGAGAAGTATTTTAGATTCAATCCCCCCTCCTCGTAAACCTCTTATTCCATCGTTTGCTCTGATTCTGGCTGCAAAAGGCTCCATAACCAGAGCAAACAGCATTGGTGACAATGCGCAGCCCTGCCTAGTGCCTCTGTGTAGAGAGAATGGCCGGGACAAAATCCCGTTAACTCGTACCCCTGCTCTCGGGTATCTGTATATAGATTTTAGCCATTCCGCAAACCTCCCTTCAATACCCGCCTTCTTTAATACTGCAAAAAGAAAAGGCCAGCTGACACGATCGAAAGCCTTTTCTGCATCTAGAGAGAGTATACACATTGGAGAGTTTGTGAGCTGTGCCCCTTGAATTACTTGCAGTGTCCTCCTTATGTTATCAAAGGTTTGGCGGTTCTGTACAAAGCCTGCTTGATCTTCATGTATTAACGTGGGAAGATATTTCTGCAATCTAGTAGCTAAAATCTTAGTAAATATCTTATAATCTACCCCCAGTAGTGAGATTGGCCTATAAGAACTACATATGAGAGGATCTTTGCCTGGTTTGGGTAGTACTGTAATGGTCGCCAAGTTCCAAGTTGGTGGTAAACCAGTGACCTCATTTATGGAATTGAAAACCTTTAATAAAATGGGAGATAATATCTTCCCAAAGCACCTATAAAATTTGTTGGTAAACCCATCCGGGCCTGGAGCTTTATTAAGTAACAATCCTTTAATCGCCTGCTCAACCTCTTCTATTGTGATGGGACTGCCTAACGATTGGTCCGCTTCTGTTGGGAGTTTTGGGAGGTCTATATCCTTTAAGTAATTGGCTACTTCCTCTGGGCTCTGTGTTATTTCTGGTTTATAAAGTTTTTTATAAAATCCTCTGAAAGCCTCTTCCATATAGTTTTGATCAGATTGTATATTTCCCCCTTCATCTCGTAACCCTTCCACTCCAGTTCTGGTATTTTGTTGTTTTAACTTATGAGCTAACAGTTTACTTGGTTTATTACCAAATTCGAAGTGTGTCTGGCGCGCACGCTGCAATTGTTCATTTATATCAGCTAATTCCAAATCATGTAATTGTGAACGCAGGTCATGTGCTTGCATCTTAAGGGTTGTGAGGTCTGTGGGTTCTCCCCTTTGCAATAGTGCCTCCACCCCTGCTAATTGCTGGCGAATATTATTCTCCTGTGCACAGCGAGCTTTCCATACCCGTGACTTTAGTGCTATCAAATAGCCTCTTGTTACAGCCTTGAGGCCTTCCCATAAGATAATTGGAGATACTTCTCCATCATTATTAAAAGTTATATACTCTTTAAGGGATTGTTCTATCTGTGTTACATTATTTGCATCTGTTAGTAATGCATCATCCATTCGCCAGGGAGGTCTCGATTTTCTTGGCCCTACTCCCCTGATTTGTAATATAACCGGTGAGTGATCTGACCAGGTATGTGGAATAATCTGTGGAGTTTCAGCTCGTCCCAGAAGGGAGGCATCACCCAGCCACATATCTATCCTAGATGAAGTATGATGTACTGTTGAAAAAAAGGTATACGTGCGTTCGCTAGGGTTATCCTTACGCCAGTAGTCTATCAACTGCCAGCGTGTAAGGAAATCATGGAAATTTCGCCTGTCCTGCTTAGCATAGTTTGCAATGGTTGAAGAGTTATCTAACTTCGGATTCAGTGTAAGATTAAAATCACCTCCCATTAATAAAGCTCCTTCTATATTCCCACACAACAGGAGGTCTAGCTCTTTAAAAAAGTCCGAATGTTGCGTATTGGGCCCGTATATATTTACCAAGGTATAGATCTGGCCTGCTAGTTCAAAATTATCAATAGATATCGCCCATTTTTATCTTTTATCACTTTCTTTATCCCCCAGGGTTTGTTCCCTCGAAACACAACCATCACCCCTTTGCTTTTCATATTATCCCTACTAGAAGCAAAGTGATAATCGGGTAATGCCTATGCTTGCATAGATATTCATATTTTGTTTTCAGATGAGTTTCCTGAATCAGGCCCACATCTATTTGTAACCTCACCAGTTCCCGGAACAACAGCTGCCTTTTTCTGGGAATATTTAGCCCTTTTACATTCAAAGACATACATTTAAATTCCCCCATATTCACACAGTGTCGTTATTCTTTCCTTATTTTCCCTGCTTACTCGTTGGCCATTGCTTTTTAATAGCTCTTTGTTCTTTGTTACACATATCTGAGCCCCCCTTGTTATCACACAGAACTGATCTCCCTCCTCACCCTCCCTCCGTTGAATAAATCCCATCCCTTCCCCCCAAATGTCCCTAACAATTGTGTAATACCCCGTGGTGTACCCGCGGGCGTCTACCTATGGAGGAAACAGCCGTCCCGCTTCCAGCCCACCCCACAGAGTTATCATAGTTCCATACCTGATATTAACAGATTATATGCGATTTATGCTATAACAGTGTTCTTAAGTCAATTTGATATCTGCTTAGTTTCAGATGATTCGTGGGGCGGATTGTTGGCGTTGTAATCTTCTGGGCCCTTTCCCCACTCTTTGCCATCTTGGTGGGAGGGGTCTTGTGTTATTCTTTTTCTCATGACCCCCTGTTCTTCTCTCTTCAGGTTCCGGTGTTTCAGGGCAAATAGCCCTCGCCTCTTCTATAGATTTTACTTGGTGCATAGTTCCATCTTTATAAAAAGCTAATGCAAAAGGATGCCTCCACCTGTATTGAATTTTAAGTTCTCTCAAGTGTCTGGTGAATGGTTTCAGGTCACCCCTTCTTTTTAATGTTGCTGCTGCCAGATCCTGATAAATCTCAATCGCATAAGAGTCCCACTGGAAGTCTGGTATCTGACGAGCCATTTTCAGCACCCGCTCTTTTAGTTTAAAGCTAGAAAAGCAAGCTATGATATCCTTTGGTTTATTGCTCCGATTTGCTCCCAGGGCTCTGTGAGCTCTTTCTAAATGTATGGTAGTGGCTTCCACGGTTTCTCCATTGTTTGAGAGCAACACACTAACCAGTTGCTGTATTACATGCTCACAGTCTTGGTACGTGGGCACTTCTGGCAAGCCTCGAAACCTTAAATTGTTGCGCCGGCCCCGATTTTCTAAATCTTCTATTTTATCTAGAAGCTGTTGCTGGGTCCCCTGAACCTCACCAATTTGTTGATCCATGTTTCCCATGGCTTCACTATGTGTTTCCATCTGCGCTTCGATGTCCTCCAGGCGCGAGCCCAGTTCCCGGATCTCCCCTCTCAGATCTTCTTTAAGCGTCACCATCTCCGCCCGAAGTGCTTTCAAGTCAGAGCTAATGTCCTGTAGCCAAGCCTCTAATTTCTGGGGGACCTTTTCTTCTATATCTCGCTCCTTTTGGGGCTCTGATGCGTTTCCCGCCGGCTTGGTTTTCCCTCCATTCGCTTGCTCCGATGCCTTCCGCATATCCGCCATTTTGTTTCGGGACGGCGCTGTTCTTGCTACAAAAGCAAAACGGGAGAGATCCGCCACTTTGATTTCCAAACTCAGGTATGTTCGCCCCTTTAGCTTCGCTATGCCTCTCTAACTCCGTTTCAGCTCTCAAGCAACGCTAAATCCTCGTTTTTTTGCTTTAGTTCTCTGTGGGGCTGTGGGAGCTTCGTTCTTAAGCTGCCATGCTGTTGGGTGACGTCACTTCCTCCTGAATTATTTCTTTTATGATGTGTTGTAAGAAGAATGTTTATGTTGTTTAAGTTTATGCTTATTGAGACTTGTTATATCGCTCGAAGTGCCAAAGGCAAAGTACAGCAGTTTACATTTAATACTAATATTTATAATAAAAACAGAGTGGAAAAGAAAGCCAAAAACAGAATAGAAAACATACTCCGTTGTTGGGGAATATAGAGTTTGTGATATGGAACTGGAAGTGGAGGGTTTATATTGAGATTCTGTCCAATCTTGTAGAGAATCCAGACTTCAGTCCACACAGAAGAATTTATTGAATGATGCTATCAATTATAATGGTGGTTTTAACTGGTAGCTGAATCTAGCTGGAGGAAGAGGGTTTCTTTATGCATAAAAGTTTATAGCATCTTATACTTCTTATTAAAAAAAAAGAGGTTGGAGAGGGGTGTGTGATGTGGTGGGCATGATATGTGTTGAAATGTTACTTTGACTTGCCCCCCCCCCCCCCCTCCATATCTAGGTTTCTCCCCTGTTGCTACCCCAAATGTTTTTGCTAAAAGATGCCATTGCCGGGCCTGCAGATCTTCCACTCCCCCCACAAGGACCATTGATGGTCAAAGGTGGTCCGGGGGCTCTTCATGTGTATGAGGGTGCTTGGGGGGAGTCATCCTGGGGTTCCAGGGGGTCTTCAGGGGCCTGGGGGGGTCTTTGGCTGAGTGATACCCAGTCACTCCTGCCTTCTGCAGTGGCTCCTTGAAAATGGCACAACTACCACCAGGGGTGCCATTTTGAGGGAGCCACTGCAGAAGGCAGGAGCAACTGGGCATTGCTCCTGCTGAAGACCCCCCTCGGAACTCAAGGATAATGCCCTGAACATCCGGGGGGGGGGGAGGGAGGGTCTTCTGAGGGGGGGGGGCTGCTTGAAGTGGGGGGGGGGAGGGGGTAGACTGGCTGGAGGATCTACAGGCCCAGGGGCATCAGGCCATAGCTTTGCAGCTTGATACTCCCATATGGTAGAATAACCCCAGCTAAAAGCTGGGGTTATTTTACCGTGATTCTGAGGCCCTAATGCGACTTGTGGTAAATCACTGCAAGTTATGTTGGGGCATCTGCATAGTAATGAGATGCAAAACATGCATTTGCATATTTTGCATCTCATTATTCAGTATCCTGCAGCAATTTAAATATTGTCATGGTATTTTTAGAAAAGCGCTACGGGCCAAATAAAATGCATTATAGGCCATAACCCTGCTTGATGAACCCCCCCTAAGTGCTGCTGAAAATGAGCTGTCTCTGGCCGGTTAAATTACTTTGAGTAACGACCTGACAAAAAATAACAACCTGCATAAGATAGAGCAGTGGTCCCCAAATCTGCCCTGCATGCAAATCTCTCTCATGAATATTCATTGTGGATATCCTGAAACCCTGACTGGCTGGGGGTTCCTGCAGGACAGATTTAGGAACCATTGAGTTAGTGTGTTAATGCACCATTATATTTCCACTTCTAACAGTGAAAATACAATGGAATTTGAAAACTAATTAAAAAAAATTCTTAATAGGAATATTTGACCATCTGATAAAATGGAGGGAGCTCTCTTTAAGACAAACACCCTCACCCTAATTACAAACACATGACAGAAACAAAAATAGGAAATATTGAGCAGAAGTGACTGTTTTATACTCTATGACACAACCTATGTCAGACCTCAGCGTCATCAGTCACGATAATCTGCTTACCGTTGCGGGAGCTAGTTCGGGGTTTCTGTGGCACTGCGGGGCGTCCTGGCAGGCTAGGCTTTGCTGACTGAAGTGGAGGCTTAGGACTGGTAGGGGTATATGAAGAGCTTCTAGACCGTGTACAAACGTCTGCTTTCTGTTCAGATTTTGCATTCTTTTCCGGGGATGAGGTGGTGGAGTCAATTTTGTTCAGTGGAAAATGACTCTCCGTGGTAGTCTGGTGGTGTTTAGAGACTTAAAAGAAAAAAAAAAAAGACCCACACCTAAATCAACGAGAGAGATCTTTTACAGGGAAAATATGGATATACACAGAGCAAAAAAAATGTAATTTTAAGAAACATATTAACAATTAATTCAATGATAAGATGTACTCTTCTGAGCCTTCTCTTTAACTTTCTGCGTTGAATAGTGGCACATATTTTAGTGACATGCAGATGCATGAACCAGATCATCACTATTTTAGAAATGGGTTCATATCTCACTTTCCAACAAAAGTGAAATTGGTTTGATAATGTGAGATCTGCTCTAAGGTTAACATAAAAAATATATCAGTTTGACAATTTACTCTCTTTCAATCCTTTTTAATAAGGTGGCCAGTGATAAGTCTACAGCATTCACTCAATTTAAAACTGCAATGACTTGACAGAATTGTACAAGAAAGTTCACACCAGAACGCACACTGTAGTGTGTTGGCTGGCCGGCCCTGACTTTCTTCAGCATTAAAAGAAACATTACAAATCATCAAAGATACCCAAAAGGGAGAAGCCTAATGGTCAGAGCACCGGCAAAAAAAATACAAAAATCCCCAGAAAAGTCCAATTCAAATTCATCTGCTGCTGCTCCTTGTGATCTTCATCAAGTCACAAACCTCCATTGCCATTGCCTCAGGTACAAACTAACTGCGAGTCCTCTAGAGACAGGAAGATATCTAGAGTACCTGAATGTAACTCACATTGAGATAAACTCAAATAAATACCAGTATGCTAAAACGTTTGCACATTTCTTGTTTAGCAGACACACTATAATCCAACACAACATTCCTTGTATTGTTGGACCTCATTGCAACCTTTGACACAGTCGACCATTCTATTTTGATAGACTGGTTGAGGCTCATGGGCATTCCTGGAAGGTTGAAGGCAGGAGGTCCTACTGCAGGACGTGGGGGTGATTGTGTTTGATCTTAAGGTGGCCAAATAGGTAGAAAAGGCGATGGCCAAAGCCAGAAAGATGCTTGGGTGCATAAGGAGAGGGATGACCAGAAGGAAAAAGGAGGTGATAGTGCCCTTGTATAAGTCTCTGGTGAGGCCCCATTTAGAGTACTGCGTGCAATTCTGGAGACCGCACCTATGGAAAGATATAGATAGGATGGTGTCAGTCCAGAGAGCGTCTACAAAATTAGTAAGTGGTCTCTTGTCATAAAACATATAGGGACAGGCTTAGAACCTCAATGTGTATACACTGGAAGAGAGGCGAGAGAGGGGAGATATGATAGAGACATTTAAATACCTCAGTGGCATCAATATACAGGAGGCGAGCCTTTTTCAAATGAAGGAAAACTCTGGAATGAGGGGGCCTATGATGACGTTAAGAGGAAATAGACTTAAGAGGAATCTAAGAAAATATTCTTTCACCGAAAGGGTGGAGGATGCGTGAAATGGCCTCCCGATGGAGGTTGTGGAGACTAGGAATGTGTTAGAATTTAAGAAAGAGTAGGACAGGCATGTGGGATCCCTTAGGAAAGGAAGAGTTAGTTAGTGGTTACTGAGGATGACCACACTGGATGGGCCACTTGGCCCTTATCTGCGGTCATGTTTCCAACTTTCTGCATTCTGCTTCTAGGCCATCAAAGACTGGTATACCGCAGGATTCAGCCCTGTTGGCTATTTTCTTTAACCTGTATTTACGACTACTTTGTCAGCTGCTGCGAGCCCTTGGGGTTGAGTATCACATACGTGCCAATGATATTCAGTTTATTTTTCTTTTCAGTGCCTCTGTTCTTATATGTCTGTTGGGCGATTCCAGACACTATTTGATGCTATTTTTAATTGGATGAAGGACAATAAGCTTATTTTAAATATTTCAAAAACCAAGATTCTTTTGGTGAATCATTCTATTATAGATTGTGCTTTCTAGCGATGTGGTGATAGTTTCTCATCAAGTGCATAATTTGGGGGTTATTTTAGATTCTTCATTGGTGTTTAAAATCCCAGAAACATGCAGTACTTTGAAATTCTTATTTTAAGCTTTGATTGTTAAGTAAACTGAAGTCTTTTTTTCAATGGATAACTTTAAAACTGTAGTGCAGGCTATGGCACTGACTGGGCTAGATTACTGTAATATTGTGTATTTGGGCCTGTCTGAGACTTGCATTCATTCGCTACAGAGTGTCCAGAACTAGGTGGCCCATCTGTTGTCACATGTCTCTTGATTTGAACATAACTCTTGCACATATCTTAATCTTGGGGGCTGGTCTCAATTTCTCTTTGGATATAGTTACCCATAACCCTTGACACACATCTGAGAGATAATCTGGATTTTAAGGATGCAAAAATGCTGCAAATGGACCGTAATAAAGGCAGACCCTTGGAGGCAAAATGGCAGTGAGCACTGATCCACCTAACCTGTTTGTAAGCTCTGATTGGACTGCTGAGATCGATCGAGGCAGCTATCAACAAGAGGCTTCAAAAGTTTTTGGATAAAATTGACAATGGTCACGAATGACTTGATAGTTTTGGTTTAGAGGTGGATGACATCCAACGAAGGACTAGTGATGTGGAGGATAAGTTACAGGGCACTAAGATTCAGCAAAGAGCTATGGAAAAACAACTTCAGGCTCTGTCTGACAAGATGGAGACTTGGAAAACAGAGCATGAGGTAATCATTTACGCCT
Source organism: Microcaecilia unicolor (assembly GCF_901765095.1). Taxonomy (NCBI): domain Eukaryota; kingdom Metazoa; phylum Chordata; class Amphibia; order Gymnophiona; family Siphonopidae; genus Microcaecilia; species Microcaecilia unicolor. The sequence continues at coordinate 428,520,551 of NC_044031.1, forward strand.
GCTTGGGATTCCAGAGTGGATACAAGATTGCGATTTATTGCACTTCTTGGAATATTGGATTCTACAGACTTTGCAGCTAGGAAATCAGCAGGGACCCTTTAGGATTGAGTACGTGCATCGTTTGGGCACCAGAGGCCCTAAGGAGTAGAGAGTTGCACGGGGACAGAAATGCAACCCATCCCCGCCCGTCCCCGCTGGAATCAAACCCGTCCCCGCTCATCCCCGCCAGAATCTAACCCATCCCCACCCGTCCCCGTGAGTAATCTCCTCCGTCCCCGCCCGTCCCCGTGAGTGATCTTCTCCATTCCCGCCCGTCCCCATAAAAAAAGGAAGTATGTATTTCTGAATGTTAATTAGTCTATACAGCAGATTCTGAATTATGACTAGCTAAGAAACTATTTTTTTTAATTCTGTTTCTTTCTCAAAGTTTTATAACTGCTGTGTAAATTGTCTCTTTGCTTAAACTTGATCACAGTCCCAACGTTTCTCATCATATACAATATAGCACACATAGGACATCAGGGTAGCACAAAGGTATAATTATTCATACTATACTTGAGAAGCACAGCAAGCAAACTGCAAAACTGGCGGTATTAGGGAGACCATCCAGCAAAACATCACATAAAATCACAGACAGCATTTCCTTCCCCGCCCGCTTACAAAGCTGTGTGGCAATGCCGACAGCCCATTCAAAATGGGCTGGGCTGGCATTACAGCACCAGCAGCAGCTAGTGCTGCTTTGTAAATGGGGTGGGGTGTTATTAATAACAAAAAAAGTGAAATGTAGTCATTACCCTTTTATACACCTACATTAAAATCACATTAGGTACCCGACCTAATTTACGTATGTGCCACTCCACAAGGACATGTAAACTAAGGAGCCAAAACAAAGCTGCCTATTCAGGTCACAAAATCTGAACAGTGTCTGTGTGATGATTTGCAGAAGCTGATAAACATAAAAAGCGGGTCAGGATTAAGTACAAGTTACAGGGTTACAGGGTTCATCCACTGCTAAAAATAACTTTTTTTTTTCTAGGCACTGTATTTCCTAAGCAGATGCTTTGAAATAAGGTGGAAGTGAAAATACTAATACTCGCAAAATAAATCTCAACAGTTGTAAAAAAAAAAAAAAAAAACCCACATCTCCAAACAGTAATATTAATAACACCTACCATTTCCACAAACACATTAACAGGAAACAAGGAAGGAGCTCTTTATTTTCACATGCTCCTACTGAGCATGAGTGGAAGAGTTACAACGAGCCCTTCTTGGAGGACACTGGGATTGCAGTCCATTGCCTTGCACTGTGCACAATGTACACTGACCCAGAAACCACAAATCCCAGAATTCCGAGTAGTCTCTTTTTATTGGAAGCCTCCCTAAGCACAGTATTGGTTGGTATGGCAGATGATCCAACCTCCTTGGGCATGACGCAGCAGAGCAGGAAGAAAAGTTGTTGCCGGGTTAGAAATTACGGAGCATCGGAAAAGGAAACCTGCAGGATTGTTGATGATTGATGAGAAAGGTATGTGTGCGATGTGTCCCCACGGGAATCCCGCTTTTTTTTTTTGGCTGGCCTCGATTTTTTGGCGGTTTTTTTTTTGGCCGTCTGCAATTTTTGGTCAGCCTCGATCCCCGCGGGAATCCTGCATGTTTTGTTCCGTCCCCGCGGCACTCCCGCTGACAATGGTTCCGTTCCCGCGGCACTCCCGCTGACCAGGGGGGGAAACCCGCGGGGTTCCCGCGGATTCCCGCAAACCCCGTTCCCGTGCAGACCTCTACTAAGGAGTCTCAGCCTAGAGTTGTGATCCTGAAAGAGCTCACGTTTGCCCAGAACATGGTGGTTTTGAGGGCCCTTCGTACTGGGAAACACCTGTACTTGGATAACCATAAAATACTGTGCTTTCAGGATTATTCTGCGGCCGTGGCTGCCCATTGTAGAGAGTTCAGCTCAGTTTGTTCAGTCATGTTTAATTATCAGATTAAGTTTGTACTTCTTTACCCTGCAAAGCTGCGAGTTGTGTGTGAAGGCCAGACAGTGTTTTATGAGATGACGGCGGATGCACAGTCCTTCTTGGTGACAGTGATAGATGACCTCCAGGCCTTGAAGTTTGGGACCTTGTTTTCAGTCACTTGCCAAAGGGTGATGCCAATGGTTTCTCGGCTCCCAGGTGGTCTAGGAGGGTTACCCAGAGTGAGAGCCTCTTAGGGCTTATCACACCTCTACAGTATAATCAACTGTTTGATTCTGCTTCTTGGTTATTGGGGTATTGGGCTTACTTATAGTATGTGTGTGTGTGAGTAACTGAATGAATGGTTTGTTTTGGGGTTGGTTGGTGACCGTATGTGTGAGAAGGGGGGTAGGGCATTCATTGGGGGGGGGGGGGGGGTCTACCCTGTAGGCATACAATGGGGAGGGGGATTACAGTGAGGGAAATGTATGCGGGTAGAATCAGTGCTCTAGGTATTATACGGGTGTTGGGAATGAGTGGCACACCGGGAAATTGATTGGAGCTCATAGGATTCATGAATCCAATGAGAGCTGGGTGTTGGGACCATTTTATTGATTAGACGGGGTTTGGAATAGTATGGTAACGTCCTTAAAGATATACTCTTGGAATGTAATGGGGGTAAATTCCCCAGTAAGGACAGCCAAAATCCTGCAAGAAATTAAAAAGAAAGGAGTGCATGTTGCCTGCAGAGCATCAAAAATTAAAACAAAGATGGGTAGGTGATGTGTTGTATTTTTCAGGTAGAACCCATTGTGCAGGAGTAGCTATCTTGCTTAGTAAATTTGTTCTGTGCAGGTGCACCAGGAAACAAAGGATGTTGTGGGTAGATACATATTGGTCCATTTGACAATCCAAAATACTGAAATGGTTATTCTTAATCTTTATGCTCCTAATGTCTTTAACATCAATTCTTTTTCAACAGTTGATTAATATCTGCAGCCCTTACTTACAACTGCTGTTAATTGTTGTGGGGGATTTTAATGTAGTCTTGACTTCTTTGATGGACGGGTGGGGGGAACCAACCATACCTGACTTCCGAGCTAGTCGGGGGTTTCAACAATTTTATAATGTGCTAGATCTAGTGGACCTCTGGAGAATAATGCATCCCTTGGATAAGGATTTTACACATATGGCCCGTGCACACCTGACCATGTCTTGTTCGGATTATATGCTTGTGACATCAACATTCCCCTGCGTTCAGGAAGCGGTTATAGGACTTCCGACATTTCAGATCATGGGCTGATCTGGTTGGACGTGCAGAGGGTTTAGGGGATAGAGAGGGCAAAACTTGGCATTTTCCAGCCTATCTTTATTGGGACCCCCAGTATAACAACTATATAATTCAGAAATGGAAACAATTTGTAGAGGATAATAATCAGCATGTATCAAACCCCATTTTACTTTGGAAGACCACTAAAACTGTATTAAGGGGGGAAACGAAAGCTTATGTTGCAGCAAAGAGGAAATGACATGCAAAGGAATTGCTGTACTTGGAAAAGCAGGTTGACAGATCTAAAGGAATTTGGCTTGCCAACACCTACTTCAAGTAATGGAGATCATCTGCAGGCTGATAGGGTGGCTTTGAATGTAGAAGTACATGAGAAGACAGTAAAATCCAGAATATAATAACATAAATTGTATCGATATGGTAATCACACTGGCAAGCTTTTGGCACACTTGGCCCATCCATGGATGGGTCTGCGGTCTTACAGAGGCATATCTAATGGGGTAAAACTGTTATGAATAATAATCAATTGACTGCCTTATTTTCTCAATACTTTGAGAAATTTTATCAAAGTCAGGCAGTAGCCACTGGAGATATTCATGATTATGTCTCCTCTTTAGCATTACCCAAAGTCAAACAACAAGATCTGCAGTTGCTTCATGACCCAATCTCAGGTCAGGAAATTTTAGATGCTATTAAGTAAGCCTCTTTGGTGAAAACTCCAGGTTCAGATGGTGTGACTTTAGAATTTTACAGGATATTACAAGAGCGCATCTCTCTACCATTGGAGGCATACTATGAGCAGGTCTGTCAGATTCAATAATTTCCGGCACATGCAAATTACTCAATCACAGTTGAGTTGCCAAAGCCAGGAAATGACCTCTTGGTCTCTGGACTCGTACTAACCAATGACCAATCTCTTTACTGAATTTCTAAATGAAACTTATGGCAAAGATTTTAGCGACTAGAATGGTTGGCATGTTAACTGAACTGATACATGAAGCTCAGGTGGGCTTTCTCTAAAATAGACAGGCAGTGTGGAATGTTAGACGAATCACAGCAGGACTGGGATACTGTACCACCGGGGGAATCCCTGGGCTATTTGGTGAGTTTAGATGCCCAAAAAGCCTTTGTGTTAACTGGGATAATTTGCTTCTTTAAAGGGAAAAAATGGGATGGGGATCCCTTTGTAAATATGATAAACATTTTGTATGCCGACCCTGTTTTGGCAGTGCTGGTGAGCAGTACACTTTCTGATTATTTTCCATTGGCTAGGGGCACTCATCAGGTTTCCCCTTATCCCCCTGTTTGTTCTTGCACTGGAACCTTTATTAATTGCCTTTCGGGCTGATCCTGATGTAAGAGAGTTGCAAATTGGCAGGGAAGAGGTGAAATGTATGGCGTTTGCAGATGATATGCTCTTTGTGCTGTTTCATCCCAAAAACTCACTACTTAGATTACTGCACATGGTACAGTGTCTGGGTTGGCCCTTAATTTATACAAATCTGAGGCTATGTCAATTGGTTGGGGGGTTACTCTTATGACGAATGGCACGTTATCTTTCCTCTCCAAAAAGTGGACAAAATATTATATAACCAAACAAGTAACTGATGCATATAAGGAAAATTTTACTGTATTACTTAAAAACTCTGCTGATGTGTTACACCTGTGGACCTCATTACCACTGACATTGCAAAGCTGTCTAGCTTTATATAAGATGGTCCTGTTTCCAGGGTAGCTATATGTATTGGAGACTTTTCCTATGTACTTCACAAATAGAGACATTAAGACCTTCACTGAACATTTGACTAGATTTTTGTGGCATAATAAGAAGCCTTGAGTTCTGTTGCAGCAGCTTCCTTTGCCCATAGGAAAAGGTGGATTGGCTTTACCAGACCACTGTAGGTACAATCTGGCATGTATTATAAGACATTTGGCGGACTGGATAAAAGTCACTGTATATTTTACCCCGCTGGCATTGGAGCAACAGCTTCTTGATTCTACTAACCTGTTATATTATCTGCATACAAAAGCGCCTACTCATATACTTAACACCCAAAAGTCACCCTATTTTGAAATCTATGAGGTAGGGATGATGCTGGCTTTGCAAGCAATTGAAACTTTCTTCCCACTCAGTGATGCTGCTTCCTTTGTTGTGACATAAGGATTTGGATGCTGATGCTACTAAATTGTATTTGAAGTGTTAGTTGATTAATGGATTAATCTTTGTCCATGATCTGGTGACAAATGAAGGGACAATTAAACCCTTTGCGGTATTTCAAGAGGAAAGCTGCCTTCAACCAACTGACTGGTACGTGTATATCTAAGTTAAACACTTTATCACTACTCTGGATGCTGCAACCTTGAATGAGGATGCAGTAGATTTGCTGATCAAAACACTGCTTTTAACAAGACAAACTAAGGCTAATCTATCATTTTACCAAATCAGTCTGCGAAGTCTAGCCCCAAAGTGGGGACTATGACTAACTAGCCACAGCCTGGAATGTGGACAATGCCTGAGGAACAGGTAACTGTAGAGGGCCTGAGACTCTTGATGAAAAACATTGAAAAACTTACCCAACTGGCGGGCTTACAAGAGCAGCAATATAAATATCTTCTGAGATTATATATTTCCCCACATCGAGCCTATCTGGCTCAAATAGCAGGCTCACCTAAATGTCCAAAGTGTAGAACTGTCTCAGCGTCTTCGGTGCATACGTTTAAGACATGTGAATATATTTGGTCATTCTGGAAGAGTATGTTGAACTATTTTGGCCCAATTTTAGGGAAGTGAATACCTTTGCGGGTGATAGTTTGCTGTTCTTAAATTTTATTTTTTTAGGCTTACAGAAAGGACCAAATTTATTGTTGCATAAGGCCTTTTTTATTGCATGGAAATGTATACTGCTTCAGTGGAGACAACCTGTTGCGCCATCGCTGACTGCTTGGAAAAATGAACTTTTCTATCTCATGAAGATGGAGCGTTTGGATGTCTGACTTGAATCTCCTAGTGCCTGGAGACATTTTCAGCAAGCCTGGTTTTTGTTTTGGGACCGGTTACCACATCGTGCCCACAGTTATCTTTTAAATTTGTGACCTATTATGGGACTTGAATGTTCACTGTTCATCTGATTTTTTGGGTCAAAGTGGTTTTCAATTGGGTATGTTTAATTGGTGGAAGTGGGGAGGGACTTTAGGGTAACTTTTGGTTAAAAAGGGTTGATAGGACAGGGTAGGTGTTGAATGTGATGACTCTGTACTTAGAGCCACTAGCCTGTATGGGGGAGGCATGGGTGGGTTTTTGGGGTTGGGCAGGAGGGTAGTGTGATGGATGGGTAGTTGGCAGGAGAGGAAAGGGAGGGGCTGCTGAGTGCTGGGGATCTAAAACTGTGTTCTTGGGGTGCGATTTTTTCACTGTATAGGGTTAGGAGAGGGAGTCTTTCTAGATGGTACGGTGGGCTATATTTTGGAGGGGGGGGTTGTAGGTTGGGACAGCCCTCCCCATCAGTTTACATATGTGTTTTCCGTGTTGTGAGCAAGAATTCATACTGCTCCAACGTGAAGGCTGTGACCTGGAATGTGTGTGTGTGGGGGGGGTATAACCTCCCCGATTAAGAGATCTAAAATTCTGCACCAACTTCAAAAGTACAGGGCTGATATTGCTCTCTTGCAGGAAACACATCTTACTGCAGAGGAGAGTGCAAAACTGAAGCAATGGTGAGTAGGGGACTGCATAGCAGCCCTGGCTAGGGGGAAAAAAGGGGGCATGGCTATTTTAATCAGGAAAGGAGTGGATGATGGTGTCCAAACTCTCACATCTGATCTTGAGGGGCACTGTCTGACTGGTCAGGTGTACGGTATTTATGCCTCCAACCAGTTTGATAAAGACTTCTATAGAAGGGTGACATTACCATTCCCTCATAGTAGGCGGCGATTTCAACGCTGTCTGGGACCCTGCTTTTGAGAAGTCCCATCACTCACTCTAAAAAGGAGACTTAATATGACCAGGGGCTTGCCAAATCTATGCCAGCAGCTGGATCTGGTAGATGCACGGCAGGTTCTACATCCCACAGACAAAGATTATACCCATTTATCAAGGACCTGTTCCACACAATTTCGCATTGATTATCTTTTATTTTCCATTACCTTGTTTTCAGGTGTTTCTACAGTAGAAATAGGTCCCTATGTGGTGTCGGACCACGCTTGGGTCTGGGTAGATTGGCATCCTTCAGGGGCTCACAGTGAGAAGCATAGGTGGGCATTCCTTCTGGCTTTGTACAAAGATTTGAAGTTTCAGGAAAAACTGTTGCAGTGCTGGAAGGACTACAAACTCCACAACAGAGTGCATGAGGATACCCTTCTCGTTTATTGGGGAGGGGGGGCAGCCAAGGTTGCTCACCGAGGGGAGACCATTAGTTATGCCAGTTATGCTAGCTATGCCCATAAAGTTAGGGACAGAGAAATTTTGCACCTAGAACAGCAATTGCACGTCGAACGTCAACGTTATTGTAAACCCTACGCAGAGAACCATAAACAAATAGTTCTCAAAACCCAAATCGCCCTTAATGAGCAGCTCCATCAGCAGGCAGCCAGTCTCTAGTCTATTATAAATACCAACCCTAAAGACATGGGAAAAAAGGGGCCAGATTTTTAGCTAAGTTGATTGCTAACATGGTAGGCTCTAAGCGAGTCTTGGTGCTACACACTGACTCTGGGAGGAAGGTTACTTCTGATGAGGTGATCTGCAAACTTTTCCAGGAATATTACAGGAAGCTATATGCTGCCTCGGAGGTCATAGGGCTCCCTAGATGTATGTACTTGGTGGGCCTTCCTTTGCCCCGACTTGATTGCGCAGCAGGGGAACTTTTGAATTCACCTATACAACCCGATGAGGTATCTGGGGTAATCAAGCAAAGTCCCTTATTGAAAGCCCTAGGGAAAGATGGTATGAGGATGGAATTCTATAAGTTATTGGGGGAAGCGGTGGTGGAACCGCTAGCCAAAGTATTCAACTTTATGGTGGAGAATGAGGCCATACCGCCTGATTTAAATACGGCACAGGTAGTGGTGTTCCTGAAACCTGGGATGGACTTGTGCCTTCCTGACTCTTACAGACTGATTTCACTCCTCAATGCTGAGGACAAAATTCTGGCTAAGATTTTGGCAAACCCGTTGGCCAGGATCTTATCCACCTTGATACATGATTCTCAGGTGAGCTTTGTGAAGGGGCGGTCAATAACAAAAAATCTTAGGAAAATCTTGGCATCTTTGGAACAACATGGGAGAGAACACCTGCCTTCCCTATTAATCAGTTTTGATGCAGAGAAGGCATTCGATCGGGTACACTGGGACTTTATCTATGCCATCTTAGATAGCTACTGGTTGTCAGGGCGGTTTGTGTCTGCGGTTAAGGCCTTATATTCTTCAACCTGTGTGAAAACCTTAGTTAATGGACTTGAATCAAGACCTTTTCCCAATGAATGGAGTACAAGGCAGGATTATCCCCTTTCACTTCTGCTTTTCATTTTGACCCTAGACCCATTATTATGTATCTACATGAGTCCCCAGATGTCCAGGGTGTGCAGATAGGTCCTCACAGCTTTAAGGTGGTAGCATTTGTGGACGGAAATTTGTTCACCTTTTTAACCCAGATTGCTCGTTAGCAGCCTTGTCGGAAATAATTGAGTACTGAGATTCTGCGGGTCTCCGCCTAAACCTGGCCAAATCAGAAGCTATTCTGTCCTTCGCTCATGTATTAGGTGGGCTGACACTTCCTTTAAATATTTAGGTATACAATTGGCAATGGATGTGTCCTCTCTATATGTCCTCAATGTACCTAAAATGTTGGAAGATACTCAGAGGTGCTTGGAAGGGGAACCTGCCTTTATCCTTGCTAGGGAGAATTAGCTTGCCTCTGTGGCTCTACCTCCTCCAAACTCTCTCGCTCCATCTATTGCACAGGGATCTAAGTTAAATAAATAGTTCTTTAAATTTTGTTGGGCTAATAAAAAGCTGAAATTGAAATTTACAGCGCTAGTAGGGAATTAGGGTCAGGGAGGGGTGGGGTTGCTTAATTTATATACGTATAATCTTATTTGAGACCGGATAACCACAAAATCTCATTTTACCATCATAAGAAGAAAAAATAAGGCTTAAACATTTCAACACACCCAACCATGTTACCTATAACACTAAAAAAACTGCAGATTAAGGTGTTAATTATAGTCACAGAAGAAAATATATTTTATTTAAAAAATAAATATTAAATATTATAAGTGTGCTCAGAATTTTAGTACCACCAAATCAAGGGAACACCATCTAATCCCATCACTGCATACAAGGTGCATTAATCTATAGTGGTTTCTTCATTGATATCTCAATTTCAAGATTTTGCATGCTGATGCCCTACCCTCATTGGAGGGTGGCGGTCTGAATCAGACTGCTTACGGACTTTCATTACACCTTGTGTATAATGATGGGATTGGAGGGTGTTCCCTTGATTGGATGGCACTAAAGTTTTGAGCACACTTATATTTAATATTTATTTTTGAATAAAATATATTTTCTTCCATGACTTCAATTAACACCTTAATCTGAAGTTTTTTTTTTTTAGTATTTTACCATCATAGAGATGGAACAGGCTTATTACACACCACACAATATTCTTTCATTACTGCACAATTCCTCCCAAATCCCATGACCACTGAGAAGGTGCTTGTTACTTCAACCTTTGCATGAGGTTGGAAGGCTCTTATCGAGGGTCTGGGGGGAAACCCTTTGGTTACAGATCAGATTACACTGAGGGGAAATGTGGCTTTTGAACCAGGCCTGGATAATACTGTTTTTGTGGCCTGGGAGCGTCAGGGGTTGACCTTGCTTGAATATCTCCTGAATGGGGAGAGCCATATTCTCTCATATGATGAACTCCAGTAAAAAATAGGGGTAAGTTGAGGCAATAGGTTTGCTTGCTGCCAGATTAAACATTGTATATCCTCTTTAGATGAACCCCATCTTAAATTACAAATAGATGCAAAAGTAAGTCTTTTTTAATACCATTTCTGAGTGACAGATTAGTATTTCAGGGGCACATAAGGCTTTAAACAAACTGGAGAAACCTAAAAAACCTATAGGATATATGGATGTGATGGGCAAGAGACTTGGGGATGGAGCTCTCTGACTGGAACTTGATAACCAATATTAGGGGCATACCTACTTTAACTGCTTGTGCTTGGTTGCCAGAGAGCTGCTATTGGATTCTTCATAGAGCCTATTGTGCCCAAATGCAATTTTATTGGGTGGGTGGCATATCAACACTTCTCTACCTTAAATGTAGTTGTACAGATAACACATTTATTCATGCTTTTTGGCAGTGCCCAGTGACTAAGGGAGTTTTTGATTGACTAAGGGAGTTAATTGATTTGATTTGCTTACTTTATTTATTTTTTGTCTATTAGATTGTAAGCTCTTTGAGCAGGGACTGTCTTTCTTCTATGTTTGTGCAGCGCTGCGTACGCCTTGTAGCGCTATAGAAATGCTAAATAGTAGTAGTAGTAGTAGTTTTGGGATGAGATGGTAAGATACTTATCAGTGGGTTTGAGTGGGCATGGCTTAGTGGAACAACTATTACTAGATAAACCAGGAGAATTTCAGGGCCATCCCGGGGGTGCTGGTCTGCTGCTTCGGAAAATGTGCCTAGTTGCATGGAAGTGCATTATGCAACATTGGACAGGAACAGGAGTCTCCCAATCATTGGCACTGGAGGAATCAAATCCATCTCCTGGCCATGTGGGAAGCCCAGGATACTAGAGGATTCCCAAAGAGAAAGAAAACATTTTTGCAAGTTTGGGAGCTCTATTTGCAGAGTTTACATCCTCATGGACACAGTTTGATACTGAACACTATGATTCAATATTGTGACTTGCGACTCTCAAGGTGGAGGAGATAGTTAAGGGTAAAATTTTAGACTCTGATGAGGGTTGGGTAGCTTTTCCCTACTATGGGTACGGAGGGCACAAGACCACAGGTTCTCTGTACAGCTTTGGTCATACCCTATTTATATTTTGTGCTCTGTTCTGTTTTGGCTGCAGCACTCTGGTGGTGGTGGGGGGGGGGGGGGGGGGGAGGAGGAGGAGACTGGATGGGAGGGGAGTGGGGAGGTTATATGTTGTAAAAGATAAAGAAAATCTTGTTACTCATGTTCCTTTGTAATTTTCATGTTTTATTGCCAATAAAAATTGTTTAAACGTAAATTTGTGACTTGGAGCATAGTTCCAAAGGGAGTGGGGGTACGGGAATTGGGAAGGGGTTATTTGTTCTGAACTGGTAAAGGGTGTGGATCACCATGAAGAAACAACCTGTGAGGGCCTGATCTTGGACAGTGTGACACAGAGTTTGGGGGTTGGTAATGGGGAAGTGGGGTGTCTTGTGTAAAAAAATTGTCACATCCTATTGAGGTATTGATGATAAGGTTGAGACAACCATTGATATGATGCTGTTCCTTTTCATTGTAATACTGTGATTCTAATAAAAAAATTTAAACAAAATAAAAACTGCTGTTAGTTCATCAAGCACTGTATAATTTTTCCTCAGAACTTGTTGGTACAGGTTTATATCATTTATTATGATCTCTGCATTCTGAGAATGTCTGTCTAATTCTGTTCTGCAATCTTTTTCCACTGAAGAAACTTGACACAGAACTTTTGATTGTTGCACCGAGAGAGTAGAATCACCTTAGCATTTAAGAAAGCTTTAAAATGCCGTTTAAGGCAGAATAAAATGGAGCTACACTCGTACATGACCTAATCTATTACTGCTCATCCAGTGATTCTAAACCATTGGTTTGGATATTAGCATCGCCAAACAGATTTGGTTTTCAGAGTAACAAAAAAATATGGAAGTTTATAAGTTTTTTTTACTTAGTCCTCTTTTACCCAAGGCAGGGTACAATAAAACACTCAATTAAAAAAACACATACATAACGCACAAATTAACTACAAGTACAAAAAGGTGTTTCTAATAAAGCGGTCCTATTAGGGCAAAATAACCTAAAAATTTTGTTTCTTTGTTGTAAAGCATCTGCTGTACCTGCACCACTTCCATTGGAGCGTTCTAAGGCTGCTGACTGATCAAACGCATCCCTGGAGCCCACATCATTCCCAAGCTTCTAAAAAAAAAAAAAGAATAATTGTGACCAAGTTAGCTTACATTTTGTATTTTATCTGTCATACATTTGCTTTCATATAAACTACAAGAAACTGAAAAAAGTCAGATGTACTTGAAAGGTTTTTGCAGTACAAATTGTGCAGTTAGTGACGTTAAAAGCCGTGTTGAACAACTAACACAGTTTAGGAAATACGTTTTGACCTACATAATTTGCTTGACTAAAGCAAACAACACATAAGTAGGTTTTCTTAGATTATTGCTGCTAGAAACAATATATACAAAAATGTGTGCCTGCTTTTCTTATGGGGTTTTTCCCCACCCAAAAAACATGAATTTGAGAAGGATAGGAGGCTTGCAGACATATCTATAGTCATCAACAGAAAACAGCTAACAAAATTTCACTATCAAATTTGTAGAAGCCTTTTTGAAAACTAAGGAACGATTATTAACTCATTAACATGTGTTAAAAGAAGTAATATTAATTTGCAAAAAAAAAAAAAAGATTTTTTTTTACTACAAATGAAGAACAGAAATGACTGGGCTACAAAGATATACTTCATCAACCTAATGCAGAAAACTTAGAAATGACAAAAGAAAGAACTGAAGCCCAACCAAAAGACATTGGTAACATCAGGACAGGATGCGGGGGGGGGGGGGGGGGGGGGGGGGGGGGGGGGGAACAAGAGAGAAGTTCAGATTTGTAGTAAAGAACTGGACGCAGTCCTAGGGTTACTATATTTGTGGAGACAAAAGAAGAGGACACAAAAACTAAAATGCTGTCCTGTCTCAGCCACCTTTATCCCCCAAGGAAGCCAAATTCTATAAGCAGTGAAAATACTGGTAAAAGTAACAAATATATTTCCTTACATAGTCTAAATACAAAACTAGAAGCACAAGCAGCTGCCTCCTTCTCTTCCTCCCATTCATGAGCAGCTTTCCCCCCTTCTTTCCCTCTTCTCCTGTCCTCTCTCGGGCCTACCTTGCAGCCCTGGTGGTCTAGTGGCATCTTCGAGGCAGAAAAGAACCCCACTTTTTTCTGCCTGCTGATGCTGACCCCTCCGCCACCGCTGCTTCTTGAAAATGGCTGCTGAGACTTCAAGCGGTGGTCTTGCAAGTCACCCACAAAGTCTCACGAGGTCTCTGCTTGAAGTCTCGGCAGCCATTTTCAAGAAGCGGTGGTAGCAGGGAGGTCAGCGGGCAGGAAAGAGTGGAGTTCTTTCCTGCCCCATAGAGGCCACTAGACCACCAGGGTGTGCTACGATAGGCTGAGGGGGAGAAGGCAAGCCCGTTGTCTGCCAACCAACCCGCCAGCCCAGAATCCCAGAAAGACGGGCTCGCTGGAAAGATACCGTCCGGATCCCCAACAGTACCATGAAAAGGAGGACATGTTCGAGGAAATCCAGATGTATGGTAACCCTACACAGTTGCCCAGATTCTCAGTAAGCTAGTAGGGCTACCCATTGGGAATTTAACACTAAAATATCTGAATAACAATTAAACCCTGAAGAAGTTATGTTCAACATGGGGCATTCTTATCCCAACAGATACACAGCTAGATGCCAGAAAACCACAAAGCAGTGAAAGAGAAAAAGAGAAGAATGTTTATAGAAATATCAGTTCCCAGTGACAATTCAGTACAGAGGAAATCTCGGTCAACATAAATTTCACTAACTTGAAAGGAAAGAACAGGATGTACAGACTGTTCTGGTGATGTTGATTGTTGAAGAAAAGTTAAAACAATGCATAGTCTGCAAAGTTAAAGACTATGATAGTCTGTACCTAAGGGGTTTAACTCCAGGACTCAAGGGTCACAAACCAGTGGGGTTTTGAGGATATCCTTAACATATAGGATAGATTTGCAGGCACAAATGCATACAATTCTAACCCATGTATGTTTATTAGAGGTAACCTGAAACCCAGGCAGATCTAAGGCCTTACAGGACAGGAGATGGATTCAGGGCTGGAGTTGGGGAGGAGCAACCAGGGCAGTTGCCCTGGGCCCCACAGCTCCAGGGGGTCCTGCGGCCCAGGGAACTCTTCTCTTTCTCCCTTCCCAATGTTCTTTAAAAATTTATTTCCTTATTCAGAGGGACCCCAGTGTGGCAGCTATTCTCACAAGCTGTCTGTAGCTACCCCAGATTGCAGCAGAGAGCAAAAGCTTTGGGACAGCAGCTTGTGAGAATGGCTGCCACACTGGGGCCCCTCTGAAAAGGGAAATAAACAATTTAAAGAAAACTGCAAGGTGAGGGGAAAGGAGAGAGATGGATTGTGGTGGAGGGAGAAGGGGAAGAGATGCTCGGACCACATAGCTGCAATGCACGTGGAGAGATCGGGGGGGGGGGGGGGAATCAGGGGCTCCCTCCTTAATTCCCACCCTGGGCCCCATCATGTCTAAAACCGGCCCTGGCTGGATACCCCTGTTGCACAAGATTTTTCTAAATGTATTGACAAACAAACTCCATTTCACAAGATGACAATTCAGGCCTCACTGGTACAGCAAACAGAGTAAGGTAAACAACCAAACTTGTTAAGCTTTATGACTCTATCAAAATGAGTCAATTACCAAGAACACCCTGGAGGGCAATAGCAGCAATACCTGGAATGGAGCCAATTATATTTTAAGAGACAATCTAAACATAGTATAAAGGTAGGCAACAGTTTAAAAAAAAAGTTTGCATTAAAGCATTTCTGTGGGTTCTCCTCTTATATGTCTTTCTTAAACAAACTTATCCTCAGTTATACAAACTAAACGCTTTATTACACACGCTCACTGGATCTGATCATCTAGCGGGAGCAAACATAGGCGCAAGTATGGTGCTATTGCCCTCTAGCGCCTGTGTTTGCTTCTGGTCATCGGTCCATTAGATTTTATGCCTGTAACTGAGGGATAAGAGGGTGATTGACACTTTTGAATGAGTTTCCCTACTAGATAGACAAAACAAATAATGGATCAGTATAATGGTGCATTACTATAATGGATTCTGTATATCACTGTATAAAATTTAAACCAAATTCCAAGCCTGAGTCAGGGGCCAATGCAGATCTTTTATTAATGGTGATACACTATTGAACTCTTTAGCTTTCAGTGCAAGTCTTATGGCGGTATTCTGAAGAATCTGTAACTGCTTCTGAACATGGAACTAACTGCCCATGTATAGAAAATTATAAAAGTCAAGAAGTGGAAAAATTAACAATTGAACTAATAATCTAAAATATTCCGGTAGAAATTATCAACATGATAAAGTTGTTGCAACTTGTAAAAAAAAAAATCTTTCTAAGAACATTAATCTGATGTTCCCATTTTAATTGGGAGTCCAAGTAGACTCCTAGTACCCTTAATGCCAAATTCAATTTGAATGTAGTCCCATGAAGAAGCAGACCATCATCCTAGACAGAAGGAGGTAACAAAGAACCCAGTCCAGCAATATATCCGGGCATGAGACTGATAAACGACATTTAGGGCCCTGTTTACTAAGCAACGTTATAGACGCGTTAGCATCTTTAACATGTGTTAACCGTGTACGTGCCTACAATATTGCTATAGACGCCTACCCAGTTAGCGCGCGCGCTAATTGTAGGCACGTTAAAAATGTATTGCGGCCTTAGTAAACAGGGCCCTTAATGTAGTACTTGAACTAGAACTAATAGATTAATACCTGTATATGAGAAAAAAATGTATTCCCAATGGCTGCAAAAATTTCCTCACAGTAGAGATGAGTACATTAAATAAAACTGAAAAGAGCAGGCAGCCTTGAGGGACACCACCGTACTAAACAGTGCTTTGTTTGTACAACAGAAAGGAAGATGAAATTCATGACCCCTTTCTCTTTTTAAAATGATTGACAAATATGGTAATCCACAACACAACACTTTGTGGATTTTATTTTTTATTTATTTATTGCATTTGTATCCCACATTTTCCCACCTTTTTGCGGGTTCAGTGTGGCTTACAATATGAGTTGAATGTTGGAAATACAATTTGTTACAGATAGTTAGGGATTATATTATGCAGGGTTAAGCGAAACAATTGAGGTGTCGTTAAGGGATGTAATAATGGAACATAGGCATTGCAACTTTGGAAGGAAACAATGGTAGCTTAGGGGCGATTAAAAGACATGAAGTCATATGGTATATAACTTTCTGTGAGTAAAGGTACGAGTGATGTGATAATACGGGAGTGGGAGTTCCGAGATGAATTACGATGCATTAGTGAACAGTAAGTATGGACTTTATGTGTTTTGTTTTTTTCCGTAGACTTGTTCGAAAAGATGGGTCTTCAATAATCTGCGGAAGGAAGCTTGCTCGTTGGTTGTTCTTAGGTTGCGCGGCAGTGTATTCCAAAACTGCGTGCTCTTGTGAGAAAAGGTTGACGCGTGTAACGTTTTGTATTTCACGCCTTTGCTATTGGGGAAGTGGAGGTTAAAGAAGGTTCGATATTTTAAATCTGATCCAAAAGCTGACCAGTAACCAATGTAAAGACTTCCAAAATTGGGGAAATACGAGAAGAAAGGAAACTCCTCAAAGAACACGAGTGGCCACATTTTGGATTAATGGCAGGAGCCTAAGGCTCTACAGTGGCAAATCCAAATCATTACAATAATCAAGCTGTACAAAAATCGAGCACTGCTAAAGAGTTCTAAAATCCTCAACAGTCATCACTGGTTTAACTCTATAGAGCAGGTAAATCCTATAGAAGGCAACACTCAAAGTCTAGAATCTAAAATCACATGCAAACTTTATTATGTGCAAACTTTGTTATGTTACACCAAACTTCTATTCCGCAGATACCTTAACAGTTCTATGTGGATTGCATAAATTCAAGACGACAAGATAAACAAACATGCCAAGAATTACAAGGCACCTGCCAAACACAATCTAATTTCCTATTAGTTTATATTTGTAAAATAAAAATGCTTTCAAAGTTTTCCCCAACACTAAATAATCATGGAGTAATCAAATCTGAGATGGCAGCGAATTCTACACTAAAACACTGACATCTGGTTGCGGGTGCTATGAAAAAGACTTTTTAAAAGAAATGCAATCCATTCACATACATAATCAGGAGCATCACCACTTATAATTTTAAAAATAATAGTACATAACTTTAATTGCATCCTGGTTTCTATTAGGAACCAATATACCTCCACAAAAAAACAGGGTAATAGAATCAAATTTGTAGGCTGTATATACCAGCTGTGCTGCTGTATTCTGTATGACCTGTACCTGTCTACTTAAAGCCTTGGAGCATCCAACATAGATAAAATTACAATAATCTATCCTAGATAGAATTAATGTTTGGACTAATAATCTAAATTTTGCTGGTTCAAAGTATTTACGGATTGCTCTCAGTTTTTTCAAAGTATAAAAAGACTTTTGTACTAGAGATTTCACATGAGATATAAATGACAGAGAATTATCTACCTCCACCCCCAAAATCTTAGATAGAAACTCAACGGTGAACTTGCTGATTAAGAATTGGAGAAGGTTCAAAGAAGAACGACCAAAATGATAAAGGGGATGGAACTCCTTCCATATGAGGAAAGGCTAAAGAGACAGCTGAGGGGGGATATGATTGAGGTCTATAAAATCCTGAGTGGCGTAAAAGTGAATCGATTTTTCACTCTTGCAAAAAGTAAAAAGACCAGGAGACACTCAATGAAACTACATGGAAATAATTTAAAAATAAATAGGAGGAAAATATTTTCACTGAAAGAATAGTTAAGCTCTGGAACTCGCTGCCAGAGGATGTAGTAACAGCGGTTAGCGTATCTAGGTTTAAAAAAGGTTTGGACAAGTTCTTGGAGGAAAAGACCACAGACTTTTATTGAGATGGACATGGGGAAGCCACTGCTTGCCCTGCGATTGGTAGCATGGAATGTTGCTACTAATTGGTTTTCTGCCAGGTACTTTGTGACCTGGATTGGGCACTGTTGGAAGCAGGATACTGGGCTAGATAGACCACTGTTCTGACCCAGTACAGCTATTCTTATCTTCCTAATTGTAGTACTATGGAAGTGAAAAAAGGATAGGACTTCATCAAATTTCTGGAAACTATCAACATTTTTGTCAATTGGAAGACCCCCCCCAAACCCCCCACCCCCAGCAAGTAAACCTCCCAGGAAAAACACAAGAACCCCAAAGAATGGGAAAATTAGGTAATTTTCTTTCCTTTAGTCACAGCACATGAATCCACCAACTGATGGGCTGCATCCGCCCACCAGCAGGCGGAGACAGAGAACACCAAAAGACCACAGCACCTCCAGGACGGCCAGCCCCAATTGCCTCCAGCATTTGAAATCACCAAAGCAGTGTGAACCATAAAGGTATAATAACAGAAACTTTCCTCACATCGAACAATCGCCCCATAACAGGAGCATCAAAGGAGGGACGATCTCAACCTCCTGTAGTAGAACATCATGTAGAAATTCTGATAACTATTTTCCAACTTCTCCTAATGAGATTTATATCTGCATGAAAGATCTGAACAAAAAACAAAGTCAGACAGGGAGGGATCATGGATTCATCTGCAGTGACTAAAGGAAAGAAAATTACCAAGGTAAGAATCTAATTTTCCCTTCCTTGTCATCAAAACAAGTGCTAAATCACTAGCTGTGCGAGTGGTGGCATAGCTGCAGTGAATAGCTTGTTTGATCCCAGCTACGCTTGCTAAACATTAGTTACTGCTTTTAAGTCCATATTTGTGAATTGATGGATGTGAGTGTAGTCAGATGACTTATGCCAACTGATTTGTAAAAACAAAGTGCTGTAACAATAAAAAGTAAGGTTTTTGGTACATTACTGGAGTTTTTAGTGTGTTAAGGTATCAGTATAACTCCGGTATAGATTTGTTATCCCCTATCAGCAGAATTGGTATAAATATAACTTTCACAAAGACCTCTTAAAAAATATCACATGCCTTTTCATAAGTAGTTTGATATGCTAGCTGCTTCAGTTTATACACCTCCAAATCCACAGAGGATCCAGATTTTCTTCATTTTATTTATTTATGCATTCTTTTATTTATTTATTTATTGTGAACATTTATATCCCACATAATCCCACCAAGGCAGGCTCTATGTGGCTTACAACGTTAGAGGAAGAGTACAATACAATAAGTCATATGCAAGATGGAGTAGAGAGTAGAGGATGGGGGGGACAACAGGGGGGAAGAATGAGGCAATGCAGGGGATCAAGCAGGAGTGGAGTAGGAACGACTACACAGGTAAGTCTTCAGAGATTTCTTGAATAGGCTGTGGTCGGCTGTCTCTCTTAACGTTGATGGCAGAGCGTTCAAAAAATGGGGGCAAGTGTAGCTGAACGAAGAGGCGAAGAGCAGCTTATAACTCAAGTTCCTGCAGTTAGGAAAGTGGAGAGTCAAGTAGGTACGGGAGGACTATACGGAATTCCTGGGCGGGAGGTCGATGAGGCTAAACATATAGGTTGGGGCCTCCCCGTAGACAATCTTGTGAGCGAGAACACAAACTTTGAATTCAATCCTGACTTTGATCGGAAGCCAGTGGAGCTTTTCATGGAGGGGCTTCGCTGCCTCAAACCGCGATTTGCCAAATAGCAGTCGCGCCGCTGTGTTCTGTGCAGTCTGTAGTTTCTTAAGGACGTGCTCACTGTTATCCAAAAACAAGTTCCAATTCAAAGTCATTCTGGTTTACAGTAGCAGTATTGGTTTACATTTTACAGTTCGATTGAGACTTATAGTGGTGCTTACAGTTACAGTTTACCTTTTGGTCAGGGTTTATAGGATAGTTTATGATTAGTAATCGGAATGGAAATTGATAGCTAAGTTATTTGTTGTAGAATTTTTTTTTTAAAGAGGTATGTTTTCAGTTCTTTTCTGCATTGAAGATAGTTTGTGATCTTTGGTATCGAGCTCCACAATTTGGAGCCCAGGTAGTTAAATCCAGCCATGTAGAAAAATTTGTATGTTATGTTTCTACAGTTGGGTATGGGAAGAAGTAGGTAGGTTCTGGTTTCTGGGCTTGCATTTCTTGGGGATACTTCTACCAATTCTATCATGTATTCTAGAGACAAACCAAATAATATTTTCTAGATGATGATGCTCGGTTTGAAGATCAGTCTTGCCTTGATTGCCAGCCAGTGTAGAGTTTTGAGTAGTGGGGTAGCTCTTTCATATTTTGACTTCTTGAAAATTAGCCTTGCCACCATGTTTTGGATGGTTTGCAGCGATTTCAGTGCACTTTCCTTGCAACCAATGTATATTGCACATTGCAGTAATCTAGTTGTGAAAGTATCATCGATTGTACTAATATCCGGAATGATTGTCTAGTCTCTGATCCTTCTCAGTTTCCATAGTGTTCTGAAGCATTTTGTTCTTACTGCTAATATTTGACTGTCTAGTGTAAAATGTCTGTCAAGAATGATTCCCAATATTTTTAACTGTGTTTCAATTTGGTATGTTTGGTGGTTTATTGTGTTGGGGTTATGCGGGCTTGACAGTACCAGGAATTTGGCTTTGTCTCTATTTAATTTGAGTTTGAAAATTTCTGCCCAGTTTTCCATAAGGTCCAGACCTGTTTTGACTTTGTCCATTATTTCTGTGATGTTGTTGAAGGGTATGTAAATGGTGTCATCATCTGTGTAAATGAATGGATTAAAACACGCAACTAGTTTTTTTCTGAGTGGAGTCATCAATACATTGAACAATATTGGTGATATTGGTGAGCCCTGTGGTACCCCACATTCAGAAATCGGTTGATAGCTGGTTGGACATCTTTACAATGTACGATCTAGTCTTTAGGAAGCCATTGAACCAATGCAGCCACTGTGCTGCTGACTCCCATGTAATCGAGCAGGGTCATCAGTGTTGTGTGGTCTGGTCTACTAGATCAAACGCACTTGACATGCCGAATTGCATTAATAAAATATTCTGACCTTGGCTTATTAGCTTCTGAACTTCATTATCAGAGTGGTTAGGACTGTTTCAGTGCTGTGTTGTGGTCTGAAACCTGATTGGGATTTATGTAGGATTGAGAATTTTGTTAGGCATTCCATTAGCCATTGTTAGCAATCCCTTCATCATTTTGGTCAATAATGGTATTGAGGCTACTGGTCTGTAATTTACGAGATCACTGATCTTGTTGGTTCTGTTCTTGGGGATTGGAGCGAGAATGATTTCTCCTTTATCTTTTGGGAATTGTCCTGCTAGCATGTATGTGATATGTTTGGTGATGTATTCGATGAACCAATCTGGTGAATTTTTCATCGTGTGGTTGGGGCATTTGTCTATCAGACATTTAGCATGTGCATATTTAGTCAGTAGTGCTTTTAGGGCCCTGTTTACTAAGGCAAGTTAGCATTTTTAACACGCCTTCAATTAGTGCGTGCGCTAACCATGTAGGGTGCCTATAGGGATATTGTAGACACATACACGGTTAACGTGTGTTACAAACACTAACTCACCTATAATATGGTTTAGTAAATAGGGCCCTTACTGTGTTCATTTTGCGTGGTTCGAATGTGGACCAAATTCTGTCTGCCATGGTATGGGTGTTGTTGATTTCGCAGTCTTGTAGGAAGTCAGTGATGGGTGTTTGCAGTATCGCAAGGTTGGATCTTCTTTTTGCTATTTTTTTGTTCTAAGTACAGTAGGTAGTGTTTCAGTTGAGACCAGTAAGTACTGTGTTTTCAGTAGATTGTTCATGAGTTTGAATATTTTTTGTTGTATTGCGCTGTTCTGGGTTTGTCTACGTGTTGTAGTGTTCCGCTTCGGCTTTCCTTATATTGTGTTTGTACATTCTTATCAGTTTTCTCCATATGTCTGTTTATTTCTGTTTCATTTTGGCCTATTTTCCTTCTAGTCTCCTACATAGTTTTTTTCATGTGCAGTAGCTCATCGTTGAACCAGGGTCTTGGGTGTTTTTTGTTTCTTGTTTTAAGTGATGCTATTTTGTCCAGTGTTATTGAAATGAGATGCACTAAAGTTTTCCGCTTGCCCTAACGCAGGAAAACTCCGGGAAAGCTAACAAGAGGTCTGTACCTCCCGTTGGGACTGCCCGGCTTCAAAAACAATGTAAAAAAAAAAATTGGGAGGGGGCAAAAACGCTCGTCAGGAACATCCTTTATGGACAGCCTTGTCCCCCCCCCCCCCCCCCGCCCGAGGTCGCTGCTGCTCCCCGCTCCCCCCGCATTAAAATTGTGATTTTTTAAGCAGTCCCGGCCCCCCGTCTCCCTCCCTTCCTCTCTTTCTGCTTTTTTAGAAAAAACAGCTCCCGCCATCCTCCGCCCCCGTGCCCCCCTCCGTCTGAAACCGGGCCCGTGCAGCGCCTCTCACCTCTGTGTGAAGGCGCTGCACGGGCAAGAACAGCTGATCGCCTCCTCCGAGTCTCCGACATCCCTCCCTCCTCCTGGGCCCGCCCTCGTAAGTAACCTACATCAGACGAGGGCGGGCCCAGGAGGAACGGCGGGACATCTGAGACTCGGAGGAGGCAATCAGCTGTTCTTGCCGTTGCAGCGCCTTCACACAGTGGTGAGAGGCGCTGCACGGCCTGGTTTCAGACAGAGGGGGGCAGAGGATGGCTGGAGCTGTTTTTTCTAAAAAAGCAGAAAGAGAGGAAGGGAGGGAGGGATAGGGGCCGGGGCTGCCTAAAAAAGTCACGATTTTACTGCAGTGGGGAGCAGCGGCGATCTCGGGTGGGGGGCGGGCAAGGCCGTCCATAAGGGACGTGTTTGTTTTTGTTTTACGTTTCTGGCATGCGCCGAGCAGCCAGCATAACGCTTGGCTGCTCATCCCCATCCCTCATTCTTGGTGATTTTAATAGTCACATTGACAACCCATCCAACTCCTACGCTTCTAAATTCCTCACCCTGACATCCTCCTTTAACCTCCGACTATGCTCTACCACCCCTACTCACCGTAATGGCCATTGTCTCGAACTTGTTCTCTTCTCTTCCTGCTCACCTTCGAACTTCTGCACCTCAGTCCTTCCAATCTCAGATCATCACCCTCACACTTCATCACCCTCCCCCTCAACCTCGCCCAACTATAACCACTGCCTTCAGGAATCTCCAAGCCGTCGACCCCCCTACCCTATCCTCTCACATCTCCAATCTCTTCCCTTCTATCTCGTCTTCTGAATCCGTCGACATGGCTGTCTCTACCTACAATGAAATTCTCTCCACTGCTCTGGATACCCTAGCACCATCCGTCTCTCGCCCCACTAAGCGCATTAATCCTCAGCCCTGGTTAACCCCTTGCATCCGTTACCTTCGCTCCTGCACCCGATCTGCTGAACGACTCTGGAGGAAATCTCGCACCTTGTCAGACTTCACCCATTTCAAATTCATGCTATCCTCCTTCCAGTCCTCCCTATTCCTTGCCAAACAGGAATATTACTCTCACTTAACCAATTCTCTTAGCTCCAACCCTCGTCGCCTCTTCGCCACCCTCAACTCCCTACTTAAAGTGCCCTCCGCTCCCCCCCTCACTCTCTCCTCAAACACTAGCTGACTACTTCCGCGATAAAGTGCAGAAGATAAACCTTGAATTCACTTCCAAGCCTTCTCCTCCCTGTGACTTCTTAACCCACTCCCTCAACCAACCTAACCTGGCCTCCTTCTCCTCCTTCCCTGAGATCACCAAGGAGGAAACTGCTCGCCTTCTTTCTTCCTCTAAGTGCACCACCTGTTCCTCTGATCCCATTCCCACCAATCTGCTTAACAACATCTCTCCTACAGTTATCCCCTCAATCTGTCACATCCTCAACCTCTCTCTCTCCACTGCTACTGTCCCTGACACCTTCAAGCACGCTGTAGTCACACCACTTCTCAAAAAACCTTCACTTGACCCCACCTGTCCCTCCAACTACCGCCCCATCTCTCTTCTACCCTTCCTCTCCAAATTACTCGAACGCGCTGTCCATAGCCGCTGCCTTGATTTCCTCTCCTCTCAGGCTGTCCTCGATCCGCTTCAATCCGGCTTTCGCCCACTTCACTCGACAGAAACAGCACTCTCTAAAGTCTGCAATGACCTGTTCCTTGCCAAATCCAAAGGTCACTATTCCATCCTCATCCTCCTCGACCTATCTGCCACCTTTGACACCGTCAATCATAATTTACTTCTTGACACACTGTCCTCATTCGGGTTCCAGGGCCCCGTCCTCTCCTGGTTCTCTTCGTATCTTTCCCAACGCACCTTCAGAGTATTTTCTAATGGCTCTTCTTCCACCCCCATCCCGCTCTCTGTTGGGGTTCCTCAAGGATCTGTCTTTGGACCGCTTCTTTTCTCGATCTACACCTCTTCCCTGGGCTCGCTGATCTCATCACATGGCTTCCAGTACCATCTCTATGCTGATGACACTCAGCTTTATCTCTCCACTCCCGACATCACAGTCGAAAACTCAGGCCAAAGTTTCGGCCTGCCTCTCTGACATCGCTGCCTGGATGTCCAACCGGCATCTGAAACTGAATATGGCAAAGACTGAACTCCTTGTCTTTCCACCCAAACCCTCTTCTCCTCTTCCCTCACTTTCCGTCTCTGTTGACAACGCCCTCATCCTCCCCGTCTCTTCAGTCCGCAATCTCGGAGTCATCTTCGACTCCTCCCTCTCCTTCTCTACCCATATCCAGCAGACAGCTAAGACCTGTCGCTTCTTCCTCTATAATATTAGCAAAATTCGCCCATTCCTCTCTGAACAGACCACCCAAACCCTCGTCCACTCGCTCGTTACCTCTCGTCTTGACTATTGCAACCTTCTTCTCGCTGGCCTCCCGCTTAGCCACCTAGCCCCCCTTCAATCTGTCCAAAATTCCGCCACACGGCTTATCTACCGCGTGAACCAATACGCTCATATCACCCCTCTCCTCAAGTCGCTTCACTGGCTCCCGATCCGCTACCATATACAGTTCAAGCTTCTCCTATTGACCTTCAAGTGCACTCAATCTGCAGCCCCCCATTTCCTCTCTACCCTCCTCTCCCCGTATGTTCCCACCCGTAACCTCCGCTCTCAGGACAAATCACTCCTATCCATACCCTTCTCTACCACCGCTAACTCCAGACTCCGCCCCTTCTGCCTCGCATCACCTTATGCCTGGAAGAGACTTCCAGAGCCCATACGCCATGCGCCCTCCCTCCCCATTTTCAAGTCCTTACTCAAAGCCCATCTCTTCTCCCTTGCTTTTGGCGCCTAATCACCCTCCCCATTCATGTTACCTACACTGACTACATAGTTTGTAACATTTAGATTGTAAGCTCTCTTGAGCAGGGACTGTCCTTCCCCATGTTAAACTTGTACAGCACTGCGTAACCCTGGCAGCGCTATAGAAATGCTAAGTAGTAGTAGTAGGTCAGCGACCCCTCCATCTTTCTCAGCTCATTCCTGTGGTCCTTCAAGGATTTGGTAAACCATGGGCTTGTGTAGGGCTATCCGAAACTGTTATAAACTTGCAAGGGACAATTTGATTTAACATTCCAATTAATGCATTATTTCACTGCTCGACAGTAGCTTCAACACTAAAAGCAGTGACACTGTCAAGTAGTGGAATCCACTCTGAAGCCTCACTTTTTTGTTCTAAATTTCTGAGACAATTTGGGACTACAGTAAATCCCTTCCAAAGAGAAGTTAATCAAATAATGATCAGTCCAAGTCAATTTACCAGAAGTGGATCAGGTCTTTATTTACTCTTGCAAGATTTTTTTTTGTCATAAAGATCGTGTCAAGAACAGTATAAGCCCTGCATCATGTGCCCCTTATACTTGCCTCAGGATAGACTGAAGCTAAGAATTCATTAGTCTCTCCACTATGGCCTTCTTCTTGAGCGCCCCTTTTACTCTTCAGTCATTTACTGATCCTTTTCTCTCCTCACAGGTTTCTTGTTTTGATTGTACCCGAAAAGTTTGCATCATGAGTTTCTGATTCCACAGTAAGCTTATTTAAAAATTTTCTTTTCGCTTGCCTACTTTCTTCATTTGCATCTGATTTTTACCATTTGAAAGATGTTCTTGTGGCTATAAAGCGAAAGCTATATACCTGTAGAAGGTATTCTCCGAGGACAGCAGGCTTCACTGATGGGTGACGTCCACGGCACCCCCTCCAATCGGAATCTTCACTAGCAAAGACGTTTGCTAGCGCATGCGCGACCGTCTTCCCGCCCGAACCGGCTCGTGTTCGTCAGTCCCGTATGTAGCAAGACAAATACAAGGAAAGACACAACTCCAAAGGGGAGGCAGGCGGGTTTGTGAGAACAATCAGCCTGCTGTCCTTGGAGAATACCTTCTACAGGTATGTAGCATTCGCTTTCTCCGAGGACAAGCAGGCTGCTTGTTCTCACTGATGGGGTATCTCTAGCCCCCAGGCTCACTCAAAACAACAAACATGGTCAATTGGGCCTCGCAACGGCGAGGACATAACTGAGATTGACCTAACAACTTATCCAACTAACTGAGAGTGTAGCCTGGAACAGAATAAAAAATGGGCCTAGGGGGGTGGAGTTGGATTCTAAACCCCAAACAGATTCTGAAGCACCGACTGCCCGAACTGACTGTCGCGTCGGGTATCCTGCTGCAGGCAGTAATGAGATGTGAATGTATGGACAGATGACCACGTCGCAGCCTTGCAGATCTCTTCAATAGTGGCTGACTTCAAGTGGGCCACTGACGCTGCCATGGCTCTAACATTGTGAGCCGTGACATGACCCTCAAGAGCCAGCCCAGCCTGGGCGTAAGTGAAGGAAATGCAGTCTGCTAGCCAATTTGATAAGGTGCGTTTCCCCACAGCCACTCCCCTCCTGTTGGGATCAAAAGAAACAAACATTTGGGCGGACTGTCTGTTGGGCTGTGTCCGCTCCAGATAGAAGGCCAATGCTCTTTTGCAGTCCAATGTGTGCAACTGACGTTCAGCAGGGCAGGAATGCGGACAGGGAAAGAATGTTGGCAAGACAATTGACTGGTTCAGATGGAACTCCGACACCACCTTCCTCAAGAACTTAGGGTGAGTGCGGAGGACTACTCTATTATGATGAAATTTGGTGTAAGGAGCATGGGCTACCAGGGCCTGAAGCTCACTGACTCTACGAGCTGAAGTTACTGCCACCAAGAAAATGACCTTCCAGGTCAAGTACTTCAGATGGCAGGAATCCAGTGGCTCAAAAGGAGGTTTCATCAGCTGGGTGAGAACGACATTGAGATCCCATGACACTATAGGAGGTTTGATGGGGGGCTTTGACAAAAACAAACCTCTCATAAAGCGAACAACTAAAGGCTGTCCTGAGATCGGCTTACCTTCCACACGGTAATGGTATGCACTGATTGCACTAAGGTGAACCCTTACAGAGTTGGTCTTGAGACCAGACTCAGATAAGTGTAGAAGGTAGTCAAGCAGGGTCTGTGTAGGACAAGAGCGAGGATCTAAGGCCTTGCTGTCACACCAGACGGCAAACCTCCTCCATAAAATGAAGTAACTCCTCTTAGTGGAATCTTTCCTGGACGCAAGCAAGACACGGGAGACACCCTCCGACAGACCCAAAGAGGCAAAGTCTACGCTCTCAACATCCAGGCCGTGAGAGCCAGAGACCAGAGGTTGGGATGCAGAAGCGCCCCTTCGTTCTGGGTGATGAGGGTCGGAAAACACTCCGATCTCCACGGTTCTTCGGAGGACAACTCCAGAAGAAGAGGGAACCAGATGTGACGCGGCCAAAAGGGAGCAATCAGAATCATGGTGCCTCGGTCTTGCTTGAGTTTCAACAAAGTCTTCCCCACCAGAGGTAAGGGAAGATAAGCATACAGCAGGCCTTCCCCCCAATCCAGGAGGAAGGCATCCGATGCCAGTCAGCCATGGGCCTGAAGTCTGGAACAGAACTGAGGGACCTTGTGGTTGGCTTGAGATGCGAAGAGATCTACCAAGGGGGTGCCCCACACTTGGAAGATCCGGCGCACTACTCTGGAGTTGAGCGACCACTCGTGAGGTTGCATAATCCTGCACAACCTGTCGGCCAGACTGTTGTTTACGCTTGCCAGATATGTGGCTTGGAGAAACATGCCGTGACGGCGAGCCCACAACCACATGCTGACGGCTTCCTGACACAGGGGGCGAGATCCGGTGCCCCCCTGCTTGTTGATGTAATACATGGCAACCTGGTTGTCTGTCTGAATTTGGATAATTTGGTGGGACAGCCGATCTCAAAGCCTTCAAAGCGTTCCAGACCGCTCGTAACTCCAGGAGATTGATCTGTACACCTTGTTCCTGGAGGGACCAGCTTCCCTGGGTGTGAAGCCCATCGACATGAGCTCCCCACCCCAGGAGAGACGCATCCGTAGTCAGCACTTTTTGCGGCTGAGGAATTTGGAAAGGGCGTCCCAGAGTCAAATTGGATCAAATCGTCCACCAGTGCAGGGATTCGAGAAAACTCGTGGACAGGTGGATCACGTCCTCTAGATCCCCAGCAGCCTGAAACCACTGGGAAGCTAGGGTCCATTGAGCAGATCGCATGGGAAGACGAGCCATGGGAGTCACATGAACTGTGGAGGCCATGTGGCCAAGCAATCTCAACATCTGCCAAGCTGTGATCTGCTGGGACGCTTGCACCCGGGAGACGAGGGACAACAGATTGTTGG
Organism: Microcaecilia unicolor; assembly: GCF_901765095.1. Lineage (NCBI taxonomy): Eukaryota > Metazoa > Chordata > Amphibia > Gymnophiona > Siphonopidae > Microcaecilia > Microcaecilia unicolor. Next base: position 428,549,532 of record NC_044031.1, read on the forward strand.
CCCTTGCCTTTGGAAGATAGGCACGAGCTGTCTGAGAATCCAGCAGAGCTCCTATGAATTCGAGTCTCTGTACTGGGAGAAGGTGGGAATTTGGATAATTTATCACAAACCCCAGTAGCTCCAGGAGTCGAATAGTCATCTGCATGGACTGTAGAGCTCCTGCCTTGGATGTGTTCTTCACCAGCCAATCGTCGAGATAAGGGAACACGTGCACTCCCAGCCTGTGGAGCGCTGCTGCTACTACAGCCAGGCACTTCGTGAACACCCTGGGTGTGGAGGCGAGCCCAAAGGGTAGCACACAGTACTGGAAGTGACGTGTTCCCAGACGGAATCGGAGATACTGTCTGTGAGCTGGCAGTATCGGGATATGCGTGTAAGCATCCTTTAAGTCCAGAGAGCATAGCCAATCTCTTTCCTGAATCATGGGAAGAAGGGTGCCCAGGGAAAGCATCCTGAACTTTTCCTTGACCAGATATTTGTTCATGGCCCTTAGGTCTAGGATGGGACGCATCCCCCCTGTTTTCTTTTCCACAAGGAAGTACCTGGAATAGAATCCCAGCCCCTCTTGCCCCGGTGGCACGGGCTCGACCGCATTGGCGCTGAGAAGGGCGGAGAGTTCCTCTGCAAGTACCTGCTTGTGCTGGAAGCTGAAAGACTGAGCTCCCGGTGGGCAATTTGGAGGCATGGAGGCCAAATTGAGGGCGTATCCTTGCCGAACTATTTGAAGAACCCAACGGTCGGAGGTTATAAGAGGCCACCTTTGGTGAAAAACTTTCAACCTCCCCCCGACCGGCAGATCATCCGGCACGGACACTTTGATATCGGCTATGCTCTGCTGGAGCCAGTCAAAAGCTCGCCCCCTGCTTTTGCTGGGGAGCTGTGGGGCCTTGCTGAGGCGCACGCTGCTGACGAGAGCAAGCGCGCTGGGGCTTAGCCTGGGCCGCAGGCTGTTGAGAGGGAGGATTGTACCTACGCTTACCAGTAGAGTAGGGAACAGCCCTCCTTCCCCCATAAAAACGTCTACCTGATGAGGTAGGTGCTGAAGGCTGCCAGCGGGAGAATTTGTCTAAAGCGTTATCCCGCTGGTGGAGCTGTTCTACCACCTGTTCGACCTTTTCCCCAAAAATGTTATCCGCTCGGCAAGGGGAGTCCGCAATCCGCTGCTGGATCCTATTCTCCAGGTCGGAGGCACGCAGCCATGAGAGTCTGCGCATCACCACACCTTGAGCAGCAGCCCTGGACGCAACATCGAAGGTATCATATACCCCTCTGGCCAGGAATTTCCTACATGCCTTCAGCTGCCTGACCACCTCCTGAAATGGCTTGGCTTGCTCAGAAGGGAGCTTGTCCACCAAGTCCGCCAGCTGCCGCACATTGTTCCGCATATGGATGCTCGTGTAGAGCTGGTATGATTGAATCTTGGCCACGAGCATGGAAGAATGATAGGCCTTCCTCCCAAAGGAGTCTAAGGTTCTAGAGTCTTTGCCCGGGGGGGCCGAAGCATGCTCCCTAGAACTCTTAGCCTTCTTCAGGGCCAGATCCACCACACCAGAGTCGTGAGGCAACTGAGTGCGCATCAGCTCTGGGTCCCCATGGATCTGATACTGGGATTTTATCTTCTTGGGAATGTGGGGATTAGTTAGTGGCTTGGTCCAGTTCGCCAGCAATGTCTTTTTTAGGACATGATGCATGGGTACTGTGGACACTTCCTTAGGTGGAGAAGGATAGTCCAAGAGCTCAAACATCTCAGCCCTCGGCTCATCTTCCGCAACCACCGGGAAGGGGATGGCCGTAGACATCTCCCGGACAAAGGCCGAGAAAGACAGACTCTTGGGAGGAGAAAGCTGCCTTTCAGGGGAGGGAGTGGGATCAGAAGGAAGGCCATCAGACTCCTCGTCAGAGAAATATCTCATGTCCTCCTCCGCCTCCCACGAGGCCTCGCCATCGGTGTCAGACACAACCAACTCCGTGGAAACACGGCCATGGTGGGAGTGTCGAGAGGTGGACTCCCTGGCCGGCAGTGGCGAAGCTCCCTCCCCCGACGTTGTCGGGGAGTCCACCTGGGAGGCAGCCGTACCGGGGACCTCACCCCGGGCAAAGGGCCAGCCGACGCCTCACTCGACGGCACCGGTGGCGCAAGCACCCCTGGTACCGGAGAAGAAGGGAGTAACAGCTCTTCCAGGATGCCAGGAAGAACGGCCCGGAGACTCTTGTGCAAAGCGGCTGTGGAAAAAGACTGAGAAGCCGGTGAAGGCGTCGAGGTCAGAATCTGTTCCGGGTGCGGAGGCGGTACCGGGCTGTCCGGGGTAGAGCGCACCGACACCTCCTGGATGGAGGGTGAGCGGTCCTCCCGGTGCCGATGCCTGCTGGGTGCCGACTCTCTCGGCGACCCAGAGCTCCCGGTACCGAGTTGGGAAGGTGACCGGTGACGATGCTTCTTCGACTTCTTCGAACGAAGCGTATCACCGGAGCTCCCCGGTACCGATGAGGAGGACGTTGAATCCAGACGTCGCTTCCTCGGGGCCGGGGCCGAAGATGGTCGATCCCAGGGGGGCTGTACCGCATGAGCCCTCAGGGCAGGAGGAGACCTACCCGAAGGCTCACCGCCACCAGCAGGGGAATGGACATCCCTCACCTGCACTCCAGATGAAGCACCACCGTCCGACGACATCAGCACCAGCGGGGGTCCCGGTACCACCGACGCCAACGCACTCTTCCGAAGTCTTGGTACCGACGACGCAGGAGGAATTCGCCTTGATGCCGTCGATGCCGATGCAATCTCCGAAGACTTCGGTGCTGCCGACGCCGATGCACTCGACAAATCCCGAGATGCTGTAGCCGTCGAAGTGCCATAGAACAGAATGTTCCACTGGGCTAATCTCGCTACCCGAGTCCTCTTCTGCAAAAGAGCACAAAGACTACAGGCCTGCGGGCGGTGCCCAGCCCCCAGACACTGAAGACACGAAGCGTGCCTATCAGTGAGCGAGATTATCCAGGCGCACTGGGTGCACTTTTTGAAGCCGCTGGAAGGCTTCGATGACATGGGCGGAAAAATCGCGCCGGTGAAATTAAAATTCGCGATGATGACAATAGGCACCAAGAAAAAAAGGGAGAAAAACCCATACTGGCGGCCAACAAGGCCGCTCCCGAAAGCGAAAGGACACTTACGCAGAGAAAAAGCTAGAAATACAGGAAAAAAGGGAAACCTATCTTTTTTTTTTTTTTAAACACAGAAAGTAGAAACGCGAAAGACGCGCGAGGTCTTCTGAGGGGCACGAAACGGCGGCAAAACACGACCGTCCCGAGCGCGGACAAAAGAAAACTGACGAACACGAGCCGGTTCGGGCGGGAAGACGGTCACGCATGCGCGGTGCGCATGGGCCCGCGAGGGATAGCAAACGTCTTTGCTAGTGAAGATTCCAATTGGAGGGGGTGCCGTGGACGTCACCCATCAGTGAGAACAAGCAGCCTGCTTGTCCTCGGAGAATTGCCCTTTTCATCTCTTCTTTTAACTCTGCTGGTAGTCATTTGGCCTTCCTACCTCTTATTTTAATGCATGGAATACATTTGAATTCTAAACCTTTTATCTGTTTCTTTTAGGTTTTAAAAACCCACTTTCCTCATTCTATATCCTTTTTAAAATTTAAATGTTAATGCAGTAGGGTCGTCCCTCCAGTTACTAGATCAAATTTGTTATGATCATTATTGTCAATCAGTGCCAGCACCATCACTTCTTGCTCAAAATATCTCCCCCTCTTGCTGGATCTTGGACCAGCTGCTCCAAGAAGAACTTATTTATTTCATCTGGAAATTTTACTACCTTGGCATGTCCTGATGAAACGAAGGAACAAACTTTTATAGCCCCAGAAGCTTCCATCTTCAAAGGTACATTAGCCTCTACCCCAATACTTCCAGGTATTCTTTTAACTTCATTTTGTTGGACAATATGATTCCAACCGAAGAGCCCTTTTACTAAGCTGTGTAAGCGTCTATGTGCACCCAACGCGCACCAAAATGGACTTACCGTACAACTGCCACATGGCTCTTGCAGTAAATTTCATTTTTGGCGCGTGTCTGATACGCACTTCCAAAAAATAATTTTTTTTTTTTTTGCCATGCGTATCGGATGTGCGTCAAGTGGCATTTGTCGTGCATAGGTCATTACTGCCCGGTTACTGCATGAGATTTTACCGCTAGGTCAATGGCTGGCGGTAAGGTCTCAGACCCAAAATGGCCGCGTGGCAATTTTCATTTTGCCGCACGTCCATTTTAGGCAAAAATTTTAAAAAGGCCTTTTTTACAGGTATGCTGAAAAATGATTCTGCATGCGCACAAAACCTGTGCCTACACTACCGCAGGCCATTTTTCAGCGCACCTTAGTAAAAGGACCCCCCAATTTCTAAATTTAAGGAATACCTTTTAAAATTTATTACCTGTTATTTCTATACATTCAAATATAGTAACATGGCAACCACTCAGATTTTAAGAAAAAGCTCTAAGGAGGATATTATGTTTGGCTTGCTCTCTTAGGTGCTGTGTGTCTCAACATACGCGTCAAGTTTCTCTTACATATGCACACAGCTCTGGAATTCTCTACCAAAACGCCTGAAATCTACGAATAATCATCTAGAATTCCGAAAAACCCTAAAAACTCACCTGTTCAAGAAGACATACCCCACAGTATCTGACAAACACCGAATAATGAAATATGGCGTTTTAATTAGGAAACGGACAGTTTTCAACCCCGACGCATGATCACAGCCTAACATTTTGTCTGAATCACCCCAACCTATTTACCGATACTTCTTTACTGTACTTGTCACTGTAATAGTACCCCTATACTGTATTTGTTCACACCGGAGTCAGTAACCACCTCTCCGGAACTATGTAAGCCACTTTGAGCCTACTAATAAGTGGGAAAAGGTGGTATACAAATGTAACAAATAAATAAACACGCAAATGTCAGCATGTTGAGGACAATTTTCATTTTTATTTTGTTGTCTGAGAAAGTGACGCCTACACAAAGTTGAATATATGGAGTACTGCTGAGTGTTCACAATATGTGTCACAGCACAAAGAAATATTTCTTTAGAAGAGCAAAATGATAAAATTAGTGCAATGTGTACAACCTAGCAAATGTTGTATGTATATGGATATTTACAGGGTATATATAATAAATCTTCCAGGACTTGGTTTTGGTTAAAAGGAGCCCCATGAACTTTGTTGAACATACAACTTGGCTACCACTAGATGGTGCTCCAAGACTACTAGTATGTGTCCTGAAACACATTTTTATCTTGTGAAATTAGGGTTGATTTAAACATTACAGTCAAAGAGTGTAAAAATAGCTTTGAATGTATGCTGCACTTTCCTCCCTGCCAGTTTAAAGCTGACTGTCATTTATGACAGTGCTGGGAATTAGTTGTATACATTTGAGCAGCAGGTTCTAATTAGTAATGAAAAGGTCCTCATTTTTTTTGTTACATTTGTACCCCGCGCTTTCCCACTCATGGCAGGCTCAATGCGGCTTACATGGGGCAATGGAGGGTTAAGTGACTTGCCCAGAATCACAAAGAGCTGCCTGTGCCTGAAGTGGGAATTGAACTCAGTTCCTCAGTTTCCCAGGACCAAAGTCCACCACCCTAACCACTAGGCCACTCCTCCAGAAAAGATCTTTTTTTCTCTCTCCAAATATCAAAAATTCTAGGAAAGAAAGGTCCAAAACTCTGGATAATGCGCAAAGCAAGGCAAAAATAAATAAAAGAAAAACCCAAAGAAAAACACTCAACCCAACATAAAACAGCAATCAGGTTTTTGATCACTTTTCAGCTTCGAAACTTAACTGTAACCTTGATCTATGAATTAAGATTAATGTTAGATTAAGATGATGAAACAGGTAATTATAAAGCAGCTCAATTTATCTGTGCACGTTGATCTCATATCAGGAATAGGCAACCCCAATCCTCGAGTGGGTAGCAGAACCCTGAAAAGACTAAAGGCTGTAGGTGGGAGGCCAAAAGAAGCAATTCCCACATCTGGCTCCTAGTATTGGTACAATAAATATCCTGTTGCTTCAGTTAGTAATATTGGATTCTACTCTGACCATGGAAAATCAAGTTGGTCAGGTGGTTATGAAAGGTTTTATGCATATTCAGGGCGTATGGCACATTAAAGCTTGTCTGAGGAACATATTACACACGTTATTCAGGCAAATATTTTATCACAGTTTGATCACTGCAATAATTGCAATAATTTATCCTGACCAGATTATAAGCTTTAAAGAATATATCTGCAAAGCTGATTCTGGGAGGTAAAAGGTGGGAGCTTCATTGGCTGCTGAATTGGGCCAGAGTTATTTTCAAATTATTATAGCTAACTTTCAAAATTATTCATGGCTCAGCAACTTTTTGCATTTAATCACTGGGTGAATTCTGTAGTTCTATCAAAACAAGAACCACTCGGACCAATATACTATGATTCACATCCCCCAAAGAATTTATGCATTAAGAGTCTGTATAATAAATTATCAGCTATAGTGCAGCAGTCTAATTTCCATAACGGAAGGATACATGCGTTTCAGACATTCTCTAAAAAAGGGTTATTTCAGCAACACTTTAGATGGGATTCACTCAGATATCTAATTAATTATTGCAGATTTTTTTTTTTTTTGGGGGGGGGGTTAGGTCTACCACATCTCCACCTTCTACCTCCTCTACAGCTCTGATTGAAGGGCTTTCTCCAAATGGTTCGCCCCGAAACAAGTTGGACTATACCCACGAACAACAAATTGATAGCATATTGCAGGACATCACTGTGGCTTTGTCCACAGTGGTTGTCTGCCCTGTTATGACTCAGGAAGATAGCGAGCCTTCTAAAGAAATTTCCTTGGTGGATATCTGGAAGACTGTGACCATGGGCCCTGTTTACTAAGGCAGGCTGACATTTTTAGTGTGCGCTAAAATTTAGCATATGCTAGCGCTAAAGATACCCATGTATTCCTTTTTTTTTTTTTTTATTTATAATTTTTTTAAACATAACACAAGCAATACATCTTGTTTAGGAAAAAACAGAAACAGAAAAATTCTACTTCAATATATATAGTCCCCCATTTCAATTAAACTTCTTTCTTAGACCACAAAATTAAGACAAGGGGGCTGGAAATTTAAAAGGAGTTAAATCAGAATAAATTTTTAACAAGAATATGGCCTGGATCACCCCATCAAGCACACATATTGTGAATTACCAGATCTTAAACTAACACCAGATCTATCTGTTCACTTTCTTCATATCTATAAAACTCCTCAAATGTCCAGGATCAAAAAAGTGATATTTGTTATCCAAGTATTTTAACTGACATTTACAAGGGTAGGACAGTATGAAACTGGCTCCTAAAGCCTTAACTTCGTCTCTCATTGCCAGGAAAGACCGACGTCTCTCCTGGGTGATCTTCGCAACGTCGGGAAAAATCCAAAGTTTTTCACCATAAAATGGTTTTGCTAGATTACGAAAATAAAGTTTTTTAATCATGTTCACATCTTGTTCGAAAACAATTGAGACAAGAAGAGTTCGCCTCTCAAATATCCCATCATTGGAGTTTTCCAAAAAGTCAGTCAAATCCTGAAATTCTTGATTCCCATCTGTTCTCTTTTTAGGAATAGGTATATAAAATATTTTATTAATAGGAGGTATTAAGTTTGGAGAAACAGATACAGTGGGGGAAATAAGTATTTGATCCCTTGCTGATTTTGTAAGTTTGCCCACTGACAAAGACATGAGCAGCCCATAATTGAAGGGTAGGTTATTGGTAACAGTGAGAGAGATAGCACATCACAAATTAAATCCGGAAAATCACATTGTGGAAAGTATATGAATTTATTTGCATTCTGCAGAGGGAAATAAGTATTTGATCCCCCACCAACCAGTAAAAGATCTGGCCCCTACAGACCAGGTAGATGCTCCAAATCAACTCGTTACCTGCATGACAGACAGCTGTCGGCAATGGTCACCTGTATGAAAGACACCTGTCCACAGACTCAGTGAATCAGTCAGACTCTAACCTCTACAAAATGGCCAAGAGCAAGGAGCTGTCTAAGGATGTCAGGGACAAGATCATACACCTGCACAAGGCTGGAATGGGCTACAAAACCATCAGTAAGACGCTGGGCGAGAAGGAGACAACTGTTGGTGCCATAGTAAGAAAATGGAAGAAGTACAAAATGACTGTCAATCGACAAAGATCTGGGGCTCCACGCAAAATCTCACCTCGTGGGGTATCCTTGATCATGAGGAAGGTTAGAAATCAGCCTACAACTACAAGGGGGGAACTTGTCAATGATCTCAAGGCAGCTGGGACCACTGTCACCACGAAAACCATTGGTAACACATTACGACATAACGGATTGCAATCCTGCAGTGCCCGCAAGGTCCCCCTGCTCCGGAAGGCACATGTGACGGCCCGTCTGAAGTTTGCCAGTGAACACCTGGATGATGCCGAGAGTGATTGGGAGAAGGTGCTGTGGTCAGATGAGACAAAAATTGAGCTCTTTGGCATGAACTCAACTCGCCGTGTTTGGAGGAAGAGAAATGCTGCCTATGACCCAAAGAACACCGTCCCCACTGTCAAGCATGGAGGTGGAAATGTTATGTTTTGGGGGTGTTTCTCTGCTAAGGGCACAGGACTACTTCACCGCATCAATGGGAGAATGGATGGGGCCATGTACCGTACAATTCTGAGTGACAACCTCCTTCCCTCCGCCAGGGCCTTAAAAATGGGTCGTGGCTGGGTCTTCCAGCACGACAATGACCCAAAACATACAGCCAAGGCAACAAAGGAGTGGCTCAGGAAGAAGCACATTAGGGTCATGGAGTGGCCTAGCCAGTCACCAGACCTTAATCCCATTGAAAACTTATGGAGGGAGCTGAAGCTGCGAGTTGCCAAGCGACAGCCCAGAACTCTTAATGATTTAGAGATGATCTGCAAAGAGGAGTGGACCAAAATTCCTCCTGACATGTGTGCAAACCTCATCATCAACTACAGAAGACGTCTGACCGCTGTGCTTGCCAACAAGGGTTTTGCCACCAAGTATTAGGTCTTGTTTGCCAGAGGGATTAAATACTTATTTCCCTCTGCAGAATGCAAATAAATTCATATACTTTCCACAATGTGATTTTCCGGATTTAATTTGTGATGTGCTATCTCTCACTGTTACCAATAACCTACCCTTCAATTATGGGCTGCTCATGTCTTTGTCAGTGGGCAAACTTACAAAATCAGCAAGGGATCAAATACTTATTTCCCCCACTGTAGGTTTTCAATTAGGTATTTTTTGAACTTCTCAGTTGCATTTATTTCCGAAGAATGGGGAAAATTAAGAATCCGTAGGTTCAAGCGTCTATTATAGTTTTCAAAGTTCTCCAATTTTCGATGAATTATCATTTTGTCTTTAATCAATGAGTCTGTTTTTTTAGTCAAAGAGGAAATATCCTGTTGAACCTGTGCTTTATTTAATACAGATTCCTGTCTCAATGTTTCAAACGCGTTTGTTAGCAGATCCAGTTTACTCACTATTGACGTTGTCTCCTGGGCAGTTTGTGAGACCATAGATGTTAAGGACTGAATCGCGGACCAAATAGAATCCAGTGTTGGCGCCGGTGGAGTTAAAACTTCTCCCTTGCTGTTACCTCCCGCTTCTCTGGGGTGTCACCGCCGACCGGAAAACCTGGAGCAACGACTTCCGAGTGCTCCTGGGTCTCCAAACACGCCCAGGCTACAGCGGGGTACGGCGGAGGATTCACTTCCGGCGAGGACAACGATGTTTCCAAACCCTGTGGGCTAGATGCTCCTTCACCTGCCCGTACTGCGGGTACACTCTCGCCGGTTAAGCGTGGGGTGCTTGTGGCGTATCGGTCCAGCGTTGTTTGAATCTGCGTTGTACCTGGAGCTGCCGGCGGTATGCTTTTTACAACGCCCTTTCTTTTGGTATGTGGCATTTTTCCAGAAACAATCACCGTGCTGAAATTCAGGTAAGACGAAAGGGTTTCAAACAGGCTCCGACCACCATCAAGTCTAATCCGCCATCTTGGAAACGCCCCCTCTATCGAAAAGTTGTTACTTTCCTCCCATGTATTCCTATGAGTGTCTCTAGAAATAATGCGTGCTAATTTTTAGCACGTGCTAAAAACAATAGTGTGCCTACAGTACAGCTTAGTAAACAGGGCCCCAGGACTGAAACCTGGCTGCAATCTTCAATATCACAGTTGCGTGACATTTCTCAACAAACTGTTACCAAGTTTGCTGATATAGGGGTCCTTTTACTAAGGTGCACTGAAAAATGGCGTGTGTAGAATCATTTTTCAGCGCACCTGCAAAAAAAATGGCTTTTAAATTTTTTGCCGAAAATGGACGTGCAGCAAACTGAAAATTGCCGTGTGTCCATTTTGGGTCTGAGTCTTTACCGCCAGCCATTGACCTAGTGGTAAAGTTTCACACGGTAACCGGGCAGTAATGACCTACGCGCGTCAAATGCCACTTGGCACGCGTCCAAAAATAAAAATTATTTTTCAGACGTGCGCCAAAAATGAAATTACCGCAAGAGCCACACGGTAGCCTGGCGGTAACTCAATTTTGACGTACACGCTTACGAGGCTTAGTAAAGAGGCCCCAAAGACTCTGAAATTCAATCTTTGGATAAAAGTCAAGTTCAAGTTACTGCAAGTTAAACTTTTACAAAATGCTAGTACATCTACTTTCAAAGATCATATTTTGACTCACAGATGTTTGGATAATTTAGAAAATATGCTAAGAGCTAAAAAAAAAAAAAACTTCATTTACTTAATTTTCCTTATCGATTACTATTATCAGAGATAAACCTTGAGGAAACATTTAAAGGAAGTATTGCTTTTCGAAGATGCAAAAAATTATCGTGCTTTTGAATTGTTATTATTTTTACTTATTTATTTGTTACATTTGTACCCCACATTTTCCCACCTATTTGCAGGCTCAATGTTTACTATCAAAGAGCTCAGTGTGTTAAGAAGAGAGGTGGAATCTCTAGATTTAATTGAATTTTTGGAAACTTCTCAAGATGATATACCTACCCTTCTCATCATTCTAAACTCTGAGCGAGATAAAATATGGAAGAAAGATCAGCGTTCTTGAGGTCAGAATATTCAAAATTTTTCCTGATGTAGCTAAAGCTACTCAGCTGATGCGAAAAACAATTTCTTGATTTAAAAACACTTACTTTAGCTTTAAGAGTATCATCATTTCTTAGATTGCCTTGTAGCTGTTTAATTATTTATCATAATGCTAAATGTGTATATTTTGATCCTCCTCAACTGAAAAAAACATTTTTGTTAGGAAAAGAGAAAGGTGAATCTAAAGCCTAGATAGATATGCAGATTAGAAATAGATATTTGAGTATCTGAAACTGTGATTTCCCATGCAATTTTCCTTAACCTCTGTCTCCCCAGTGATGTGGGCTATGTTGAATTTATGACGTTATTAATATTCACACATTTTAATGTTTTCTATCTTGTACCTTTTGTAATCCGCCTTGAACTATTTCTTGGTTAAGTGGACTGTATGTATGCAAATTAAATTAAATTAAATTTTGAGCAGACCAAAGAGCCTTTACTTATCAGTGGGTTAGAATAATACTTAAAGCAATCATATCTTAAGACAGTGTTTCCCAAGTCTGATCCTGGAGTACCCCTTGCCAGTCAGGTTTTCAGGATATCCACAATGAATATGCATGAAAAAGATTTGCATATAATGGAGGCAGTGTATGCAAATAAAGTTTATGCATATCCATTGTGGATATCCTGAACATCTGACTGGCAAGAGGTACTCCAGGGCTGGACTTGGGAAACTCTGTCTTAAGACACATTTTTGCTAACACTATTTCACTATTTGTTGCTAACAAGGAAATATCAGAGAACTGCTATTAATAGAGCGATGGATAGAGCAATAATTCTAATGCTTTTTGCTACAGTGATTAAAATTTAAACATTTTCTAATATATTACTCAGCGGTAAACCATTCCCCATCAACATTGTTTTCACCAGACCAATACTACGATGTTTAAGTATTTGATATATCATCTTTCACAAAGTAAGTAGTTTACAATTACAATGAAATTGAACGTTATAAAAAGAAAGAACTATAAATCAAATAGGAAAGAATAGGGAGATATAAAATTAGAAGACTGAACAATGCTGCTCTGCCAACCACTGCTACGCCCGCAAGTCCCAGCAGGCCTGAAAGAAAAGGTGAGTCTTAAGAGCTGCTCTAAACCTAGGGTAAGAAGATTAGCACAGACTGAGGCAGGGAGGGAGTTCTAGAGGAAAAGGGCAGTGCAGTGCAGAAAAAAATGCACTATATCTTGTGAATTCGAGCTTAGTATGAAATACAGACAGCAGGACTAATGGGCACTCATAAGCAGAGAGAATCGTGTGGGAGGGGTGATCAGGGGAAGCCACCTGGGAGTGAAAGTAGGGAGGTACACCAGTGTGAAGAGCCTTGTGAGTGTGCAACCCTGAGTGTTCGGAGTGAAAAGCTGTCTCCACAGCAAACACTTGTCCCTTCAGGATTCTGCTGTATTGGATGAGGACTTTCAAATGTTATCTAACAAGAACAATGGGTTAGTTTTAAACAAGTAACGTCTGACTGAAGTGATATAGCAAATTCACACAAAAAATTCACAGTTCGGAGTTCCACATATGTGAATAAAAGTTGATCTAATGCTTGTTAATTTGCCTGGTTTACATTCCACAGTCAAATCATATCATCACATAACATTACATAACCATGCTCCTGCTATCAATCAGTCAAGTGAGTAAGGTGTACTTGGGGACCCCTCCCTACTTTTAAAAAGACAATATCCCACTGATTTAGGGAATACAGTCATTCTAGAAATCTGAGGAATCCATTGGTGTTTCCCCACAGTACTTCTCCAATTGTGAGGTGTAGCATGAGTGCATTGGTCAATCTGGCCCAAAAGTACCCCTGGAGATTGGGGGAGCAGAATGCGAAAGGGACCTAAAACCAAAGAGGTAAATTTTAAATGATCACCACAGAACGATACAAAGGCAATATAACATTATTTGCTTTCTTAGCCACGGCCACACACTTGAGCAGAAGGTTTCAGCGTATTATCAATGTTGACGCCTAGATCCCTTTCCTGGTCTGTGACTCCTAATGTGGAACCCTGCATTACGTAGCTATAGTTCGGGTTCCTCTTTCCCACATGCATCACTTTACACTTGTTCACATTAAACGTCATCTGCCAATTGGATGCCAAGTTTTCCACTCTCATAAGGTCCTCTTGTAATTTTCACAATCCTCTTGCGATTTAACAACTTTGAATAACTTTGTGTCATCAGCAAATTTAATTACCTCACTAGTTACTCCCATCTCTAGATCATTTATAAGTATGTTAAAAAGCAGCGATCCCAGAACAGAACCCTGGGGAACCCCACTATCTACCCTTCTCCAATGAGAATACTGACCATTTAACCCTACTCTCTGTTTTCTATCTTTTAACTAGTTTTTAATCTACAATAGGACACTACCTCCTATCCCATGACTCTCCAATTTTCTCTGGAGTCTTTCATAGGGTACTTTGTCAAATGCCTTCTGAAAATCCAGTTACACAATCACTGACCGGCTCACCTTTATCCACATATTTGTTCACCCCTTTAAAGAAGTGTAATGTAATAGATTGGTGAGGCAAGATTTCTCACTAAATCCATGTTGGCTTTGTCTCAGTAATCCATGCTTTTGAATATGCTCTGTAATTATGTTCTTTATAATAGTCCCTACCATTTTGCCTGACACTGACGTCAGGCTCACTGGTCTATAATTTCCCTGATCACTTCTGAAACCTTTTTTTAAAAATCGGTGTTACATTGGCCACCCTCCAATCTTCCGGTACCATGCTTGATTTTAAAGATAAATTACATATTACTAACAATAGTTCTGCAAGTTCATTTTTGAAGAACTATCAGTACTCTTCAGTTTGTCAAATTGCGCCATTACATCCTCCAGGTTTATAGAGATTTGTCAGCTTTGAATACCATTTCTGGCACCGGTATCCTTCCCAAGTCTTCCTTGGTGAAGAGCAAAGCAAAGAATTCATTTAATCTCTCCGCTATGGCTTTGTCTTCCCTGAGTGCCCCTTTTACACCTTGGTCATCTAGCGGTCCAACTGAATCTTTTGCCAGCTTCTTGCTTTTAATGTACTTAAAAAACATTTTTATATGTCTTTTTGCCTCCAACGCTAAATCTTTTTCTCAAAGTCCCTCTTTGCCTTCCACATCAGAGCTTTGAATTTGACTTGCCATTCCTTATGCTGTTTCTTATTATTTTCAGTCGGATCCTCTCTCTATTTTCTGAAGGATTTTCTTTTAGCTCTAATGGCTTCCTTCACCTCATTTTTTAACCATGCCGGCTGTCATTTGGTCTTCCTTCCTCCTTTTAAAAACATGGAATATATTTGGCCTGGGCTTCCAGGATAGTATTTTTGAACAGCATCCACACCTGATGTAAATTTCTGACCTTCGTTGACAGTGTTAATTTGCAGTCTTTTGTTTGCTTTTTAATTTAAAGACACCTGGAGGCATATTTTCAAAGCACTTAGCCTTCCAAAGTTCCATAGGTTTCTATAGAACTTTAGAAGGCTAAGTGCTTTGAAAATATGCTTGCTGGTCTACTATGGTCTCTATTGCAACCTCACTATTGGGATACCCTATCTTTCCTGTTTTGGTGATATCTTTGAAAGATTCTTTGTTCCGAACCACACGTTTTTGAATGACTGTCGGCCTTCCCCCAGGTTCTAGTTTGAAAGTTAAATGACAACATATTGGATTTCCTATGTGTACTTACTCCAAAGCCGATATCAAATCTGATCATAATATGATCATTGTTATCAAGCGGCCCCAGCACCATTACCTCCTGCACTCATGTGCTCTACTAAGGACTAGGTCTAGAATTTTCCCTCCTCTTGTTGGCTCCTGTACCAGCTGCTCCATAAAGCAGTCCTTGATTTCTTCAAGGAATTTTACCTCCCTAGCATGCTCTGATGTTACATTTACCCAATTTCAGGGTAATTGAAATCACCCATTATTATTGTGTTGCCCAGTTTGTTAGCCTCCCTAATTTTTGATAACATTTCTTATATCTGTTCATCCTGGCCAGGAGGACAGTAGTACACTCCTATCAGTATCCTTTTCCCCTTTTCACATGGAATGTGAATCCATAGGGATTCCAAGATGTGTTTGTTTTCTGCGGAACTTTCAATCTATTTGATTCAAGGCCCTCCTTAAAATACAGTGCTACCCCCCCTCCACCAATTCGATCCACCCTATCACTATGATACAATTTTTACCCTGGTATGACTGGTTATCCTCTTTCCATCAGGTCTCAGAGATGCCAATAATATCTAATTTTTCATTTAGTACAATATATTCTAACTCTCCCATCTTATTTCTTAGGCTTCTGGCATTCACATAAATACATTTCAACCTAAGTTTGTTGCTCTTATATCTTGCTCAGCAGCTGACATTGTTAATTTGCAATCTTTTGTCTGATTTTTATTTAAAGGCACCTGGTCTACTATGGTCTCAACTGCAACCTCGCTATTGGGATACCCTATCTTCCCTGTTTTGGTGATATCTTTAAAAGATACCTTGTTCAAAACAATGCGTTTTTGAACGACTGTCGGCCTTCCCCATGTTCTAGTTTAAAAGCTGCTCCGTCTCATTTCTAAATGCCAATGCCAGCAGCGTGGTCTCACCCTGGTTAAGGTGGAGCCCATCATTCCGGAATAGGCCCCCCCCTTCCTCAGAATGCTGCCCAGTTCCTTACAAATCTAAGGCTCTCCCTCCCAGCACAATCGCCTTATCCACGCATTGAGAATCTGGAGCTCTATCTCTTGGTCCCTGCGCGTGGAACTGGGAACACTTCGGAAAATGCTACCCTAGAGATTCTGGATTTTTCTACCCAAGAGCCTAAATTTGGCTTCCAGAACCTCTCTCCCACATTTTCCACATGTACCAAGACAGCCAGCTCCTCCCCAGCACTAAACTCCTATCTAGGTGACGTGTGAAGTGCGCCACCTTCGCATCAGGCAGGAAAGTGACCAGGCGATCCTCATGTCCACCAGCCAACCAGCTATTTACATGCCTAATAATCGAATCACCAACTACAACAGCTGTCCTAACCCTTCCCCTCTTGGGCCGAAGCTTCTGGAGACAAATCCTCAGTGCAGAGAGGATATTGCATCCCCTGGTGGGTTGGTCCTTGCTACAGGATTGCTTCCAGCTGCACCAGGGTGTTCTCCTTTTAGAAGACCACCCTCCTCCAAGGCAACACAGGGGCTGCCAGACTGGAGGTGGGACTTCTCGACAATGTCCCTGTAGGCCTCCTCTATGTACCTCTCTGTCTCCCTCAGCTCCTCCAAGTCTGCTACTCTAGCCTCAAGAGAACGGACTCGTTCTCTGAGAGCTAGGAGCTGTTTGCATCGAGGTATTTGACTTCTGCATTTTAACTGTTGCTTGCAGTTAAGTAAATATCTAAGGACCTCTTTTACTAAGCCACGCTAGTGATTCCCAGCACGTCAAATGACAGGAAGCCCATTCAGTTCCTATAGGCTTCATCTCATTTGCTGCAGGGGAATCGCTAGCAAGGCTTAGTAAAAGAGGCACTTATTTTGGGGATATGACTAATAAAGATGTTTGCACAAAATGATTCCCTAAAGTGGTCATTTTTTCTGGGGGGGGGGGGGGGAGGTAGAGGGGATTCTGGAATTTCTTTTGAGTATCAGGCAGCGGGGGCATTGGAGCATCTGCCTCGTTCTACCAAGAGAACCCCTGTATTTTCTCTTTCTTTTTCACTATTGTTGGGTGTCCTGTGGGGCAATCCTGACCCCACTGTAAGGAGGAGTTATAATTAGGGTTGCATTTTGCTAAAAGTTTTTAATCATGATTAATCGCATGATTCAAAATAGCGAATTGTGATTAATCGCACGATTAACGTTTATCTACTTATTTATTTCCCGCTGCAGTTCCTTGTGACTCTGGGCAAATCCCTTAAATCTCCATTGCCCCAGGTACAAAATAAGTACCTGTATATAATATGTAAACCACTTTGATTGTATCCATAGAAAGGCAGTATATCAAATCCCAACTCGCTTCCCTTCCCTAAAGGGCTGATAATCTCCCTCTCTCCCGCCCCCCAGATCCAACATATCTCCCTTCCTCTTCTCCCAGGTCCATTATCTCTTTCTCTCTCCCTCCTATTGTTCAGCACCTCATCCTCATGAGTAGCAACACAAACTTAGTGGTGAGCAACACAAAGTTTTTTTTGTGGCTACTGGAGCTTACTGCTTTGACAATAGCTTCCACTGGTGACCCCTCCAGTTCTGCTTGCAGATCTGTAGCTCACTCCACTCCCTCCACTCAGGGTTCAGCATCTGCCTCCTCTCCCCCTAGTCTTCCTTCAGTATGGTCTTCTGTTGGTCCCTTGCAGTGGCTGCATGTGGCCAGGTCTGAAGCTTTCCCTCTTACCTATTTTGCCCATATAAAAACAGGAAGTGATATCAGAGGAGGCAGAACAGGCCACAGGGAAAGCTTTGGAGCAGACCGTAGGCAGCATATGTGCACCATTGCCACTGATGGACCAACAGAAGGCCATTTTTAAAGTAGACCGACATGCAGGGGGTGATGTTGAATATTGGCTGGAGGGAAAGATGCTGAATCATGCTAAGGACAGGGGTTGAGAGTGGAAGAGAGCAGAAGAGACATTTGGAGGAAACAGGAGATGCTGCAATGTGATTAAATTCTTTAATCACGATTAGTGATTAATGCATTAATCAAATAGTTAACCACAATTAACTTGCAGCCTTAGTTATAATATTAGTCTAAAAGAAAAAATGTATCGCCTTAAACACATAACCTTATAATCAGACTAGTTTTGACCAAAGAAAACAGAAACACAGACAAACCCTGCACTGGACCCCCCCCCCCCCCCCAAAAAAAAAAAAAAAAAAAAAAAGACCCTACATTCAAAGCAATAGTGGATAAATAGAAATATATTGATATTAGAAATAGATGTTTCCCAAAATTGAGAGAGAAAATCTAAGACTTTACATGAGAGAACGAGCAGGAAAAATTCTTTATAATTCTAGAAAGAAAAGGAGAACCAGCAGGTACAGGAGCAAAATATGTTGCACCCTGCTGCTAGGCAAGAAATAACACTGCAGATCAACACTAGAACCCAGGTAGCGTCCCGTTTCTATACCATGTAGTTTTATCCCTCTGTAAAAAAAAAAAAAGTATTACTTCAGCTTCACACAGTAAAATAAAAAATTTAGAAAACAGTTATAAAATTAAACTGCCAATAAAGTTTTAGGAATTTGATATGAAACAAACCAACCAACCAACCAGCACTACTAGGTCAGGGGATTATGTATGACAATACATCATAAAAAATCCCACTTATCGACCTAGTGATTTTGTGATTTAAATATTTTGTTTCCCAAATTCCTATGTAAAAATACATATAAGTGTATGAAAATACGCATGAGCCATTATCATGAAAAGGAGGAAAATGGACTTCAGAACTTTACCTTGAAAATACACTGCCCAATATTCAAAGTGATTTAACCAGGAAGAAGAGACTCCTGTCCAGTTAAATCACTTGAGACCATCTAAGTATTGATAGTCAGTGGCATTTAACCAGACTGTGCTGCTGATTATCACCACAGACCTCCCCTGCACTATCCAGTTACTGTCGTAGTGGTCCATTGACAGAGTTTGAGCCGAGCTGGGAGGAGCCAGGACTATTAGCAGCCATATTCAGACCTCTATCTGGTTAAAAAAGCTGCTAAAGTTAGGGCAACAAAAAGAAGTGGAGAAGCCTAGTGGTTAGTGCAGTGAGCTGCAATCCTGGGGAACTGGGTTCGATTCCCACTATAGCTGTTGTGACCCTGGGCAAGCCACTTAACTCTCTATTGCCCCATACACAAGACACATCTTAGTGTGTGAGCTCACTAGGGATGGAGAAAATACTTGCATAATCTGCAGGATTCTACATAGAGCACCTAGAAATCCACGTCCAAATCCAGGCGTATTCTATAACAATGCTCGTAACTTAATTGGCTTAACAAGCTAATCAGCATTCATAACAGCACTTAACAAGCAATAATGAGCACTAATTGGCAATAATTAGAATTTACACGCACAACTAAGTGTATTCTATAATGAACTGTGCCTAAATTCTAATGCAGGCAGTTCAAAAGGGGCATGGCTATGGGTGGGCAAATGGGTGTTCCACGGGCGTTCCCAAATTTACACTTGTAGTTATAGAATATGGCCCAGTGTGCATAAATCTATGCACAGGGATATATGCCACATTTTCATTGGTGTTAATGGATGCGCATAGTTTTAGGCGCTGGGATATCAACTAAGCGTATTCTACATACCTCGCCTAAATCTAGGCACCGCTTCTAGAATATGCTTAGGTGGAAATGTTTACCACGTGGATTTTTTTAGGCACCTTATACAGAATCTGGTTCATAATTTGTCCAGTGCTGCGTGTATCTAGTAGTACTACTACTAGTAGTAGTAGGCAGTCCAAACTTTATCCACAAAGCTAACCGTGTACTGGTCTAAATATTGGCTGGTGCCCAGTTACATTCTGGGTTGCAGCATTTGCCTCCTGGTGCCCCCTCCGTCCCCAGGATGCTGATTCCCCTACTTTGCACCCTTGATGGCAAGGAATTTGAGAAAAGTAACACTTAAATCACAAAATCACCAAGTCGCTACATGGGATTTGTTGAAAATGTATTTTTATGAAACAAACAAAAGCCAACACAATTAAAACAATGGATCTTAGTTCCATTATCGTGGGAGAGCAAGACTGTGTTAATTACTGATGTACATGAGAAGCCATGCGCATTCAATCACTGAAACCAGAGTTTTCATCTTTGTCTGTGGTTTACTAATAGAAAGCAGTTGAAAATTTTCAAAAAAGTTGAGTAGTAGTAGTGGCTATCACTATTTTTTTTGTGTGCCATCAAGACAGGGCTGCTTAGCTAGACTGCTTAGCTAGAACCAGTACCACACCAGTGCAAGGTGACTTGGACAATAAGGTGGTAATTTTTATAACTCTGCACAAAGAAGAAATACATCCACAAACAGCTCAAGTTTCTAACATGTGCTACTACATTAGCATGTGTTATTACAAGTCCCATATTATGCAATAGAACCTTGTTACTAATAACATGTGGTAATGCATGTTCCAATCTCTAGCTGATAGTTTTCTCTGTGCACACTTTGTTGGATTTTTTTTTAAGCAAAAGTACACACATTCTGACACTTTGAAAATTAGCCCAGGAAAACCTTGTGCTTACATTGACACAGGCTCTTTGGCATACACACATTTTCAAAAGTGTGTACATAATTATAAACTCATCATTAATCTCTCCCTGGGACAGTTCCACTCAGTCCGGGTATACTGATGTGCCAAAAAGTTTATCCATGTACTGGGCAGCCAATTCTACAAAAGCCCATTCCAGCAGGTAAAGCACTGTTTTACTTGCAGAAATGCTTTTGTAAATTACCTTTTCTGATGTATGTAGCCCACTTAAACCCTATTTTATATGTAACTCTCCAAATCTGTGCTTATTTACTAAATGAACCATCCCAGTGATATCTTATGATAAAAAGTTTATTTTTGAGGTGAAAATCTTTGGTCTGGCAATTTACATCTGTTATTGTGAGAGCCTTCAATCAGCCCAATCAGAACTCGCCTTTATCACTCTACAAGTACTATGAGTCTTATTCTGAAACTACCTGGGTTTACCAACGTTTGACCTTTGCCATCAGTGACTGCAGTGATGGTCCTCTGACAGTGACTACAGATTGCAGTTCACTGAGGGACAAAGCATGCATGTATCCAGAGGTCTGATACAAGTCGTCACTTGGCAATGGCAGATGGTCCCTTGCTCAGTGGTTCTGGATCCTGCTTTCAAGATATCCCCAGCCCTGGCCTGGTCCTATGAGTCAAAGCCAGGTTCAGAAATTCAGTTGGTGTTTCCTATATGGCAGGATGGAGCATTGCCGACTTGAGCCACTGTGAAGGCCCATACCATCTAAGTTTGAAACCAGAAAGAAAAATAAATTTTCTGAGCAGATAACTCAAACTATAAGAGTGGAACAAATGAAGATGCACTTTATAGGATCATTAATTTAACCAAACACAAGCTATTTCTTAAACTGAGAACAAACAAAACCATCCTTAAAAAATAATTTACCTTTTGTGCAGATGCTGCTCTCCTTTCCTGTTTAGCTTTCATTTCTGCAAGAAGTCCACTGCCCATCACCTGGACTCCATATTTGCGCCCAGTCTGTGGGCTGCTTTTGCTGTCCTCCTGCTGCAGATTCTCTTCCATGGAGTCAGGTGTTTTTAACTCTTCTGATTTTTCGGTGGTGGTGGCATTACTGCTGCTGTTGCCGGGTCCAGTAGCTGAGACAGAGTCACCACCAGCGACAAGACAGCTGCCACCACCATGATCGACAGTCTTTAACTCCTTCTTTGCAGAATCTGGAGCTGGACTTTTGACGGAAGCCTTGGGGGAAGGGGGCTCCTCAGTAACGACAGTCTGAGGACGCTCAGATTTGGACCTGGACTTGATTAAATTGAGAAACCCACTTTTTCTAGATTCACGCCTTTTCTTTTCCTCACCTTCACCGGCCTCAGGCAATTCTGAACTTTTCAGGGAGGATTTTCTAGGACAAACAAAGACAGGATTTGTCACTGAAACAAGGTGCCAAAGTAATCATTATTACTTTCATGTTAAGCAACATTGAAAATCAAATCTTATATAAAAAGAAATGTACAGTCAGCGTCAGTTAGAATATTTAGTGCTCTGTTTACTAAGGTGCATTAGCATTGTTAACACACATGCTAAACTTGTAGGTGACTACAGGGATATTGTAGGCACATACATGGTTAACATATGTGAAAAACGCTAATGCTCCTATAAAGCAGCTTAGTAAACAGGACCCTTAGAACGACACATATTTCCATCACTCAAGGCTTCTAATTCCCTGTAGCCAGGGTTTGAAAAATTTTCCAGCAGTGTTTAAGATTCAGTGATGACTCATTTGCTTAAATTTGCACAGGGATTTGTATTAACATGCAAACTTTTAATTGAAAATATCACTTGTTAAATATTTTCATTTTTGAAATTAAACACTTAATTCCAACTTTTGTTGTGTACCTGATTGCCTTCTTTTTAGCATTTGTAGTATTTCCTTCTTTTTTCTCATCCCTTTTCACTGTACTATTTTGCCCATCTGTGTTTGATGTTACCACATTTTCTTTCCCTTCCAAATGTATTTCTATATTCCTCTTGCTGCCCTTAGTCTCTCCTCCCTTTTTCTACCAGTATCTAAAGTTTAAAAAAATATTTATGCATTTTCTAATTACATTCCTCTGTCAAATTGAAAATACTAAGCCACCTAGACTACTGCAACGGAATCTATGCGGGATGCAAAGAACAAATCATAAAAAAACCTCCAAACTGCTCAAAACACAGCAGCCAGGCTTATATTTGGAAAAGCGAGATTCGAAAGCGCCAAACACCTACAAGAAAAACTCCACTGCTCCCAATCAAAGAACGTAGTGTGTTCAAAATCTGCACCCTGGTTCACAAAATCATCTACGGCGAAACCCCAGGATACATGACAGACCTCATGGACCTACCAACCAGAAATACATCAAGATCATCACAAACACATCTAAATCTCTACTACCTAAGCTGCAAAGGCCTCAAATACAAATCAACCTATGCATCTAGCTTCTCCTATATAAGCACACAACTATGGAACGCACTACCAAACGCCGTGAAAGCAACGTATGACCACCTAAACTTCTGGAAAATACTAAAAACCAACCTGTTCAAAAACCCTAACGATCCAACTTAAATGTCTTAACTCTGCAACATAATGTAACCAAAACTCGTACAGGACATAACTTAACTCTTCCTCCTCACGATTCCCCAATGTGTCTGTCACACATGAACTCTACTTTGCCACAACATCACTCTGTATTTGTTCATACCGATATTGGCGATCGCCTCTACAGTAACATGTAAGCCACATTGAACCTGCAAATAGGTGGGAAAATGTGGGATACAAATGTAACAAATAAATAAAATAAATAAAGAAGATGAAGCACATAAAAACAAAAAAAAAAAAAAGGAAAACAAACAAATAAAAAACAAAAGAAAACCAGTATGCGAAACTTGCAGCTCCTTCTGGACATAAAATGCAAAAGAAACCATCATATGCTCAACACAACACTCACAAGGGAATTTTAAAACAAAAGAGAGCTGCCAGGGCCACTGGGAAAGTCTGAAATTACGTACACTTTGTGACCCAAAAAGTTGCTGCCCTTACATTTAAAGTTGAATATTCTTTCTATCCACTTCTACTCTACACCATCCTTTCCATTCCACTTAGCTTTCACCATTTACACTTTTCTCTAACTATTCCTACCTTTTTTCAAACCATTGTATTCCTACCCTATCTTTGGGTTCACTGTCTCCCACATTTTGCCAGCTACCTCTTTCCAGCACCCTGCCATCTATTAGTTCCCGTCTACCTTATATCCATACTTTACCCTACCCCCCCATTCCATGTCATCCTTACAACTTTGCCTACCTCGATCAACAATTTGTATGTCCGTATTTAGAATAAGCAGGGTAGTTCCAATCATTGTTCCATGCTGGTGCAGTCTAGCACAACAAAGAACAGCTGCTGACATCTGGATGCTTACCATAAACACACAGCTCTGCAGCACCAATCCAGGTAAAAAGAAAGGTAGTGGAAGATGACTTGATGTGGGAGGTAGTACATAGAATGGGAAAAGGGCATTTGTTGAGCTGATATTGCAGCACTGGAAGATGGAGGGGAAGTTGGAACAGTCAGGCAGGCCGGTGGTGCTTCTAGATTTTCCATAATTTTCACATCTATGGCAAGGGAAAAATTCTGGGCACTAGTAGAATCATTACGGAAAACTGGGTACCTTGACCTGACCAAACCACATGGATAAACAGGTTCAATTCCCAACCAGTGCTCACTATGAGTGTAATTTTTATAACATGGCATCTGGCATAAGAGGGCAAGCAGACGCTTTTGTCTCTTTATAAAATACTAGTGTAAGCAGCAGAAATCCTGCCTACCTGAAGGCATGACATTTATAACCGTTATAGGCAGCCAACTCTGGAACGCCATACCTAGATCCATCCGAAGAACCAACAAACACCTACCCTTCTGAAAGCTGCTGAAAACTCACCTCTTCAAACAAGTCTACCCAAATGACCTGACTTAACTTACGAGCCCAATCCACGCCACTACCTTTACCAATACCTTTACCCTCCTCCCACATCTCTCCCTCTTGTCCTACATAACACAACCACTCCTTAGATCTACTATCCTATGTTATCTCTGTGATACTTTGTAAGCAGCACTGAACCTGCTATCGAGCAGGAAAGAGTGGGGTATAAATGCTACAAATAAATAAATAAATATACCTGCTCTTAAGCCAGTTAAAATGTCTCACATAGATAATTCATGTACATGCATAGATTTACAATCCGAAGGAGCAGCATAAAAGGCTCTCAAGAAATGGTACAAGTGTGCTTTATTTATGACCCGACACAGGCCGTGTTTCAGAAAAAAAAGGCCTGCTTCAGGGGTCAATTCTAAAATATAAACAAAAAATTGAACACTGCATACCACACATAATAAAATTCAGTAACACGAAAACTGTACTGTGACCAGAGACCATACTGAATAGAATCTAACGGAAAATAATATATGTGCATCAAAAGATTAAGACCCTGATAAAAAGCAATGTAACATTCATTGTTTAAAAAAATGTGAGCACTGCATGTGAGGGTCTGCTGACATTCATTATGGTAAAAAATATATGATGAATATATAATAATGAAAATGCATCCACATGTAGGTGATACCACTGCAAATAAGATCATGAAAAATGGAGCTTATCAACAAATAAGCATTAATCATTTGAAATGTTACTAAAAATGTGATGCTCAGTGAATTGACAATCCACTCTTGAGGAAATAGATAAATAAAATGAACCACACAAGAATCCATAATCCTTACATTTAAAATAAGAGCAAAATACTTTTGAAAAGATAAAATAAACACCAATCATAATGAGTGTAAATAAAAAGACAGGTGTAACACTATATCGCCATTGGGTGACTAAAGTGTCTCATTAAAGATAAAATGTAAACACAGCTTGAAAAAGGCTGTCTTTACAATGAACATATTTTACTTTGAATGAATGATGCAAATGAACATAGCAAACTATGGAAAATACAATGCAAACATCACTCTGCATACACTAAAGCACGAGTGCAGCCTTAACCATATGATTGAGAAATTACTTTCTAACAAACTCTGTTAAAAAACAATACCAAGACAGAACTAGATCTCCTCATCAGGACTGACCAATCGTGGTGATGAGCTGATGAGTCTGTGAAAAGCAGTACCAGCATCACGAAAAAGAGAGGAAAAGCTGTAATCCATATTATATAAACGGTATGTAGAAAAACACCTTATTGCCTTAACTGAGAATGGAGACTCAAAGACTTGATGCGGAACAAACCACCATGAAAACGCGCCAAAAAACCTTGATGCACTAATGCACACTGTGCTTTTTTAAAACAATAAATGAAAGCGAGGTGTGTATACTGATGACAACCAACTGCACTTTGGGGACGAGAGCAGTGTATGCCAATGGTAGAAACCAAACCAAAAGAAAGAACCAACGCCTCCATCAAAATATGTAAACTTAAAGATCAATAAAAATGAATGATGATAAATGCTGAAAGCCAGGGGTGGCCAAAGGCAAGATGCCGCCTGAGGTGAAGCTAAGATACCACTCCCCCCCCCCCCGGGTCGAGATGCTGCCCCCTCCTGGGCTGAGATGCTGCCTTTTCGCAGTGTTTACCTTGTTGTTTTGTCATGTTTCAATATCCGGCAGTGGCAGTGATTCCCATATGCTGCCCTGCCGCTGGCACCCACCTCTTTTCCTTTACTGCCTGGGTATCTGATGAAACAGGAAGTTGCATCAGAGAGGCGGCTGCAGTAAAGGGAAGAGGTGGGTGCTGGCGGCAGGGCAGCATATGGGAATCGCTGCCGCCGGTGGCTTTTCGAATGTGACGAAACAACAGGTAAACGCCGTAAATGGAGTGGAGGAAGGAAGGGGGAGATGCTGCTCCTCGAAGAGTGCCGCCTGGGGGCCTCTGCCTCAGGTGGCCTAATGGTCGGGCTGCCCCTGCTGAAAGCCATTAAAAAGAAATAAAAACTTAAAAGCAGCCCCCTACGAAGGGACACCACCTTGTAGTGGTGGAGGGGCTTCCGTGTTTCAATGACTCAGAGGGCTATGCTGAAGGGTTACCCATATCAGACAGGCCTCTGAGAAGAAACCAGACAAAGAGTGTCCCAAATTAGGGAGAGTGGAAAGATGGCGACCTGAAGCTCGTACGCTCAACGGCCCAGCTGTCCTCTGAAGTTCTTTGTTTACTTGACATTTCTTCTCTGCATTTGCAGTCACCTTAACTAAGAGGAAGGGGACAATGGGGGGGGTCAGCCGCCGATGACCAGCGTTTTGTCCCCTGTGCAGCAAGTGTGGGACCTCTGCGCGACGAGCTGCCTACAGATGACTGGGTTGATGAGTCCTTTGATTAGCGCCGGCGAAGGAGCGTCGATGCTCTTGGACCTGGAAACAACTTCATCACTCCCGAGTCATTTAACCACCATGTCCAAAGGAGTGGAGGAGTGAGTTAGAAGTGTATGCTGAAACGGTCGTTTACAGCTGAACCCGTGTCGGCGGTGCCACTCCTAAACCCGTAAGAGCTATCAGCTTGGAGTTTTTGGCTCCCGTGGAGGTTACATTGAATATCATCTGGAAGGCGTGCCAGGACCTAACGGTGGTAGTAAATAATTTTGCTTCAGATATAATCTTATTAGTGAGCCACATGGATAATTGAATCGAATCCTTTGAGAATGAAAAATTGATACAGCATATGAGGTTATACAGGAGTAGCAAACGGTTAAGACTTTGAAAATGATAATAGACCAGAAAAATTTGAACAAAATGAATATTATTAAAGATGATTAATATCGAGATTGTTGTTTTCCCAGAGTTCCGGGTATGACTCCTAAAGTTTTTGCCTCTGAAATGATTCCTCTTAGTATATTAATTCAAAAGGAGTGAAGCCTGTGAAACTGGGATTACCTTAATCAGTGGGAATTGGATTAGAGATTCAAGTGTTTGTATTATTAAATAATTTCTGGTTATAAACAAGAAAAAAAATGAAATCAGGTGTATTATTTCCACTAATATTGGACAATAAGTATGTTTCCAACGAAATTAATTGACTATACACCGTCTTGGGTTTGAAGAAGCCAACCAGACGATCAATGTGGAATAATGATTCAGATAAATAACTGGGAATAATCAGGTTAATATCACGCTTTCTTTGTTTACTGTTGTTTAATTGATCTTCTTGTCTTGTTTCACTCTCACTATTTCATTTTGTGGTCTAAGAAAGAGAAAGATTGTATATAATCTATTTATCTAGTTGAGATTGTTTTCCTCTAATATTGTATTAATGTACAGTCATCTCTGTATTACTGTTTGCAAGTGACCTTTGTAAAATGAAAAATTATAAATAAATGATTAAATAAAAAAAAAAAAGCAGCATTAACAGCATAAGTAACTAGCAAGATCCCAAAGCAGATTTTATGCTGCATATCCTAGAACAGTGATGGCGAACCTTTCAGAGACCGAGTGCCCAAACAGCAACCCAAAATCTAATTATTTATCGCGAAGTGCCGGTACTCATTATGGGTGGGGTCACCACATATGACTCCACCCCTATGATAGCCACACACCCTTACACCAGCCATGGCGCATATAAACAGACATCATTGAAAATATTATACTAGTATAGGAGAAAAAAATAACATGATTTTCTTTCATTATAAATCATTTCTGTAAGTTGTTACAGCTCCAGTATACCCAGTGCAAAATAAGACAGCAGATGTAAATTCTCAAATTGGACATATTCCAAACACTAAAATGAAAATAAAATGATCTTTTTCTACCTTTGTTGTCTGGTGATTTTGTTTTTCTATCCATATTGGTCCCAGTCGCTGATTCTGCTGCTCTCTATCTGTTGTCTTAACTCCGTTTCCAGGGCTTCCTTTCCATTTTATTTCTTTACTTTCCTCCCTTCTTCTTCATTTCTTGCCCTCCATCCATGTCCAGCAACCCTCCTCTCCCCTCCAGCCGCCCATGTCCAGCCACCCTCCTCTCCCCTCCAGCCGCCCATGTCCAGCCACCCTCCTCTCCCCCCTGCCCTCCCAGCGGTAGGCCTCCCTCCCACCCAGCACCAGGCCACCCACCCACCCACCCAGCACCAAGCCTCCCTACCTCCCACCCAGCACCAGGTTATCCACCCCACCCAGCACACCCACCCAAGCACCAGGCCTCCCTCCCACCCACCCACCCAGCAGCAGGCACCAGGCCACCCTCCCTCCCACCCACCGTCAAGCATTCCTTCCTCCCTCCCTCCCACCCAGCACCAGCCCTCTGAGCAGGAAATTTAAAAGTCTTCCCTTGTCGGGGTTAAGGCTGCATCAGTAGTAACAGTGAAAAGCGTGCTGCTGGTTCGGCGAACCTTCAGCCTTCCGTCTCTCAAGCTCTGGTCCCGCCCTCATTTCCTGTTAGGGCGGGACCAGAGCTTGAGAGACGGAAGGCTGAAGGCGCGCCGAACCAGCAGCACGCTTTTCACTGCTACTGCTGACGCGGCGTTAACAGCGACAAGGGAAGACTTTTAAATTTCCTGCTCGGAGGGAGGGATGGAGGCCGGGCGGGCTGGTGCCGGGTGGGAGGGAGGGAGGAAGGAATGCTTGATGCCGGGTGGGTGGGAGGGAGGGCTGGAACAGGCTGAGGTGACGGGCGGCACGCGTGCCAACAGAGAGGGCTCTGTGTGCCCTCTCTGGCACGCGTGCCATAGGTTCGCCATCACTGTCCTAGAATATGCAGTGGATTTTCCTAAGTCCATCTTAATAATGGCTTATGGACTTTTCTTTTAGGAAATTATCCAAACCTTTTTAAAATCCTGCTAACTGCTTTTGCCACATTCTCAGCCAATGAATTCCAGAGTTTAATTAACGTTGAAATAGTTTCTCCAGTTTGTTTTAAATAGCTTCATTGCGTGCCCCCTTGTCTTAGTATTTTTAGAACGAGTAAACAAGCGATTCACGTCTACCCATTCTCTCCACTCAGTATTTTATAGACCTCTATCATATCTCCCGAGCAGTCTTTTCTTCAAGCTGAAGAACCCTAGCTGCTTTAGCCTTTCCTCATAGAGAAGTCATCCCATCCCCTTTATCATTTTTGTCACTTTTCTGTACCTTTCCTAATTCTGCTATATATTTTTTTGAGATGCGGTGACCAGAATTGCATACAATATTCGAGGTGTGGTTGCACCACAGAGCAATACAAAGGCATTATAACATTCTCATTTTTGTTTTCCATGCCTTTCCTAATAATACCTAACACTCTATTTGCTTTCTTAGCCGCCACTACACACTAAGCAAAGGGTTTCAATTTCATCAACTATGACACCTTGATCCTTTTCCTGGGCGGTGACTCCTAATGTGGAATTTTGCATCATGTAACTATGGTTTGGGTTCCTCTTTCCCATATGCATCACTTTGCACTTGCTCACATTAAACATCTGCCATTTGGATGTCCAGTCTCCCAGTCTTGTAAGGTCCTCTTGCAATTTTTTCACAATACTCTTGCAATTTAACAACTTTGAATAACTTTGTGTCATCAGCAAATTTAATTATCTCACTAATTATTCCCATCTCTAGATCATTTATAAATATGTTAACAAGCAGAATTCCCAGCACAGACACTTGAGGAACCCCACTATCTACCCTTCTCCATTGAGAATACTGACCATTTAATCCTACTCTCTGTTTTCTATTTTTTAACCAGTTTTTAATCCACGATAGGATACTACCTCCTATCCCATGACTTTCTAATTTCCTCTGGAGTCTTTCATGAGGTACTTTGTCAAATGCTTTTTAAAAATCCACATACACAATATCAACCAGCTCATCTTTATCCACATTTATTCACCCCTTCAAAGAAATGCAGTAGATTGGTGAGGCACGATTTCTTTTGACATACAACGTTCCATAGGTTGCTACATAACTTTGTAAGTCTAAGTGCTTTGAAAATATGCCTTTGTCTCATTAATCCATGATTATGTATATGCTCTGTAATTTTGTTCTTTATAATAATCTCTACCATTTTGCCTGACACCAACGTCAGGCTCACTGATTTCCCGGATTATCACTGGAACCCATTTGAAAAATTGAGGATACACTGGCCACCCTCCAATCTTCCAGTACTACGTTTGATTTTAAAGATAAATTACATATTACTAACAAAAGCTCTCTGAATTCATTTTTTAATTCTATCAGTACTCTGGGATGTATACCATCCGGTCCAGATGATTTGCTACTCTTCAATTTGTCAAATTGCCTCATTACATCTTTTACGTAGCGTATTTTATAATCTACATGCATCCTTGCAAACTCCATGTGTGTTCTTTTATGCCAGTTAGTTAGTATGTTATAAGAGACTATGCAGTATATTTTCAAAGCACTTAGACTTAATAAAGTTACATAGCAACCTATGAAACTCTAGAAGTCTAAGTGCTTTGAAATGAGCCCCTATATATAGTTAGACTACCACTAGGTAGCGGCAGCGGCAGCCATTTTGAAAATGCAGCCATCATGGGCAGGAGCAACTGGAGATTGCTTCTGCCCTGACTTCCCCACTAGATCATCAGGGACTGTAAGGTAGCCCCAGGATTGGGGAGATTCTGAGAGGTGGGACTGCTGCTATTTGGGAGGGAGGTGGGGAGGGAAGCACTGCATCTGAGGTGGTGCACAAAGTCCCTTATCCAACGTTTCCGGATTATACGACCACCTGTTTTTCCGATTTATGTTGGATAATTGAGACTCTACTATTCCTCCTGTGTGTACAACTATTGAAAGAAATCTGGGGTTCTGTTAAACCTAGACCAAAATTTAAATTTTGATAGTCCCTCCATTTAAAAATCTAAGTAAATCACATGAATACCACTTGATTTTGATACAGAATGCTTTATTATTAGAATCCAGAAATATTTTCTGTGTTAGTATTTTGCTTGAACTTTTCAGACTTGCCTTCATGACACAAGCGCATTAAATTTTGGAATCATTTTCAGGAGATATCTGGGTAACTAATTACATACACATTCAATGCAATTATTTCACTGCTTTTGTAAATGTAGTCTTGTGATTCTGAAGTCCTCGTACAACTGTACTCTATTTCCCCTCCCACCTTTGTTTAGCAAGCCATTGAAATCCTCCTCATCCCCTTAAAAGATAATTCAAAATATTTACAGTGCCCCCTCCTCTCAAAGAACTTGTGATTTTTTTTGCATTTTGATAACCTCCTTGTATTATATTGAGTTTGAATATTAAATATGCCTAAATCACGTCTATTGTACTAAATATAATACCAAATACACGTTTTACATTTACATATTCAAACTACCAATAAAGACTAATTAATGAAAAAATATATATATATATATAAAAGTGAACAGCCAGAACACAGATGAATGCTTAAGGTGGCTGCATCAGAAACAAAGTCACACACACCCCAGTGGAAAGGCTCTTCTGTGGTCCATGACACAGTATAGAATAATGAGGCAACTGTCCTAAAGGGAAACTTCAAAACTCAGCAGGGCAGAAGAATCTAGAAATCCAGAGAAAAAGGATTCATGTCCCATTATAAAACATAGCAATTTCTCCCCTACTATCAGCTATTCAGAATATAGCCTGGCCAATAAAATACAATTTACAACTTCTTTCACCAACCCCCCTCTCCCAACTAGGCATCTTAACACCTACTTAGTACCATTACAACCTAGCAGCTTTGTTAATTAATACTGTTTCTGCTAATCTTAAGGATATGTACATGAATTGCAATTTATCTATAGCTTGTATTTCTAAACTGTATTTCCTTTAACATACGAATTGAGGCTGCTGTGGAAATAAGGGCCAAACAAGTGACACCTTTTTATTACTTTAATTTAATACACTGTAGAGCCTGAATAATATGAACAGTTAGGTCCAAGATATTTAACTGCATTATAAGGGATCTAGAGTCAATATGTAATAACCCATAAAGAAAGGGGCCCAACCCTTGGTCACATTATAGCATGTCTACAGCTATCCCTGTGACAAACTTTCAAGAGTTATTCTCGCTTGATAAGATTAGAGGAAAAAAAACAACGCAGCTACACTGGACTTAAATACTACAAAGATATCTTAGGTTGTCTGTATATATTACTACAGCTCAGTAGATCAGGGTAGGGATGGGGTATATAAGGTTGATAAGATTTCATATTTGAAACATCCTATATCTGATAATGGATAAGTCAATATCTCTACTGAATCCTTGTGTATTAGTTTCAAAGTATCTGATGATCCCAATTTCAAATGTTTTCAGTTCTTGTGTTCTCCTGAAGTTTCCTTCAAATGCCTTAAGAGTATGACCCTTCTTTGAGAAATTTTCACCTACTGAGCCGTCACATTTTTCTCAGTAATATTTTACAGTTAAGTCTATTAAGAATGTTTTAAGCCAAAGATCATTGCCCTAAGTGGAACCTTCCTAGTGCGATTTCCTTCTAAGTGTTCTATTTCTCTGAATTTGAATAATTATTTGTTGAACCTAAGAAATTACAAGAGTTTGTGGAGTTGAAAGAACAGATGAAGAACCCTCTGCAGCAACTTCTTTTAGTTACCACTGTACCGGCTGCAATTACCCATTAACCTTCCTCCCTCAGAAAAAGTGAATTGTAAGATTAACCATTTTGAGTTTTTATTTTCTTTGAGATTGTTTTCCTGATCTTGGATCTCCCAGTTGTGGACGATTATATAACATATATTGGTGGGAGAAAATGTTTTCTTTTTTAATATCAATTTCTGTTTTCCCTTACATTTATGTGATAAATGTGAATGCAATTAAGTAAAATGATAAATAAATAAAAAAGTCTATTAAGAATGAATGATTAAGCAGGGATCTTACATGTTCTATTGACTAGGTTGGGTACCTACATAATTGGGAAAGACAAAATAGATCCACTTAGAAAGAAAGCTGGCAGATGATGTCAAATGTTGACTGGCACATATCCTTGGCAGTGTAAGCAGAATGAGTAGGTAGACTGGATGGGACAGATGCCCCTTTCTCAGATGCCATATTACTATGCTATCACATAAATTATTTGTTGGAAAACCTTTCAAGAAGCCTGTGTAGTGTTTCAGAATGCTGATATAACTTGGGTAATGGGATGGGTTGAACAGCTTTAATCTGCCATCAGTTTCTACATCCGTGTGCTCTATTGTAACAATAAGCTACACTAAATTCTTTCTATAAATTAGCTTGTAAAAATTATAAACATCATAGATTCATTGGAGTACAAAAAACCTCAGTGGAAAAAGCCTCAGAACCCTTCCTCCACTTCTAGTTTACAGAAGAACATATGGTAGGAATATCTCATGGGAAGAAACAATGCAAAAAACAGAAAAAATAGTTTTCGCAAAAAAGTAAAACTGCAAGTCAAAACAGCAAAGATGACTAAAAAAATAAAAGCACAAAAATTAAATAAAAAATAAAAAGTGCAAAAGACGCAGAAGGTAAAAATCCAGTAGAAAATAATGCAATTTTAATGGTCAATAAATAAGATGATTGATAAACAAGATGAAAAGTCCATATACAATTGAAATGTTCAATGAGCAAGACTTGACACAGCTGTGTTTCAGCCTACAAGGCCTGCATCAGGAGTCTATATGTTAAGAAAAACAACATTTAAAAATATCATATGAAAACAAATTAAAAGACAGTAAGGAGGTATAAAATTTACATACATAAGAGAATAAAAACATATTAAACAATGATATGTTGGTAGCTATAGACAATGAAATAAAAATGTGTACTCCAAAATTGGTAATCATAGAGTAATGAGGGTAGCTGGAAATCTCGCCCGTTTTAACGGGCTTAACGGCTAGTTTCTCATATATTACCATTAGAGTACGTTTCAAGAGAGGCTACAGCTTCATAACAAAATCCACAATTGAAAAACGAGTTTATTATTTTTTTAATTCCTCTATTCACTTTATCAAGTCACAATGATTAAGCAAATATAAATATATAATTTTTTTGTCCGAACAATTAGGATCACAAAACCAGAATATCACCTTCCCCTAATTTACATGATTTGTTCATTCGTTGGTGCACAGAGCGTCTTTGTCAAGCGCAGGACAATTCATTCATTCAAACATATATTTATTTATTTATTTATTTATTCTATAGATATATGTTTTACATATCTGATGGTGAAAGATACAACAAACAAAATATCTGAAGTTGAAAGGTAATAATGCATTTATTCATCTCCTCCTTTGAACTAGCTGCAAACAGGAGCACACACATTTTTTTCAGATTCTAAAAGTAGGTCACCTTTTGATGTCAACACTCTGTTTATTATGCATGTTTATGATGGTGCTTATATTTACCCAGACATAAACAAAAAAAAGGCAAAGATCTGCCACAGAAATAGCAAACCAAAAGAAAAAAAAGCAGATCAAAAAAGACAAAAAAATGGAACAGGAGGGTAACAGAAGAAGTGGTAACTTAAGTTGAACATTCATACAATTCATCTCCCAATGCAGTACACACTATGGCCAGAGTTTCACCGATGAGGCTATATCAAGGTGCATAAAACAGTGTCAAGCTTATAACTACGTTGCTTTCTCAGAGTTACCGGAATTGGTGATGCTGTGAGAAAGCAATGAAGTTCTAAGCTGACACATTTTATGCACCTTGACACAGCCTGACTGGCAAAACTCTCGCCATAGTCGATGTGTGTTGCATTGGGAGCTGAACTGTATGAATGTTCAAGTTACATTTCAACTTCATTATAACGTCACTTAGTTTTGGATCCATGAAAACTGGTTTCATTGGAGTTTTAACAATTTAATTCTCATGGGGGTTATTAATTGCCGATGAAGTAAATGTACCCGAGATATTCTTACCATATGCTCTTCTGTACACTAGAAATGGAGGAAAGGTTCTGAGGCTTTTTTTCCCCTATGAGTTTTTTGTACACCAATGAATCTATGATATGTATAAGTTTTGCAAGCTGATTTATAGAAAGAGTTTAGTGTAGCTAGTAGTATTTGGTCTCTTTCTTCCTGTATTGTGAGAATTAACTTTGAGCCCTATTGTAATAATGCCATTATTGCTTTAGATGGATTTAAAGCTCAGAACTTACTTTGAATCCAGTTTCGAGACTTTCTTGGTGAAAAATTCATCCACGCCTTCATCAATTCTACCCATAAGGCCATTCTGCTCTCCCTCTTGTGGTGCTTCAGCACTAACCTGCTAAAATAGTAGGCATATAACATGCTTAGGTGCTTCTGGTAGGGCACTAGATAGTTTGCTGTTGATTGACTTTTCCTTAAAAAAAAAATGAAGGACTAGCAGGATCCCAACAAGAATAGCTATGGATATACATCCCAACAGACAGTACCCATATCAGAATCTCTGCATGTTTTCTACAGAAAAAAAGGGGACAGGGGGAATAGAGAAGAGGAAACGTGACGGGGAAGATATCATCAGAGGCTGAACTCCCTAACATAAGGCATGCTTGAAAAATGTAATTCTCAAATCCTTCCACACAATATGGCAGCCCCTGCTCAGAATCAAACAATGACTATCTTATATGAAAACCTCTTTGCACTTTTTTCACCTTCCAACATAAGGTCTTATTTTGACCCTTATACAGTCTTCATTAGCTTTCAAAGTTTCAAAGGGGGAGGTTATCAAGCCATATTAGGGCTTTAAGTCACATTATAAGCCCCCTAATGTGACTTAAAGGGCCCTAATGCAGCTCAACTTCATTTCCCATGGTGGTGTTTAAGTTGCTGTGGGTTATATAGTAATGAGATGCAAAACAGGGGTTATTTCACTGCTTGGGAGCATTTGGCCACAAAGCCTTAGCCTGATGCTCCTGGGCCGGGACAGCAGGACCCCATGGCCGAAGCCCCCTCTGCCCCCACCCCCTAAGATACCAGCATCCACACCCCATCTCTCACATATGAAAGATCCCTAAAGATATTAACTGTATACTCATTAGTGGTCTAGGGGGGTCCTCGGACAGGAGCGATGCCCAGTCCTGCACCTTTCCCAGAATGGCACAACTACCACTAGGGGTAGTATTTCCTTATATTAATACAAATTTAACATCCTTAATTTTAAACATCAGAGAAAAGAAGTATTTCAGTGATAACACAATTGAGGGTGATAACGTGAATGAGGACTGGTCCCGGAGCCAGAATAAACCACAGCCACACAGCAGGTTAAGGTGAACAAAATTATATTTTATTGAAGGTGTCAGGTAGGGTTCAGAGATGGAGAAGAAAAATGAACACAAACCTAGTCCTTCCATACACGAGTGTCCCCCTGTGGCATGCTCCTGCAGGAATACAGCATGCAAAATACACTGCTAGTCTATGGTCTGTCTCCCAAGAGTTACCAGTTAATCGTTAACTATTCAGTGAGGCTGACCTGCGACCAACCAGGATAAAGATACCAAACTGCAAAGTTCAAGTCAAGCTTGGCCTACCTGACTATAGCGGTTGCAGTTCATACATAGGTGGTAGAGGCATATGCAGTGGGGCATCACTGCTTCCCCTGGGCCTCCTTAACCTAGCTGTGCTCCAGGCTTTTATACTTTTTGGACATGCCCTCCTGGCTCTCCCTCTCTCATGTCACTTCCCCCTTGGGTGGGACTATGGGTTTTAAGGTGGCTCTGACACTGTGAGGGAATATCCTTAAGGGGAAATGCCTATGTTCTACAGACTCCCTCACAGAGGTTTTATGTAGTAAAAGAAATGCAGAGAGAAAGGACAGACCTAGGTAGGAGCATCAGAAGAAACATATATGTAGAATATGTAAAAGGAGCCTCAGAAGGGAACAGAAGAAAGGCTGGCACAGAGAGAGAAAAAGAAAGGATTTGAAAAGAAGCACAGGAATGAGGGGACCCGGAAAAGAGAACAAATAAAAAGGCTGATGCCGAGAGAGAAAGGAGGGATTAAAAAAGAAGCATCAGGACAAAAGGTTGATGACAGGAGAGAAGGTGGCTTAGAATGGAGTACTTATAAGGCAGGCTGAAATAGCAATGGAGAAATAAGATCCAGAACTACAAGAAAATGAGATAAATGAAGGATAAGATGTCAACAGAAAAGGAATAAGAAAGGCTGGAGAAAGACCTAGAAGTGAAAGAATTAACGATACAGTTCCTAGCCTATTTGGAAATAAATATGCTGGGTTCCACAAGAGGGAAAGATTACCAAAACTGAATTAGCAACTAGCGAAAGAGTATATGTAGGACGAATAAAGCCACAAGTTGTATAAAGGAACAATCTAATATCACAATTACTTGTATATTAATTGAGAAATTTCAATTTCAAAATGCCTTCAGTAAACCAGGGTCATCTTATCTATGGGTCATTCTCCATAGTGGCTAATAAAATTAATCACCCTTCCCTCACCCACATTGATGCAAAGTATGGCATCTCTCCTTCCACCAGCCTGCGGTTCAGCATCTCCTCCTCTATCAAATTCACCCCCCCCCCCCCCCCCCCCACTGTGTACCTTCAAACTTGTCTTTTAGAGAGCACTGTGATACACCTAAGCTGCCTGCGGCCTGCTCTGAAACGCTCCCTTTGACCTGTCTTGCCCATGCAGAAACAGGAAGTTGAATCAGAGTGAATTCTCTGGACCAGGCCACAGGTGGCCTGGATGTACCTGTGTGCTGCTGCTGCTCTCTAGAAGACAAGTTTGAAGGTACATAGGGTGGGAGATTGAGATAAAGAGGGAGCTGCCAAACTATGGACAGGCGGGGGGTGGGGGGGAAGGAGGGAGGGAGAGAAGGGCCGGAAGGGAGCCTCGACTTATACATGGATCAATATTCTTGGCCATTTTAGACTCAAAACTGTTCTCGACTTATACATGAGTATTTACGGTAATCAAATAGAACATTGTACAGCAAAAACCATTACTGGGAGAATTTTATCAACAAGGATGCAGGGACAAAGGAAGAAGAGAAAAGATAACAGCACTTCCTTAGAAAAACTGACGAGCATCTAAAAGGATCAATATCAAAGATAATGAGAAAGATCCAAAACATAAAACTGAAAAATGTGGAGAAGTGAGGACTTTTAGAGCAGGACAAATCTTCATTGGTGAGTTATTTGCTGGGGAATTGATTTAAACTTGGGAAAGGCAGAACTAGAGTTAAATAGGTTATCTCAGTGTCTTTATTTTTATGTTACTCTATTTATTTAGCAAAGGCAGTTTAAGGAATTAGGGTTTTCTTTGTTTGTTTAGCATTCAAAGTATAGTTTAGTTTCCATAGTATAAAACCTTTTTCTCTATGATTTTAAAATGTTGAAACTTTCTGGCCACATTAACAGATAGCCTCTAGAAGGAACAGTAGAGTCTAGTTTAGCCTTCAGCCAAAATAATGTCCTTCAAAAAATACAAAGAAGGACCCAAATGAAGAAAATAAGAAGCAACATAAGGACTGGCAAGAGAGATACATAGTATTGATAAAGGCGGCTAAAAGAGAATATGAAGAGAAACTTGACGTAGAGGTTAAAACTCACAGTAACAACTTTTTCACATACATCAGAAGCAGAAAGCCTGCGAGGGAATCCATGGGACCGTTGGATCATGAAGGAAATGGATTTCAAGGGTGATGATACAGAGGAACTGAAAGAAATCTTTATGAACCTGGAAGATGCACTGAGCTAAATCAACCAATTAAAGAGTAGTAAATCACCTGGACTGGATGGCATACATCCAAGGGTACTCAAAGAACTCAAGCATGAAATTGCTGATCTGCTGTTAGTAATATGTAACCTGTCATTAAAATCATCCATAGTACCTGAAGATTGGAGGGTGACCAATGTAATGTCGATTTCTAAAAATGGTTCCAGGGGTGATCTGGGAAACTACAGACCAGTAAGCCTGATGTCGGTGCTGGGTAAAATAATGGAAACTATAATAAAGAATAAAATTACAGAATACATAAATAAACACGGTTTAATGGGAAAGAGTCAGAATGGGTTCAACCAAGGAAGTCTTACCTCACCTATTTGCTTCATTTCTTTGAAGGCATGAATAAACATGTGGATAAAGGTAAGCTGGTTGATGTAGTGTATCTTGATTTTCAGAAAGGTTTTGGCAAAGTTCCTCATGAGAGTTTCCTGAGAAAATCCACACTGGACCATCAATACTCACCAGAAACTATTACAAAATTAATCAAATTACTTTTAACTCACAACTACTTCTGCTTTAACAATGATATCTATCTACAAATAATGGGCACTACGATGGGCACCAGGACAGCACCCCA
Organism: Microcaecilia unicolor; assembly: GCF_901765095.1. Classification (NCBI taxonomy): domain Eukaryota; kingdom Metazoa; phylum Chordata; class Amphibia; order Gymnophiona; family Siphonopidae; genus Microcaecilia; species Microcaecilia unicolor. The sequence continues at coordinate 428,589,197 of NC_044031.1, forward strand.
ATATGCCAACCTCTTTATGGTTGAGCTGGAAGAGACATTTCTGAATACATACCAGACCAAACCCCTAAAATAGTACCTGTACATCGATGACATTTTTATGATTTGGACGGAGGAAGGAACTCTGAAACAATTTTACAATTCCTTCAATACATACCATCCTACAATCAGATTCAAAATTGACTACTCCCCAGAAAAAGTCTATTTTTTGGACACCACAGTCTCAATCAGCGATGGCTATATACAAACATCTATATACAAGAAACCCACAGACAGATGCAGCTACCTCCACAACTCCAGCTTCCACCCTTCACATACAAAAAGAACCATTATTTACAGCCAAGCCACAAGATACCACTGTATCTGCTCTGATCCAAGGGACAGAGACAGACACCTTGAAATCCTGATTGCATCCTTCGAACAGAAAAGCTACAACCCCAAAATAATCTCTAAGAATATTGCCTCCTCCCTCAAAACACCCAGGGAAAATCCGCTACAGTACAAAGAAAAAAAAAGCCACAGACAGAATCCCCCTTATAGTGACATACAACCCAGAGCTGGAAAAATTATACAAGATCTTCAGCCTCTACTCCAGGATGAATTACTGAAAGAGATATTCCCATCCCCACCAGTGCTGGCTTTCCGACAGCCACCCAACTTAAAACACAAGCTAATCAGAACTAAGCTCCCAACACAGACTCAAAAAGAAGAGAATGGCACACATCCTTGCAATATATTTATCCAGCTGCAAGCTATGCCAAAACATTTCACAGGATCCCAGTCATTCACAAATGAAAAATATTCAACATAAAGGAATCACATGCTCATCTTCCAATGTGGTATATACATCATTTAGTGTAAAAAAAATGTGACGAAGGATGCTATATTGGAGAAACAAGCCAGATGCTAAAGACAAGATTTAATTTACATAGACATCACATGAAAAATGCCAGTGCCAGCCAGTATGCCACGTCTGTGGGGCAGCACTTTACAAAACCAGAACACTGTCCCAGTGATTTCATTGTAAGAATCCTGAAAGGTAACTTTAAAACAATACAGGAACTTAAGATCTTTGAAATCAGAATGATTAAATATTTTGACACCCACCAGACAGGACTTACAGATGTGGGTTTTCTAGCCCATTATAAACCATAAAGTTCTAGTGCTCTGTTTGTCACCCTTCTGTCTTCATGCATATCTTACCTATCCACCCGCATCCTGTTAGACTGTCACTGAAATGCTTTGATGTTCCCATGCATATCTCCTGGTCTCTCACCTATCCACCCCCATCCTGTTAAACTGTCACTGAAATGCTTTGATGTTTCACTTATATATACTGTCATCTACCAACATTTGCTTATTTCCGATCTGATGAAGAAGGACAACCTTCGAGAGCTAATGAAGAAATATATTAAGTTATGTCCAATAAAAAAGGTATCTTATTTTCTTTTCCATGTTTTATTTTGTTTTATTTCTATTGATTACCTTTAAAAGTGGACTAACACGGCTACCACACCTCTCTACTGAGAAAATTAAAGTCACGGGATAGGCAGCAATGTTCTGGTGTGGATTAGGAATTAGTTATTGGACAGAAATCAGAGGGTAGGGTTAAATGGAGTGCAACAGGGATCAGTACTGGGACTGTTGCTACTTAACAAATTTATAAATGATATGGAAATCAGAATGACGAGTGAGGTGATTAAATCTGCATCTGACACAAAACTATTCAAGGTTGTTAAAACACATGCGGACTGTGAAAATTTGCAGGAAGACCATATTAAGTAGAGAGGTGTGGTAGCCGTGTTAGTCCACTCTTAAAGGTTATCAATAGAAATCAAACAAAATAAAACATGGAAAAGAAAATAAGATGATACCTTTTTTATTGGACATAACTTAATACATTTCTTGATTAGCTTTCGAAGGTTGCCCTTCTGACGAAGAAGGGCAACCTTCGAAAGCTAATCAAGAAATGTATTAAGTTATGTCCAATAAAAAAGGTATCATATTTTCTTTTCCATGTTTTATTTTGTTTGATTTCTATTGATAACTAGGAAGACCATATGAAATTGGAAGACTGGGCATCCAAATGGCAGATGAAATTTAATGAAGACAAATGCAAAGTGATGCACATTGGGAAGAATACTCCAAATCATAGTTACCTGATCCTAGGGTCCACCTTGGGGGTCAGCACTCAAGAAAAAGATCTTGGTGTCGTTGTAGATAATATGCTGAAATCTTTAGCTCAGTGTGCGGCAGTGGCCAAAAAAGCAAATAGGAAGCTAGGAATTATAAGGAAAGGTATGATAAATACCAAAAATACTATAATGCCTCTGTATCACTCCATGGTGTGATCTCACCTTGAGTACTGCATTCAGTTCTGGTCACTATATCTCAAAAAAAGATACAGTGGAATGAGAAAAGGTTCAAACATAAGCAAGCAAAATGATAAAGGGGATGGAACTCCTCTCATATCAGGAAAGGGTAAACAGGTTAGGGCTCTTCAGCCTGGAAGAGACGGATGAGGGGAGAAATGATTGAGGTCTACAAAATCCCGAGAGGTGTGGAACAAGTAGAAGTGAATCGCTTTTTTTAATGTTTTAACTCATTCCAAAACTACAAAGACTAGGGGACACGAGGAAGTTACATGGAAATACTTTTAAAACAAATAAGAGGAAATATTTTTTCAAAGAATAGTTAAGCTCTAGAACTCTTTGCCAGACGATGTAGTAACAGCAGTTAGCGTATCTGGATTTAAAAAAAGGTTTGGACATGTTCCTGGAGGAAAAGTCCACAGTCTGCTATTGAGACAGACATGGGGAAGCTACTGCTTGCCCTGGGATTGGTACCATGAAACGTTGCTACTATTTGGGTTTCTGCCAGGTACTTGTGCCTGGCTTGGCCACTGTTGGAAACAGGATACTGGGCTAAATGGACAACTGGCCTGACCCAGTATTGCTATTCTTATGTTCTAATGGAGGAAAATGTTAAATTCATATGCTACAACAATAAAAGTTTAGAAACTAACAGCATTAATGCAACGAATGAATTTAATTTGGCCATATTATGGAAGAGATTTCTAGATATTTTTTTCATTTGGAATGATACTATGTTGAAAACATTTGTGGCTTGGTTGAATATGCTGAACTCTAATATAAATTTCAAGATGTCTTCAGTATGAAAATATTTGAAAATTTGGATTTATGGATAAAGAAAGAAAATGGAAAGCTAGTTACCACCTTGTATCGTAAACCAGTGGAATGGAACAATTTGTTGCAATTTGAGTGTTATCATCTATATACACTTAAGAACAATCTCCCTAATAGCCAGTTCCTCCCCCTACATCATGTATGCACCACTTTGGCAGAGCCTGAGCCAGTCAGATCAACCGAGACAAAGATTTTTTGAGCACGGTTAACTGAAGTCAGCAGTGAAGAAAGCATTTTTGAGGGATCGTTCTATGATTTTTTTTTCACAGTAAATGTTTATTAAAGTTTTGAGAAGGTTACAACAATGCAAAAGAAGGATATCTAACCAATATTGTCTCAACAAGTTCCCTCTCGAAGCCAAGCTTAGTTTAAGTCCATTAAACTACCCCTTCTTCATTACCCCCCCTCACCACCCTACCCACCACCCCCTTGTAAATCCCCCCTACCCCTTACACATCAGATGATCCAGATGAACCCACTCGACCGCCTTGGGATCAAACTTTCCCATCCGGCAATCAGTTAATTTTTCTAATTTCCCCAACATTTGGACTTTCACCAACCATGTGGAAATGGTAGGTCCATTAGATTGTTTCCAATGGGCCGCTAACACTGACTATGCAGCAGCTAGACATAGTCACAAGTCTTTTTTGCCATTTCAGGCCTCTTAGATTCCCCCATCCCAGCAGACACCATTTAGGATCACAGAGACACTCAACCTCAAGGGTGGTTGCCATCAACTGAGTTATTGACTTCCAATACTCCTGTATTCGGCCACAGGTCCACCAGATGTGAAGGAAAGTTCCAGTTTCTTCACCACATCTCCAACATAGATCTGTGACCCCTGGAAACATTTTTTTAAAATCCGCTCTGTTGTGTAGTACCATCGCGTCAAAACTTTAAATGCATTTTCTTTTATCAAAACACATATAGAAGGTTTCTTCATTTCTAAGCATATGGCTTTCCATTCATGCACACTTATTTCACACCCCAAATCATCCTCCCAGGCCCTCGTATATGGAAAGTTAAACTCATCCCCTCTGATAAGTCGGTAGAAAAGAGTAATGACTCATCTAACTTTCCCCATAGAAGACCATAGGTTCTCCAAGTGTTCACTTTCATCCGGGTCTGCCCTCAGCCACCCCTTACCCGAAAGGTAATGTTTTACTTGTAGGTAGGTAGAAGGGATCTGATGTGGGCAGCCCATGTTCCTCCTGCAAGTCCTCGAACAAGCGCGTCTCCCCCCCATCTAGGAGATCCCAGAACCTATTCAGTCCTTTACGGGCCCAGGAGATGTATGCACCCCTCGCCTCCACTGCTAACTCCAGACTCCGTTCCTTTTATCTTGCTGCACCATATGCCTGGAATAGACTTCCTGAGCTGGTACGTCAAGCTCCATCTCTGGCAGTCTTCAAATCTAAGCTAAACGCCCACCTTTTTGATGCAACTTTTAACTCTCAACCCTTATTCTATCATCCTCCCTTTAATATTCCCCCTTATCTCTTGTTTGTCCTGTTTGTCTGTCCTAATTAGATTGTAAGCTCTGTCGAGCAGGGACTGTCTCTTCATGTACAGTGCTGCGTACGTCTAGTAGCGCTTTAGAAAGTAGTAGTAGTAATAGTAAGTCCCCCGTCTAAGGCCCACCTGAAAGCCTGGTTCCTGTGAAACGTGCGCAAAGGAGGACGGCACTCTGGAGCCCCTCAACTGTCAGGCTTCTTCCCTGGAAGCACTGGGTTTGTGAGCCCTTGGACCACTACCGTGGAGCGGCAGTGGCAGGCAAGGTCACCTTCAAAGCAGAGACGAGGCAAGGCTGGACTGGAACCCCGGACTGGAGTTCTGCACTGGAATACACAGGACTGGAATGCACCAGACGGGTGCGCACTGGACTGGAACCCACTGTACTGGTACACACTGGAGTGGAGCAAACTGGACTGGTATACACTGGACCGGAACCCGCTGTACTGGTACACACTGGAGTGGAGCAAACTGGACTGGTATACACTGGACCGGAACCCGCTGGACAGGAACACACTGGACCTAGGCTTCACCTACGCTTAGCCACCATTCCCTGAGGGTTGAGCCCTCAGGTTCGGGCAGCTAGCAGGGCTTACAGGAAACCCGGAACTGGAACTAGCAAGCAGGAACAACAGGAATCAGGATATAGAAGTGCCCCCAGGCACCTAGGCGAAAGCAAAGCAGACAGGCAGGGAATGTCCGGGTTCCGGCAATAGTCAGGTCTGGCCACAGGCAGAGAATATCCGGGTTCAGGCAGTAGTCGGGTCAGGCAGCAGGCAGAAGGTATCAGGGTTCAGGCAGAAGTTGCGTCAGGCAGCAGGCAGAGAATATCTGGGTACAGGCAGCAGTCAGGTCAGACAGCAGGCAGAGAGTAGTCAGATTCAGGCAATGGTCAGGTCAAGTAGCAAGACTATGGCTGGAGCTCCAGTAGCAAGGTGTACTAGCAGCGGACAGGACTAAGGCTGAAGCTCCAAGAAGCAAAGGAAAACACACACGGGAAAACCAGAAAGCTAAACACAAGAAAACTAGTAAAGCTGTACACAAGCCAACAAGAAAGCTATGCCCAAGCTAACTAGTCACAAGCTAGAAACTCACACTAAGCAAAACACAGGAGAACTAGTAAAGCTGTACACAAGCTAACAAGCAAAGCTATGCCCAAACTAACGGGTCACACGCTAGGAACTCACACAACTCAACACACAGGAGAACTAGTAAAGCAGTATACAAGCCAACAAGAAAAGCTATGCCCAAGCTACTAGTAACAAGCTAGAAATTCACACTGAACTGGACAAGGTAGCAGTGCACAGAGCACTCTAACAGACCAGGGACCTTAGACGATACAAAGGCTGCAGTCTCTACGTGATTAATAAAGCCCGTCAACACCTGAGGAGCAGCTGCAGCCATCAGTAAGCAACTACGGAGGCTGTCCAGACACAAACAAGAGAGACAAGTCCAGCAGCCTTGAAGAACCGGACTGGGCTAAAGTCTGGAACGGGTAGGAACAGCAAGACAAACTATGACAGCCACTGGCTCTGGCCACCAGCGGGTGAGAGGAGCACAAACCAAGGAGCAGGCAGAGCGCGCACAGAACATAGAGAGACTTAGAATACCTAGGTGCAGCACAGAGGAGCAAACAGAGCCAGGCTGGAGACAGAGGTAGAGCTAACTCAGGCAGCACCCCCAGGTGCAGTAGAGTGGAGTAATTATAGCCATGCTGGAAGCAGCCAGTACACAGAAGGAAAACTACTCCAGAAAGGATAGGCAGAAGCCAGCTTAGAAGCTGACCCCCAGAAATAAGGTAAGTCTGAGGGTGGTCACGGCCACAGACGTGACATCAACTTAATTTTTAACCTACTCCATAGTATGAGCACATGGGACACAAATGGGTTAGCAGTCAACTGTTTATATTCTCGCTGTGAGGGAAGTCCAGAGAGCAGCATCAAGAGAGAAATCACTCACAAAACTCTGTTCTAGTACACTATTAGTTGACTGGGTTCCCTGTCTCCAAGCTGAAATTAACTTCAATTGGGCTGCCCAGTAATACCACTCTAAATGTATCATTTCTCTGTCTCCTAGTTCAGTTGAGCCCCACATCACCCTCCTAGGTAACCTTGGGGTGCGCCTACCCCACACAAAACCAGAGATTTCCGATTGTAGGTGCTCCAGATCCAACCTAGGTACCAGCAAGGGTAAGGATTGAAATAGAAACAGCAATCGGGGTAAAATATTCATTTTCACTGCAGCAATCCTACCCCACCAAGAGAGCCACCCGCCCTGCCACCCTCTCATCTCCCTCCGAAGCTGCTGAATCAAGGGCGTATAATTCAGGGTGTACAATTTGTTTAAAGCTTTAGGTATTTGTATTCCCAGGTATCAAAAGCTCTTGTCAGCCTTGCGGAACAGAAAAGACTACAACAGTCTCCTTTCTTCAACATCAGAAATTGTGATTCCCATAATTTATTTTAAACCCTGAGAACTTCCCAAAATTAGTTAGTTAGTTCCCGGATTATATAGGCAGGGTCAACTTTGGGGCATTGACATAAAATAAGATGTCATTAGCGAACAGGGCAATTTTATGTTCTACCCCCCCCCCCCCCCAATCCGAATCCCCCTGATATGACCTATAGCTCGTATTTTACTAGCAAATGGTTCAATAGACAAAGCAAACAATAAAGAGGAGAGTGGACACTCCTGCCTCGTTCCCCTACTGATCGAAAAGAGTGAGGAATAACCTCCATTTATTTTAAGACTTGCAACTGGAGCTGCATAAATGCTCTGAAGCCAGCCTATGAATTTGGGCCCAAACCCCATATATCCTAGTACCTCCCATAGGTATATACAGTCAACCCTATCGAACGCCTTTTCAGCGTCTGTTGTCAGCAGGGCCAAGGAATCTCCCTGCGTTTTCGCTCCACAAATTATATGTAAGGTCCTTCGAATGTTATCCGCCACCTGTCTGTGAGAGATAAACCCCGATTGATCCTCATGAATCAAGTGTGGCAAAACCCTACTGAGACAATCTGCCATAACTTTTGCTAGAATCTTAATATCCACATTAAGCAAGGATATAGGCCTATATGAACCATAGGATCCTTTCCCGGCTTCAGGATCACCGAGATCCCCGCCTCATGCATTCTCGGCAGGAAGGAGCTGTCCGAAAGGCATGCATTCCCCACACGCACCAGCAATGGAATCAGCTCCCCCGCAAAGAGCTTATAGAACTTTGCAGTACAACCATCTAAGCCTGGAGTTTTAGCCTCCTTAAGTTCTTTTATCACCCTCATTATCTCCTCTCCCCTAATCGGTTCCTCCCACTCCTCTCTTTCTGTCAGTGATATGTTCTTCATCCCTCCCCCTTCTAAGTATCCCCTTATTACTTCTTTAGGAGCTTCCACGCCTTTACAGGGCAGTGTAGTACTGTACAAACTGGTCCATAATTTCACTGTCCCTGAAGTACAGTACATCACCAGGGCCCTTTATTTTATTTATCGTGGCCAGGTTTTGACGCCTGTGTAAATGCCGGGCCAACATCCTTCCTGCTTTATTACTAAATTCATAAAATCTCTGCTTAACCAACCATCTATGGAAGTCCATCTGGGCAATTTGAATCTTTTGCAGGGCCTCTTTACATTCTGACAGTTGAATCCCCACCCCATGGTCCCCCCTTCTTTGATGTAAAGTCTCCAATTGGACCAGCGCCTTACGGAGCTCCAATTCCTGGACTCCTCTTTCCCTCTTCCGTCGCGTCCTCCATTTAATCAGATGACCCCCTCACCACTGTCTTAACAGAATCCCACATAGTTCCATCAGACACTCCACCCACGTCACTAAACTCTAAATAGTTACATATCACCTCATGTATATCACTGCCCACTTCCTTATCTCCCAGGAAAGATTCATTTAATCTCCAAAAAGTTTGTCTCTTCTCACCCTGTAGACCCTCTAAATGAACCCACACCGAAGAATGATCTGAAATATGTATGCTACCGATCCCAGAGTCCTTCACTTAGACCCAAAAGTGCTCGCCCACACCAAAGTGCGTCGATACGTGTGTAGGTCTTTTGTGCATGAGAGTAAAAGGTATAAGTATGTTGCCCTGAGTGTTGTAATCTCCAGATATCTAGTAGATCTAGGGCTTGGGCCAGTTTCATTAGCTTTCTTCTGTGAACTAGGTTACTTCCCCCACCTCCCCTTGAGTTAACAGACCAGGTGTTACGTTAAAGTCCCCACCCAAAACCACCTGCCCAATAATGAAATTACGATGCGTATCCCAGAGGGATTCACAAAACTCCCCTTGGCCCACATTAGGTGCAAACACTGATTGACCACTCAAGTGACCTCCGACTGCCAGACATTGTCCCGTGCCATCAAAAAATATATCCTCTTTAATAAAAAGAACCTCAGATCTTATAAAAATCACCAATCCCCCACCCTCATTTACCCCCCCCCCCCCGGTTCTGCATGGGAGTAGCACTCATTATACCCACTAAAATGTAGCAGATGGGTATCTCTTTTCCGCAAATGAGTTTCCTGTAATAAAATTACATCCCACTTGAGCCACTTTAATTCTCAATGAACAATACTTCTTTTTCCTGGATCATTCATTCCATTAACATTCCACGATCCCACTATTAAACCCCCTCCCCCACCCCTTTCCCAACTGACCCCTACCCTCACCGGTCAGTTTGCTCACTGAGGAAATGCATCCAGAGCAGGAATGGGTAACAAATTCTATCTCGTACTCACCCTGATAAAGAGCACATTAGTCAGGGTTCCTCTAACTCACCAGCCCAGCACTTACTCTCATAAACTGCTCTCTCACCATCTCCCTACTCATTCACGCCTTCACTTCATCCATACTTATACCAGTCCCCCAAAGTTCACACAATAATATCCATTAAGCCAGCCCTGGGTCTTTCAGGAACGGTCAATAAACTCAGTCCGTATTTGCTTCATGTGGCCATACTCGTTCCTGCCTGGGTTCCAGAGGTCGCCCATTTCCGACCCCACTGGACTTTCTGCCACTTGGACTGCAAACTGTTGGAAGATTCGCGGCTACGGGGCGACCCCTCCTGTACAGGCAGATCCATGCAGCCCAGTTCTCTGAGAGCTTTACACGCTCCTGCAACAGTTTGAGCCTTCTTTGTTTGGGAACCCAAAGTAAATTCTAATCCAAAAGGAAAAAGCCATCGGTATCTGGAGCCCACTTTTTGCAAATAACCAGTCACCTCACATAGCTCTTTCCTTCGCTGAAGGGTGGCCTTGGCCAGGTCCTGGAAGATCTGAATTTTACAGTTGTTCCACACAATGGCCCTCATGACCCTTGCTCTTTTCTACACTGCCTCCTTCATCGAATAGTTATGGAAACTTACTATAATGTCCCGGCGCAGATTCTCCCTCTGAAGGCCAAAACTCCTGTGGGCACTGTCCAAGGAAATAGAAGCTGGCGCCAATTCTCCGTTATTAACATCTGCTGTGTGTAAAACAAAGGCGCAAATCTCTCTGACCACTTTTGCACAGTTCTTATACTGACTTATACGGTCTGTGCCCTGAAAATGACGGATACAAATCAAGGTAAGGTATACACAAAAAGTAGCACATATGAGTTTATCTTGTTGGGCAGACTGGATGGACCATGCAAGTCTTTTTCTGCCGTCATCTACTATGTTACTATGTTCATCTTCTAGGAGTCCCTTAAATCAGAGGTTGCTGCGCCGGGATCTGTTCTACAGGTCCTCCAGTGCATTCTTAGTTCCTCTCTCGCATGGCTCTCCAGTTTGTTCCTCTTCGATCCTCAATAGGTCCTCTGCATGACAATCTGGTTTCTCTTCAGTTTGTTCTAATCTGTGTCCAATCTCCTGGACCTCTCTCCGCAGTTCTGACACTGCTGTTTGAATATCTCTCCTTACCGCGCCCATCTCCGACTTCAGCTCTTGGAACTAGCGTGCTATGTCTCCTTTGGTTAGCTCATTATCACTCTGCATGTGTTCCTTGTGGTCTGGCTCTGAATCAGTTTCGGGCTCTGCCATCTTGGATCTGAGCACCACCGGTTTCGTTATCGTACTCGAGCCGTTCACCCGCTTCTCTGCGGAGAACTGGAATTTAGCAAGCTTCTTCTGTGCTGCCATTGTCTTGTAAGTACTCAGCTACTGTTTAGGAACTTCAATCATTGAATTCGGGTGCGTTTACTTATTCTTTTGTCCCCCACTCCAGCGGAGCAGTGGAGTCAAGCTTCCATTTCTTTCCTTGACGTCACTTCCTCTCTTATGATTTTAATATAAACCACTTTGTTCTGTAACACAGCGATAGCGGTATGTTAAGAATAAACAACATAACATTTAGGAATCCTTTTACTAAGGAGCACTAAGGAATTTAGCATGCACTAATCTAATTTAATCCTGTACTTATAGACTGCTTTCTCCTCCAAAGGGTCCAGAGCAGTTTACAATAAAATAGTGAACTACAATTACATAAATGAAAACAACAAAAATCCAAAAACTGTTGGAAAAGATAACACTTCTGTGGAAAGCATAAAAAGTGGTCTGTTTCTTCAGCGATAAAGGAAGTTTAATTCCAGATTACAACAGTTGTATATGAAAAAGATGATGCTAATATCTTTTTATACCGAACACTGAATGGGTTAATCGTTAGTAAAAGGAACCCTTAGACTTTTGCTTCAAATTCACTTCTTACAAAAGAAACAGCTTAACTCTTCGCCTGGGAGTATCTGAATCAGTTTGAGTACTGTGACTGGACACAGGCTCTACTTAACTTACTATGGGCCTTGCTAAGGTAATTTTTGGACAGGGAGCTAATTTGGGTTTGTTATGACAAAGGGTATGAAGACTCACATACTCCATACTTTTTGGTTTCTTATTCTTAATTACTTTGTGAATATTGCTATAATAATTTGTTCACACAAAGAATCGAGAATGAAGCATAAGTGAAACAAACTCCTAGTGAACTCTTTTGGACCTTTTTGGGCTCATTTTCGAAAGACATGGACGCCCATCTTTCGACATAAATCGGAAGATAGGTGTCCTTCTCACAGGGTCGTCCAAATCGGTATAATCGAAAGCCGATTTTGGACGTCCCCAACTGCTTTCCGTCGCAGGAATGGCCAATGTTCAAGGGGGCGTATCGGAGGCATAGCGAAGGTGGGACTTCGGCGTGCCTAACACATGGAAGTCCTCGACCCATAATCGAAAAACAAGGACGTCCCTGATGAACACTTGGACAACTTTACCTGGTCGTGTTTTTCTTATGACCAGCACAAAAAGGTGCCCAAAATGACCAGATGACCACCGGAGAAAATCAGGGATCACCTCCCCTTACTCCCCTCATTGGTCACTAACCCCCTCCCACCCTTAAAAAACATATTTCAAAATATTTTGTGCCAGCCTCAGATGTCATACTCAGGTCCATCACAGCAGTATGCAGGTCCCTGGAGCAGTTTTAGTGGGTGAGTGCACTTCAGGCAGGCGGACCCAGGCCCATTCCCCCCCCCCCACCTGTTGCATTTGTGGAGGAAACAGTGAGCCCTCCAAAACCCACTGTACCCACATCTAAGGGCCCCCTTTCACCCGTAAGGGCTATGGTAGTGGTGTACAGTTGTGGGTTTTTTTTTTTTTTTTTGGGGGGGGGGGGGTTGGGGGCTCAACACACAAGGTAAGGGAGCTATGTACCTGGGAGTAATTTATGAAGTCCACTGCAGTGCCCCCTAGGGTGCTCGGTTGCTGTCTTGGCATGTCAGGGGGACCAGTGCACTAGAAATGCTGGCTCCTCCCACGATCAAATGGCTTGCATTTGGTCGTTTCTGAGATGGACATCCCTGGTTTTGATTATCGCCGAAAATCAGAAACGACGAAGTCTAGGGACGACCATCTCTAAGGACAACCAAATTTCAGGATTTGGGTGTCCGTGACCCTATTATCGAAACGAAAGATGGACGTCCATCTTGTTTCGAAAATACAAGTTTCCCCGCCCCTGGATGGGGATGTTTTGCGAGGACGTCCTCATCAAAACTTGGCCGTTCCTTTCGATTATGCCCCTCCACGTGATCTATATATTTTATACATATGTGCTTTTATGCTTATGACCCTAGAGGATTGTTTGTATAATTGCTATACTCCCTCTTGCTCATACTGTGTACATATTTTCTTTCTTCAGAATAGTGATTTAATTGCCAAATTGTCCAGTTCTTGTCATGAAGGACAGAAGAAAGGATCAGGTCCACATTTTTGAATGGAAATTACATTGATGCTCCACTTTATGAAGTGAACTGATAGTGAGCTAAGTTTTCATGATGAACAAAGAGTTTGTTATGCAGAGGGAGCATTTGAAAAGAATTACTTACAGGCGTTTTACCAGTCTGTTGCTTTTTGTTTCTCTTTGGCCTGAATTTGGTGAAATGTTCCAGTTTTTTCCCTTCCTCAGAGGGCAACTCTGAGATGACAGTAGATGCTCGTTTATCCGGCCTGCTGGGAGGATATGGCGGGTCTTCTACATGTATTGGAACATCTTCTAGTGCTTTATCCAAGTCAAACTCCATTTCTGGAAGCAGTGAGACAAAATTAAGTACTACATAATTTTCAAACTGGAGGCATGGAAGACCCAGCTTATGCAAACAAATCTCATGCATGCTGAACATGACTATCCCCAAAACAGACCCATTAGCAGGCCCCAAAAATCAAGTTGGTAAACAGTGTGGTAGCAAAGGTATTTTGATACAAAAAGGCTGAATTCCATAATTTGCAGCAGCAATGGGGTGAATTCTACAAATTGTGCCTAAAAAATTGGCACAGAAAAAACCCCACTTAAGTGCTATTCTATAAACCACACTTTAGGTGCAGTTTACAGAATAGCATTTAAGTCCTGGGGTCAAACGTAAATTTAGGTGTCCATTTGTTCCAACGAATATGTGATGCAAATACCCTTGCCTAAATTTACGCATGGAACCCCTATAGTTGATAAATGTGTGTGTGTAACCCAAAACCCATGCTGTGAGGAATATGAGGGTGAGAATGAAGGCACATGGAGGAACGAGGAGGCTTGAGAGGGAGGGAGACTGGGTAGAGAAAGGAAGAAGTCTTTTCCCCTGGGGACTGAAGAAAAGGAAAAGACTACAATTCCCAGCAGCCCCTGAGTAGGTCCCATGGTAGAAACAGGGACTTCAATCCCCAATAGCCCCCAGAGGAGGTCAGGAGAAGGGCAAGGGAAGGGAGTAGGAAAAACCTGTCCCAGAGAGCCAGGATGAGGGAAGGAGTTCTGAACCTGCTCAATCAAGCAAATGGAGAGCAGCTGAGCAATGGGTGTGGGGAGGAACCTATGGACTGACAAGGGGAATAAAAGGGGGAGGAACTAGAGCATGAGGAGCCGATGGAGATTGCTGCTCTGACTAAACTGGAAGGTAAGGAGGTGAAACAGGAGAGGGCTGCTCGGGAGGAGAGCCTGGTAGAAGAAGGGAAAAGGTGGCTATCCCACAAGGGGAGCTGAGAAAACAGGTTTACCACGGAAGGGTCATGCGGGTGGTGGTCAGGGTATAATGCTGGCCTGGTTGGGGAGGGACCCTTGCCACTCTCCCTAGGTTGATTTCTTTTGAAAGGGAGAGAGGAGGAGTGGTGGTTTGGGGCATAACTGCTATACATGAACTGCTGGGAGTTTCAACCTTTTCTGAACTGCTGTGTTTGGGGAATTGTTTTGCCTAACTGCTGACATGAACTGCTGGGGAGGGCTGGAACCCTTTCTGGAGCTACCGTGTTTGAAGAATTGCTTTGCATAACTGCTTTATATGAACTGCTGAGATTTTGTAACTTTGGGGGTTTTTTTTGTTTGTTTTGAATACTATGCTGTTGAACTGCTATGCTTCTTGAGAAATGCTGTGGTGGGAACTACCTTTGGAGGAGCAGTTGACACAAAGGGATTACAATAAAGTATAATGATCTGACCTTGTGGATTGCCATGTGCTCTTTAGCAGTGGATTACAGCACACAGCTCAGCTAAACGGCTGAGGGACTCAAGAGTCTCCCGGTGCAGGAGACTTTTCCAAGAGTCTCCCGGTGGTGGTGACCTTACAATGCCCATGTTCTGCCCTGAACTGCCCATGACTCTCTTATTTTCACGCCTCCTTTTTTGGGACACGCAACTAAATTTACAAGCATACATCTTGATTCCAGTTAGTGCCAATAATTGCTTGACAAAAAGCCAATTATTGGCACTATTTTGCTTGTTAATTACTTAAATTGCGTGAGAAAATTGGGTGCAAGCTCAAATTTGCACATGCAATTTTTGGCGACTTTTATAGAATTAGGGCAGTGGTTCCCAAACCTGGTCCTAGAGGCACCCCAGCCAGTCAGGTATTCAGGATATCCACAATGAATACTCATGAGAGACATTTGCATGGACTGCTTCCACAGTATGCTAATCTCTCTCATGAATATTCATTGTGGATATCCTGAAAACCTGACTGGCTGGGGTGCCTCTAGGACCAGGTTTGGGAACCAGTGGAATTAGATGGAATGCACTCAAATGCCTGCAGTGTTGCAACCTGATAGAAATGTAGGTGGTAGTATGTGCTTATAGAGACTACACACTTTCACTGCATGGGGTGTATGTGCAGTGCACACACCTCATACCTGCACTCCACAGGGCACAGGAGGTATTCACACACAAGCAAAAATGAGAAAAAACAATGCTACTTCTAATGAATGACATTCTTTAAAGTTTAGAGAGAATAACCACAAATAAATCTTCATCAATAAAATAGACCAGATTATCTGCCACAGATTTCCAGAGCAGATTACATTTCTGCCCCAAAGCATTAATCTGTTGAAGACTGAGCAGTAGATATTTCACTTACCAAAGGCTCTAGAAACAGGTCGCAGCATTCTGCTGTGAATACTTTTCCTTTTTGATTTAGGAGTCACCTACAATACAAATTAACAAAGAAAACAAAACCAAAATTTCATAGGTGGAGAGGCTGAGGGCTAAGAAAAAAATGGAGAAAATGCAAGTTAAGCAGATTCATGATCAGCAATCCAGTCCAGCTCAGAATACCTCTTAAAAAAGCTAACAAACAATTTTCTATTTGAGCACTGAAATTTTAAATCAGCCTGCCTACATGCAAAGTCCATACGTACAAACTATTTCCCATTTTAAACTACGAGTAAAAAGGGCCTACAAATTTTGTAGCACACAGAGTTTTGCTAAAAGGCAATAATTAAGACTCAATGAGCTCATCCAACTTTGCCCAAAACATACCCCCAGATTGCCTTCCCTCGATCCAGCTGTGTGTGCATGCATTATAGAGATCTGCATGTATTTTTACCTAGACAGAATGAGGACTGACTTCAATTTACCCAAGGAAATGTTCTAGGACTAAGATGCAGTTGAAAAACACTGCAATATTTGCAGCACTGCAATAATTGAAAAATTAGTGTTCAAAACAAAAATGGCCTCTAATGGGATACTTAACCACCAGCAACCATGTCCATTGTATGGTTTTATTATCCCTTTTGACCATCCTCTTGCTGCTGTTTTCAGAAACCATCATCTCTATCATGGCTGCAAAACAGCAGAACTTGATATTTTGTGTACAGTTACAATTGCTCAGCAATGCAGAAAACACATTTTCAAGCTATCAAATGTTACTTATTTTTTTGCAACCCAAAACTATGATAGAAACAAACTACGCAAAAGGTTTGAAAATGTCTGTCCTGGGATAAAACAGCTCTCCAAAATTATAATGCACTGGCTTGGGGAATACACTAGGGAAAAGATACACAAAGCTCTAAAATGGCCCAGATCATACCAGGAGCTCCAGAGAAAATGGCCAATACATTTCTAGGAAGAGGGAGATCCATCAGTTGCAGAACAGCAACACTGACACTCAAACACAGAGCTTAGGGAATTGTTCCTTTCAAACTGCCTCTTTCCTTCACTCTTCTGATCACAGACATAAAGAGACAACATAGATATATATACACTGATATACACACAGATTTCTTCCTTCAAACATGCTGTTATCAAACCACTCCTCACAAACATCCTCAGCAAACCCTACCAGCACTGCTATCATCCCATCTCCCTCCTCTCTTTCATGGCCAAATTGCTCAATATCAAAAGTCGACACAAATTCAGCAAAATAAAAAAAATGTTCATAAACAACCTTTAAAGCTGAAACAAACTATCACTATTTTTCATCCATTCACACTGCCCTAATTGTAAAAACTTTTTTAACGGGGCTCTCCGTTTCACTCTGTGTAAGTGCTTCTCTAATCCATCCTTGTCCGTTTGAACATGGATGGATTAGAGAAGCACTAAGTCGTGAGCTTTGTGTGAATGGATGAAAAATAGTGATAGTTTGTTTCAAATTGCTCAATATGCCATTCATGTTCACTGTCTTAGTTTTATTTAATATTACATTTACATTCTGCCTATCTGCTAAGCCAATCCATGGTGTTAATACCATAATAAAATTCCAAATACTGTAAACATACAAATGCCACATTACATACACTAAAACAAATACAGCATAATAAAAGTAAGAGATACCTTATGCAACATATATTACTTTCCTAAATAACCGTGCCTTCAAAATTATTTTTAATCAGTCAAACAACTCGACTTTATTTCACCTAAAATCGTTTCAGATCCAATCTGGTTTGGCTTTTGCCCTCTACATTCCTTAGAAGATGCTCTTGCCAAACTCTCCAGAACCCTCCTTAAGGTCAAGGCCAAAGAACTTTGCCCTTATTTTTCTTGACCAATCTGCTACATTTGACACTATTGGCTGTCATCTATTCCTTGGTATACTAAACTCAACTGTATTTCAGGGCTTTGCTGTGTCTTGGCCTTCTTCTTACCTCTTTCTTTGTAACTTAAGTATTTCCTCTGGTGATTCCTTTCACTGCTGTTTTCCATATCATTTAGTACCTCACAGTTCTGTCATAGATCACCTTCTCTCTCCTCTACACTTGTTCTCTTGATGGTTTAATCACCACTCATGGGCTTTCAATACCATTTTTATGCTGACGACTCCTAGATGTCTCTATATCAAAAATGTCACCAAGAACTCAGTTTCAAGTCTCAGTCTGCTTTTCTGACATCTTTGCCTAGATGTTCTATCATCATCATCATCTTGAATTTAACATGGCCAAGATGAACCTCCCTATATTTCCCTCCAAACATACTTCCCCTCTTTTCTGGCATGCTCATACATCCAAACAAACCTGTCACACTCCTAGGCCCAAAATTAAACTGTCCCTCCTCTAAGGACACTTCTTTTTCAATTAGAAAATGTTAAAACTGAGCAGGATCTTAAAAGTCATATTGAACTTCCCATTATTTATCCAGGCATTTACAGGGGAAAGTAAACGGAAGCTCCCATTTCAAGACCCCAGGTCTTAAACTGAAGAACTTCTTTCTATTGTAGTTGAGTGGCTTGTGCCACATCAGAAAAAAACTGGGTAGGCTGACCATAACATTGTTTTCTTTTTTCCTCTAAATAACATTTAAGCAATCTAATCTTTTCCCTGTTCAGAGGAGAGAGTAATCAAAAGAAAATAATATCCTAATAAAGTTCTAAAAATACCATCAAATCTAAGGAATCAGAATTGGCCATCCCTTCCCCTCCATCTAAATCATCAAATTGAGTTTTTGAAATATAACAATTACAAGTGTCGTGTTTCAGTGTAGTGAGCCCTTGGGCTATAGTCGCAGGGCCAACTGTGCCAGACATATCACCTCTAAGGCCTATGGAGAAAGACGAAAGCAGGAAGCTGGTATGGCTGGAATCCTGGGGCTAGGCCAGGCAGGAATGAAGCTCGGCTTTGAGCGTGAACCAGGAAGAGGGCCCAGATTTGGCAGGAACCAGGAAGAGGGCTCGGCTTTGGCCAGAACCAGGAGCACGGCTTTCAGGAACAAGGCTGGCTTGTTGCAAAGGCACTGAAAAGCGGGGCTGAGCTTCCTTAAGAGTGCTCAGGCCCCTATAATGCCTAGGCGTTAACCCAGATCTGTTGAGCCATGGTGCATGTGCGCACCACAGAAGGAGGAAATGCGCAGGTGCAGAAAGATGTCGCTGCTGTATTCTGCTGAGGTAGGAGCAAAGTCATGGTAAGATTGTGAGAAGTAACTACTTCAGAATGTCAAAAAGCTACACTTCCTATACGTCTGGAAACATTTCTGGAGACAAAAGAAGTAAATTAAAATAATTCAAGAAACACAATGTATTTGTTCTATAGCTATTCTCTAGAAATTCCAAATGTTTATTGTAGCTTCCTCGTCCCAGAAGGCCCTGCAAGCTCTACTATTACCCGTGGCCGAATACCTCAAGCCTGCAGTTCACCTCTGAGCTCCGAGACAATTAAACTAACCTCGCCTCCAAAGTCCTAGACCATGGAAAGGAAAGAAAACTAAAAGGATTTTAAGACCCAGTAACTAGACAGATGGTAAGTACAAGTTACTAGTTGTTTATTTAAACCCAATTTGGGGTATGGAAAAATGACGTTCTTAACACATTAGGTTCTTTTATAACATAAAAATACATTTATACATAAACTAATAGCATAATTTGTTCTTACAGGTGCAGCAGTAGAACAACAGTGAAATCAACAGACAAGTATTAACCAAAATATCTTATTTGTTCTCTCTCAATCTACAAATTTCCTTTATATTGTGTGTTTCAAGAATCAATTGTTTTGAATTACTTTGTCTTTTAGGTGTGAACACCCAGATTCAGTCTCTACAACAGGTAAGTCAGTGTCCTTTTGCAGTGTCCTTTTGCATAGGAGTGCAGACTTATCTTTGGCCCTTCTTGGAGCTTCTTTGTTCTTCCCCCTTGTATGTTGGAGCTCAGGATCATCTCTTTCAGTACAGGAACCTACTGCCTCACCCTTTAAATTAAATCAACAAAAAAAAAAACCTTCCTTCCTAACAGCAGGAATAGCACTAGCTGGGATTCAGGGATAACTGTGGCTTGCTAACTAACAAAATAAAGAATAATTGTATAACCTTAAATAGTTTCTCTGTTCTTGTACTGAGTTCCCTAACTAAGGAAGGGCACTCTTCATTGGATCTTGAGGTCACACAGCTCTCAGCATCTTTGTCTCTCCAAATTCATGCAATCTTCCACTCTAGTGCACCAGCATGTGAACACACATACTGCAAGCCCAACCTTCAGCTTGGAGCCCAGTTTTCCTAGTGGCTTAACTGGGATACTTGCACAAATTTGTTTTACACAATCATGGTCTCTCTACCAGTCTTAACTTGCAAAACTTTTAAACAGCACACAAACAAAAATCAGTTTTAGCTCTTTTTTCACTGTTCGAATCCAACACTTTTCTCCTCCAGCTCACTTCAACTGCACTCTGAGCTCAAACACTTGCAGAGAAATTCCCTTTCATATACTTAAACAGCACACAGAAAAATCAGTTTTAGAACTTTCTTTCTCTGCTCAAATCCAACACTTTTCACTTTCAACTCTCTTCACCTGTATTCAGGAATTTAAAGCTCACAGAAAAACTTACTTTCACACACTTTTCTGCCTAGAAATCCAGTCATGCACTCAGAGCTCTCCTAAACACATCTTTACTCTCTAGTGTCTTCAGCCCCTCCTCCACTTCCTGGCAAGCTGTTGCCATAGGACACTGGGTCTCTGAATCACCAGCTGACCTCTGCTGGTGGCCAATAAGGTGTCAGAACACAGGGTGTTTGCCTCATGGACACTAATTAACGTTTTTTCACAATCTCCATTTTTGAAAATAACTTTCCATAGGAAATAATAGAAAAGCTATACTTTCAGACAAAACCCCATAAAATTTCTATACAATCAGATCAAAACATCCCACAATCATTAGTGCCATGAAACCACACATACAGTGCACCTTTCACATGTTTAAACACACATCTAAATACATTTACAGACTTTTATTCAACACTCAGAGCATTGGGGCAAGCCGCAGACAGCGCAGCTCCATGCAGGAAGTCCAGAACTGCTTCTGGAGTCACAGCACTGACCACCAACAATCTCTGGGAGCCCAGGTGTTGCAGGAATTACCACTAGTGTTAGCAGAATCTGTGGTACTTCAGGAGTCAAACAGCACACACCAGAATGAGAGAGAAATCTTCTTTATTTGCCAGCAAACAAAGTAGGACATCAGCATTAAGTCTCTTCTTCTCTTTCTCAGCTCTCTGTGTCTTTGTGGCTTCTGTCTGTCCTCTTCAGTTCTCTTCTGGACTTCTCAGCTCCTTCTTCTTCTTCTGACGTAAGCTGCTTCTGCTCCCAGTTATATACAGTTTTAACCCCCTCCTAGCCCCCCTTACTTTCCAGATGGTAAAGAATAGATTAATTACCCTGTCTGAACCAATCATCTCTATACATATATTTCCAAAATATCAGTTACATAGGTTCCAGATGAGGCAGTGGACAAAGAAATGATATTAAAGTCTGGTGTTTAAAAGTTCAATTTTTTACCTTGCAACTAAAGTGAAGGAATGCCAGATGGTTCAGATTATTTTCAATGTCTAGCTTGCCGAGCTAAAGGTTAGAAAGGTTAGTGAGAAATGAAACTCTGTACCTTGTGAATGATGAAGGCTAGCTCAACATCTGTATACTATTAGGCATATTGAATAAGTTTTGCAAGCAGGCATGAGCCAGACATATGACATATTGTAGTTTAAGAATAGGCTGAAATACTATTTAGAAGTGCTTAATATGTAGATATGGCTTATAAGGGATACTGATTATGCTTATTTTAGAATATGTATTCTGTGTAGTTAATGTGTAGAATGTCTTTCTAAATTCTGTATTACTCTTTGTCTGCTGTTTAAGAGGTCAAACATGTGTTTTGAATTATCTGCAGTTCTGGCTGGTTCAATGTATAAGCTGATAGGTGAAAAAGGTCAGGACTAGTCAGCTCTCTTCTCCTTGATTAATTATAGGTAAAATGTAGGAATGGATCTTGAAAGAAATAACAAACTATAGCTGTATGCTATTAAGTAAGATTGGCCCTTGACCCCTTTAATGAATGCCAGAGTTTAGTTAGCAGTTAGTACTAGGAATATGAGAATAATAAATGTAAGAATATCCATTATCCTCTAAGTGAACCCAGGTTAAGCTATAGATGAGAAATCAATCATAATAACATGCAGGAGTTCTGGAGCCCAAATGTCTAGCTTGAGGGGCCCCCAGGTCATAGGTCAGTTTAGGATGTCTGGAACCTATGTAACTGATATTTGTATAGAGCTGATTGGTTGAGGCAAGGTAATCAATCTATTCCTTAACCAATTGGAGAGTAAGGGGGCTAGGCTAGGAGGGGGCTTAGAACTGTATTTAAGTGGGAGCAGAAGCAGCTTACGTCAGAAGGAACAGACAAAAGAAAGAAGGACAGAAGGAACAGACAAAAGAAAGAAGGACAGAAGGAACAGACAGAAGAAGGAGAAGACAGCATAAGAAGAGAAGCAGCTGAGACAGAAGCCACAAAGACACAGAGAGCTGAGAAAGAGAAGAAGAGACTTAATGCTCATGTTCTACTTTGTTTGCTGGCAAATAAAGAAGATTTCTCTCTCATTCTGGTGTGCTGTTTGACTCCTGAAGTATCATAAATTCATGCATCCATTCCTGCAACAATTCTTGGTGGCAGCGGTGGGATCCTGAATCCTGCATTAATCCCAGCACCCAACTGACTGAGGAACATTCGCCGGGTATGTATTCTGTATTCTGTATTGTAATCCTAGCTAGGAAACTGTAAACCAGCCCCTCAAAAATTGGGGGAAGGAGAGTCTGATCAACTCTCAGCGAAGGCCCTAGTACCTTCTAGTCTAGTGGAGATTAGAAGCGAAAACGCTTAAGCTTATCTGTATCTGAGAAATCTGAAATTGTTGGGTGGGATTTTCTGTACTGAATGAATGTGTGATGCCTGAATGTTAATGAGTGCGGACTTCTTATAGCTGCGTTTCCAATTAACGCGAGTTCAATTGGCCAGCAACGGAAGGAAGCGATTGTTGTCTGTCTACCTTGTGTCTCGGATCTGTGGACCCCTTACCACAAATCCAAAAACTCCTTCCCTCTTTGTGTGTTGTAACTGTAAGCATTATGGGAGGGAAATCGTCTAGACAAATTGATACTCCCCTAGATTGTATGCTTAAGAACTTCAAAAAAGGATTTTTAATTAATGACTATGGACAGACTTTAAGCTCAAGTACTCTAAGAACCTTGTGTGAAGTTGAGTGGCCATCTATGGGAGTGGGGTGGCCCCCTAGTGGCAGCTTAGATATTGAAGTAATCCGGAAGGTCTACAGCATAATTGTAGGAGAACCAGAATATTCTGAACAACTCCCTTATATAGATTCCTGGGACAGCCTTGTGACTGACCCTCCCTCTTGGTTGAAAACTTATAT
The DNA here is from genome assembly GCF_901765095.1 of Microcaecilia unicolor. Lineage (NCBI taxonomy): Eukaryota > Metazoa > Chordata > Amphibia > Gymnophiona > Siphonopidae > Microcaecilia > Microcaecilia unicolor. The sequence continues at coordinate 428,612,308 of NC_044031.1, forward strand.
GGGATCCCCAGTAAAATTCATGTTAGGCCGTGCTCAAAGAAAGATTAGAAAATCTAAATTGGAAGAGGGAAAGAGCCCCAGGAAGCCTACCACCCAATCGGTGGCTTCCGCCCCTACCCTGTCTGAGAAACCCATACTCTGTGATGACCCCTCAGATCTTGAGCCACCACCTTATGGCCCATTGTTGGGGTTCCGTGCCGCCCCTAGAGATCCACGCCGCCCAGCCCAAGCTTCTCCAGTACAGGCTTCTCCGGATAGTTCCTCCCCCACTGTGCGAACCCCACCACATCCTAGGTTGGACTTTTCAGCCAGTCTCTACCCTCCTCTGCCACATCCTTCCCTGTTAACCTCCGAAGACCCGCTTTGGGCTCCACTCCCTGATTCCTCAACTCCTGACAGCCCAGCCTCTCCTTCTAATACCCCTCCCCACTCATCAGGGGCCCGGCATCCCTTTCAATGGACTGAATCACCTGTGACTACCTCTCAGTCTATGAGTACCCCTCCCCATCCCTCAGGGTTTCAACCTACCTCCCCTGAATGGGTTAGACCCGTTGCAATCACCTTTGAGCATGATAGGAGGGTAGCTCCTAGCTCTACCTCAGATTCCATTCCCACTTCCTCGAGAGTTCTGCCACTCCGACAGGTAACTACCACTCGACCGGATCCTAATAATCAGGGTCAGGTTATACAGGCACAGGCCTACCAGTATGTACCCTTCACAACTACCGATCTCCTGAATTGGAAGACGCATTACCCCTCTTATACTGAAAAGCCTCAGGCAGTGGTGGACCTAGTGGCTAGCATTATGGCCACCCATAACCCAACCTGGACTGATTGTCAACAACTTCTCCTGACCCTCTTCACAACTGAGGAGAGGCGGAAGATTTTGCAAAATGCTGAGGCCATCACGCGAGAGCGTGTCCCCGGGGGGACACAGGACCCAGAGGGATGGGTTAGAGCTCGGTTTCCTCGCGCAGCTCCAGTTTGGGATCCAAATAATGAGCAGCACTATGAACTGTTGTCTGGCTATTGCCGGGACTTGCTGGAAGGTATGAGGAAAGGCATAAAGAGGCCCATTAATCTGGCAAAGGTCTCTGAAATTCTCCAAGGGGCAACTGAATCCCATGGGGCCTTTTTAGAGCGACTAATTGAAGCCTACAGAACATACACCCCCTTTGACCCTGAAGCACTAGAAAACCAGAGAATGGTGAATAGCGCATTGGTGGCCCAGAGTATGCCAGATATCCGGAAGAAGTTGCAGCGTCAGGAGGGATTCGCAGGGATGAATACCACCCAGCTAATTGAGATCGCAACCAAGGTTTTCATTAATAGGGATCAGGAGGAGCGCCGAGAGGCTGACCGGAAGATGCAGAAGAAGGCCGACCTTTTAGCGGCAGCCATTACTAATTCCACCCTTAATCGAGGTCGACCTCTAGCTAATGGGAAGCCAAAGTGGGACCCCGGACCACCAGCCAGGCCCCGAGATTCCTTCAATCAATCCCGGCCAAGGGGGGAGAATCCCAGACCAAGATTGGAGAGGGATCAGTGTGCCTACTGTAAGGAAAGAGGGCACTGGAAAGATGAATGCCCCCAGAGGCGCCAGGGACTGAGAAGGGGACCAGGAGATCGAGGAAGCCGAGGCCGAGTTCGAGAGGGAAGATATGAGCCTGCTGAATCTGACATCATCGGGATAGCCGAGATGGCAGAATGGGACGAATAGGACAGACCGGGTTCCTACAAACTGGGCTCCCAGGAACCTATGGTCAAGTTAACTATAGGGAGCCGCTCAATTCCATTCATGATTGATACAGGAGCTGAACATTCTGTTGTGACGGAGCGATTAGCGCCTGTGTCTGGAAAAACTGTCCGAGTGGTGGGAGCCACAGGGGTGCAGAACCGGAGGCCCTTCCTGACGACCCGTAGATGCCAATTAGGCTCACACACAGTCACTCATGAATTCCTGTATATGCCAGACTGTCCAATCCCTTTGTTAGGTCGAGACCTGCTGTCCAAGCTTAGGGCCCAAATTTCCTTCGACTCTGATGGCCAGACTTCGGTCTCCTTTCGGCCCCCGATATCCAGCCCTAAGGGTATATTGAGTTTCTGCTGCCCTCTTGAAGAAGAATGGCGGCTGCATCAGTCGCAGGGCCAAGTTGACCTACCCCTGGCAGACAGCTTTCAGGTCAGTGGGGTATGGGCAGAAGATAATCCCCCAGGGTTGGCCCGAAATATTCCTCCTGTCCATGTAGACTTACTTCCAAGTGCCCGGCCAATCCATCTTCGCCAATACCCAATTCCCAGAAAGGCTCTGGAAGGGATCCAAGCACACCTGAATCGTCTGTTATCCCATGGAATTATTCGTCCTTGTCAGTCTCCATGAAATACGCCACTGTTGCCAGTTCAGAAGCCAGGGACTGAGGACTACCGGCCAGTCCAAGACTTACGAGTGGTCAACAAATCCACTATTTCATTACACCCGGTAGTGCCTAATCCATATGTCCTGCTGGGATTGATACCTTCTGGAGCTACCCATTTCACGACACTAGATCTAAAAGATGCCTTCTTTTGTATTCGGGTGGCCCCCGCCAGTCAACTGCTTTTTGCCTTTCAATGGGAAAACCCAGTAACAGGAAGGAAGCTTCAGTATACATGGACCCGCCTGCCACAGGGGTTCAAGAATTCCCCCACTATTTTTGGGACTGCCCTAGGACAAGACCTTAAGACTTTTAAATCTGAGCCTTCCAGGCGAGTTTTACTCCAGTATGTAGATGACCTCCTGATTGCAGCAGTGACTCAGGAAGAGTGTTTTGAGGCTACCAGAGAATTGCTGGAGTTACTCTTGGATGCAGGCTATAAGGTCTCACGCTCAAAGGCCCAACTTTGTCAGTCAGAAGTGAAGTATCTGGGCTTTTGTATTTCCCAGGGAAGTCGGAGACTGGATGTCAGTAGGAAGCAAGCAGTTGCTGCAATTCCCCAACCCAAGTCCAGAAGAGAAGTTAGGGAATTTCTGGGAGCAGCCGGATTCTGCAGAATTTGGATTCCAAATTTTGCATTGATGGCGAAACCCCTTTACCAAGCCACAAAGGGGGGTGAAAAGGAACCATTTGAATGGGGACCTACTGCTCAACAATCCTTCATTGCCATAAAGAAAGCCCTACTCCAAGCCCCTGCGTTAGGTCTTCCTGATGTGGAGAAACCTTTCTCACTGTATGTCCATGAGCGACAGGGGGTTGCTCTGGGTGTGCTGACCCAGATGATGGGATCCTGGCAGAGGCCTGTTGCATACCTGTCTAAACAGCTGGATGGAGTGGCTAAAGGATGGCCAGCCTGCATGAGGGCCATTGCAGCAACAGCCTTACTGGTCCAGGAAGCTGATAAGCTGACCTTGGGGCAAGAACTGGTTGTTAAAGTCCCCCACGCAGTTCTTACCCTCATGGAGTATAAGGGCAACCACTGGTTTACAAATAACCGCATGGTTAAGTACCAAGCTAGCTTATGTGAGAATCCACGGATACACCTGGAAACGGTGGCTACATTCAATCCCGCCACTCTTTTGCCAGCATCTGAGGGACCACCGGATCATGACTGTATCCAAACCATGGATGAAGTGTACTCCAGTCGACCAGATCTTAAAGATGTTCCTTGGAGGGACCCAGATGTAATTTATTTCACAGATGGAAGCAGTTACGTGGAGAACTCCAAGCGATTGGCAGGCTATGCTGTGGTGACAGAGGACAAGGTGATAGAAGCAAGAGCCCTGCCCCAAGGAACTTCAGCCCAGAAAGCAGAACTTGTGGCCCTCATACGAGCTCTGGAGCTAGCAGCAGGACTGGTAACCAACATTTATACTGATTCCAAGTATGCCTTCACAACTTTACACGCTCATGGAGCTTTGTATAAGGAAAAGGGACTCATAAATGCTGCAGGCCAACCTGTTAAGTATGGACCTGAAATACTTCAGCTGCTAGAGGCTGTGTGGGCCCCTAAGAAGGTAGCTGTTATTCATTGCAGGGGACACCAAAGGGTAGATACTCCAGTGGCCCGAGGGAACCGCCATGCTGATCGGGTGGCCAAGGAAGCTGCTCGAGGACCCCCAGCAAGTACTGTGACTCCCCTGTTCCAAATTCGACTGCAAGAATGGACGCCTATGTATACCCAAATGGAAGAGAAATGGGCTCAAGAGGAAGGTGCAGTAAGGAGATCTGATGGCTGGTTACATCTCCCTGATACCAGAGTTCTGGTGCCACGCCACCTAGCTTGGCCTGTAGTGTCTCAAGCTCATGACCTATCACACTTAGGGAAAACAGCACTAGCCCGCCTACTCAGTCGAGTAGTGGTGCTGGAAGGATTGGATAGTCTGGTTGCCACTGCCTCTGCCCGATGTACTCTCTGTGCCCAGAATAATGCCCGTCAGGGACCCCGTATTCCACCAGGAGTTCAGTCTAGAGGACTAACACCCTTTGAGTCCCTAGTTATAGACTTCACAGAAATGCCCAGGAGCGGTAGGCTCCGATACCTCTTGGTCATGGTCTGTACCTTTTCTGGGTGGGTGGAAGCATATCCTACAGTCACTGAGAAAGCCACAGAAGTAGCTCGAGCCCTCCTTAGGGATGTCATCCCCAGGTATGGATTGCCCCTTGCCATAGGTTCAGATAATGGTCCCGCCTTTGTTGAAGCCACACTTCATGCCCTGACCCGCGCATTGCGCATTACCTGGAAATTGCATTGTGCCTATCGTCCCCAGAGTTCAGGGCAGGTTGAGCGGGCAAACAGAACCTTGAAAAATAGCCTAGCAAAGATTTGTCAGGAAACCCAACTGAAATGGCCACAGGCATTGCCACTAGCCCTCTTCCGCCTCCGATGCACCCCAACTAGAGGAACAGCCCTCTCTCCCTTTGAAATTGTGTATGGGAAGCCCCCAGCCATTTTGCAGGGAATTAAGGGAGACATAGGGATTTTAGGGTCTGCCCAGGTGCAGGAGCAGGTAGCCCTCTTGGGCAGGATAATTTCTGAGCTTCAGTCTTATGTGAGAGAAATAAACCCTGTCCCCTTCCAGGCTCAGGTACATTCCTTCCTGCCAGGGGATAGAGTTTGGGTGAAAGACTGGAGGCTCCAGCCTTTGGGGCCCCGATGGAAAGGACCTTTTACTGTTTTGCTTTCTACCCCTACAGCTGTGAAGGTCGCAGGGATAACTCCATGGGTCCATTGGTCTCGAATTAAGTCTGCTGATCAGACTGAGCCCAGCACGGATCAGACGGAGCCTAGACAGTGGAGAGCAGAAAGTGATCCAGCGGAGCCATTGAAGTTGCGCCTGACCCGAACCAAAGAATCTACTAGCTGAAAAGAAGGGTCAACTGCATACTGCAGGAGCTGCTGAACTTCGGCTTCACACTGAGACTCTTTCTTGCCCAGATTCTGGCTTTCTTGGAATTTGAGAGCTTGATCCTTGTCAGTTGAGGGTCTATCCCAACTGGTATAAGAACTCAAAGACTGAGAACATTATATTAGAGTAATCTGTGATTAGCACAGACTGTTGAAATATTATTGCTTAATTAGTTTGCTGTATTTGTTTTAGATTAGGAAGAAAGAAAATGTTAGTAGTTTGGATGCTTTTGTTGTTTTCTACTCCTTGCCTCCTTGTTCCTAAAACCCCAACTCGCTCCAACCTTTGGTTACACTCTGTCCAGGAACTAATTAGCCAGGCAAAGATTACTTCCCCTTGTATTGTGTGTTCCCGATTTTCTCCTTATACTACAGATGTCCCAGCTGTTCCTGTCCCTGTGCAGCTCCCAGCTCTTATACCTCCCTACTTTTCGAGTTCAGGTCCTTGGAGCCAGGATTATACTTGGTGGTCCTTTTATAATGCTACTTCCCCTTCTGATTCTTCTCTAAGGCCAGTTTTTACGTCTCCCTATCCAGCTTCTGGAGTGTTTTGTTTAACAAGAGACATCTCAACTGTTCTTCCCATTCCCTGTAACTATACTAATGTTCTCCCAGAGAAGGAGGAACCTGTGTGGGTAGTTTCTCCAGGTACTCCTATGTGCCCTACTACCATACCTGTAGATTATGACCAAGGTGATTATCTGGCTCCTAACTATACTACTGAGAAGACTATAGTGTCCCATCCTATTTTCTACTTTCATAAGTCCCCGGGGTATGAAGGGGTTGCATCATATGAGCGGTCTGTTACAATTGGGGATTGGCACCTATGGTGTACAAAGTCTCCATTTCTTCTTCGTTCCCCCTGGGATAGGGGCTCGCATTATGGGCATCCTAATCTCCATCCTGTGCCTACATTTATTGGGAACTTTCGTCGCCCTCTCCTTGGTCATTACTGGCTCTGTGATAATGTCCTCCACATGATTCTTCCCCCCACATATGATTTTTGTGTATTGGTAACCTTGAATTATTTTCCTAAAGTTATTCCTCTTCTCAAACCACCATCCCCGCACCGCTCTAAGCGAGAGGCCTTGTCCTTACCCTCCTCCGTTGCCACAGAGGATGAGGCGATTGAATTAGCCCTCCAGTATATTAACTCTACTTATCCTCTGACTAAAAAGAGACTTGTAGCCCTTTCTGCTACGGCCTGGATTCCAATTGGGGGCCCGGTAGCGGGTATTACTGAACTGGGCATGGCTACCCGGAGACTTCAATCCCTACTTCATGTTTTAGTTCATGAGCTGAATGTGGTAGTCAATGCATTGCAGGATCAAATTAATGAATTAAGTATAGTTTCTCGGTATAACCGTATGGGCCTTGATTATCTCTTTGCAGCCCAGGGTAGCCTCTGCACAGTGCTAAATTCTTCAGAGTGCTGTACCATTGTCATAAATAGGACGCATGTAGTTAGGCATGCCATGGATAAAGTCCTACAGTTGGCCAGCCTTAATGTGGAGGATTACCGAGGAGGATTAGACCTTACCTCCTGGTGGTGGTCATTGACCTCCTGGATACGTCCCTTGTTCATTTCCCTAATAGTCTTAGTTCTAGCAGGGTTGTTGTTTTGTTTCTTGGCCTCATGTGCTTCGGCAGTATGCCGTCGGACCTTAACAAGTAGGGTAATGGTGGTTCATAAGTCTATTCCCAGTTAGGATCACTATAATCCCCAGAGTTTGAGTAGTGAGACTTATCTCTGCATAAGCTGATTTTAGTCTCAAAGGGGGGAATGAGGCAGTGGACAAAGAAATGATATTAAAAGTCTGGTGTTTAAAAAGTTCAATTTTTTACCTTGCAACTAAAGTGAAGGAATGCCAGATGGTTCAGATTATTTTCAATGTCTAGCTTGCCGAGCTAAAGGTTAGAAAGGTTAGTGAGAAATGAAACTCTGTACCTTGTGAATGATGAAGGCTAGCTCAACATCTGTATACTATTAGGCATATTGAATAAGTTTTGCAAGCAGGCATGAGCCAGACATATGACATATTGTAGTTTAAGAATAAGCTGAAATACTATTTAGAAGTGCTTAATATGTAGATATGGCTTATAAGGGATACTGATTATGCTTATTTTAGAATATGTATTCTGTGTAGTTAATGTGTAGAATGTCTTTCTAAATTCTGTATTACTCTTTGTCTGCTGTTTAAGAGGTCAAACATGTGTTTTGAATTATCTGCAGTTCTGGCTGGTTCAATGTATAAGCTGATAGGTGAAAAAGGTCAGGACTAGTCAGCTCTCTTCTCCTTGATTAATTATAGGTAAAATGTAGGAATGGATCTTGAAAGAAATAACAAACTATAGCTGTATGCTATTAAGTAAGATTGGCCCTTGACCCCTTTAATGAATGCCAGAGTTTAGTTAGCAGTTAGTACTAGGAATATGAGAATAATAAATGTAAGAATATCCATTATCCTCTAAGTGAACCCAGGTTAAGCTATAGATGAGAAATCAATCATAATAACATGCAGGAGTTCTGGAGCCCAAATGTCTAGCTTGAGGGGCCCCCAGGTCATAGGTCAGTTTAGGATGTCTGGAACCTATGTAACTGATATTTGTATAGAGCTGATTGGTTGAGGCAAGGTAATCAATCTATTCCTTAACCAATTGGAGAGTAAGGGGGCTAGGCTAGGAGGGGGCTTAGAACTGTATTTAAGTGGGAGCAGAAGCAGCTTACGTCAGAAGGAACAGACAAAAGAAAGAAGGACAGAAGGAACAGACAAAAGAAAGAAGGACAGAAGGAACAGACAGAAGAAGGAGAAGACAGCATAAGAAGAGAAGCAGCTGAGACAGAAGCCACAAAGACACAGAGAGCTGAGAAAGAGAAGAAGAGACTTAATGCTGATGTTCTACTTTGTTTGCTGGCAAATAAAAAAGATTTCTCTCTCATTCTGGTGTGCTGTTTGACTCCTGAAGTATCATAAATTCATGCATCCATTCCTGCAACACAGACATTTCCTAACTGACCTATGACCTGGGGCCTCTCACGCTAGACAATATGGCACCAGTCTCTTGGCATTTTATTATTATTCACATAATCAGTTTCCCAATCAACTTCATACTAACTTAGGTTCATTGAGGGGCTAAGGGGCCAATCTTACATTTATTATTATTTTCATAATCCCAGTCATAGCTTAAACTGCTAACTGCACTCTGGCATTCATTAAGGGGTCAAGGGCCATCTTGCTTAATGGCATACAGATATAGTTTGTTATTACTTTCAGGACCATTCCTACATTTACCTATAATTAATCAAGACTTTTCTTGACCTCTTTCACCTATTAGCTTCATACATTGAACTAGCTAGGACTGTGGATAATTCAAACCAGATGATGACCTTTTCAACTGCAGTCTTACTTGTAAAGTAACACTGAGTTGAACAGACATTCCACACAGAATTATTAATTACACAGAATAAAACATATTCTAAAATAAGCAGAAATCAAAATTCCTTATAAGGCACAATCTAAATATTTATAATGGTATCTATAATATCTAGAATATCTATATCTAACCTGTTTCGTTCTAACTAGCATTTTAAACTAATCCTTTTAAAACTACAATATGCCTGGCTTTGCTGATTCCCTCAAGATTTAATGGCCTCCAGCTGTGGTAAAATAATATCTATGAACTAGCCTTAACCATCCATCACTCACAAGGGTCAAAGAAAGTTTCTCTCTCTGACCTTTCTAACCCAAACGTTAAACTTCTAAATAATCTAAACCATATGGCATTCCTCCATCACTTTACTTTACAGACTGAAGAATTAAAATACCCAATTATTTCTCTGCCCATGCTGTCTCACAGGTAAAAATAAAAAAAAAATAAATATAACCCACCGGGTTACATTATGAATCACAAGACTATCCTTAATAGCTGATACACTTATAGCCTGCAATTTAAAACTCTGATTCTCAATATCGCTATCTAGTTACAAGATGAGGAAGCCTATTTATCTAGACCCACCAACCTGTCCAGTTTGTTATGAAAAGTTACAAAGTTGGGTAATTCAGGAGTGAAGTCATTCCTCAGCCTAAGTCACAACCTTGTAAGGGGGTCTTGCAACTCTACCAGAAAATTATGGAAAAGCAAACTTGTGGAACTGTAGATCCCAAAATGGACATGGACAGCTTAGCAGTACCTGCAAGGAGGACAAAACCTTTGGGGAAAGCGCCCCATGGCAAAAAACTGAAGTTGCTTGAGGTAGGGGTGGGCTGACACCTAGAGCTCAGAAAGGCTCCAGAGAAAGATAAGTTGCCTGCTAGTGGAGAGACATCCTTGGGGTATAGAATTTTGCTGCTTTTAGGGCTCTATCAGATACTTGTGACCTGGATTAGCCAGTGCTGAAAACAGGATACATGGCTAGATAGACCCCTTGGTCTGACCCAGTAGTTTATTCATGGGGTCTGCCACTTGCGGAGTACTAATAACTCTAGCTTTAATCTTCCCTTTATATTGCCTGTAAATTGAACTGATAAAAAATTACCTCAAGGAAGATGAAAGAAAGAAGCAGTATTTCAGCTCCTCTGGTGCTCTGCATGGCACTGCAATATTGGTGCTCTTTAGCAGCTCTTCACCTTTTTGAGGTTTAACGTCTTGACCACATCTCTATAATACATTCTCCTAGACTTTTGTTTGTCATGTGTGTTTGTCCGTGGAGTAGCTTCCTCATTAATAAGAGCAATGGGCTGAGAACCAGGGAGATCCGGTCCAAATCCCACTGCAGCTCCCTGTGATCTTAAATAAGTTACTTAATGTACCTGAATGTAACTCATCTTGAGCTGCAACCCAAAAAGGTATAAGCTAAAAACAAAAATCCCTCCCCCCCCCCCCAGGTGGGTCTGTACAGTGCTATATATGCTTGGTAGTGATTTAGAATGAAAAAGTAGTACTAACAATAGCACAGGCTTACTCATATGCACAAAGGGACTGGAAATAACTCCAAGAGAATACTCTGTATGATTCCCTACTATGTATCTTCTTCCCCCCACTGGACTGGGTCTTTGTGATTTGAATGTGTGTTATTTTTCTTGATATTGATTCTACTGTAAAACCTAGTGACTCAACTAACTATGTAATTTGCCAATGTGGTTGCTGCAAGTACTAACTATTAGTATTGGAGAACATGGTAATACCTATCAACATGGAACAGTGGCACCTTGTGGTTTAAATATAAAACCCATCCTTTGAAATTTATGGACAGTGGTATCTAATGGTTAGATATGTTCAAGTTCCACCTATTTGATATACCACAAATATAATGAAAATCTAAGCGGTTAACATGATAAATAAAAAATAAGGGAAGGGTGGGCAAACAAAGTAAAGATTGGTAGAACAGACAACAAACTAACTAGCCACAAGGGAAAAAAAGGGAAGGATGATACAATTAACAAAAAGGAGAAGCAGTAAAGGGAAAAACAAAGGGAGGCGGCGACAATGAATATCATCACTGGATAAGCTGCAATAAGGAGAGCAGCAAACAAAATACATGGACATATGAAATTAATAATCTTAAATAGATGTGGGAAAAGAGAAAAATAATATGCCTTTAATTGAGGAACAGAGGTTTCCGTCCTGAGGTAGAGGGGAAGATTATTCCAGAGGGTTGGTGCCACTACGCCTGTCGAAAAGAAGAAATAGACAGAAGATGTTGTTGTGATGACTGAAGAACCCTATTAGTTGAGTAAGGAGTAATATGGACAGCCAATAAAGAGGAGCAATCAAGAGATCATATCTGATGAGTGAGAATGAGAATCGATGGGGATTCGGTAAAAAAACTGGAAGCCAATGTTCAGCAATTAGAAGTGGAATAACATGGTTGAATTTCTTTTTTATAGAGAAGCTTAACAGCAGTGTTCTGAACTAATTGGAGTCAGTAATCCAATTTAGATAAGACCAAGGCATGCAGAAGAATACGTAAAGAAGAAGGTTCTAATAAATAATGGATAGAATGTCATCACACTTGGGTTTCTTTTTATTATTCTTTTTGGACAGAATGTTGGAAGGAAATGATACATAAGGGGTTGAAAATGTCTCTCCATCTGTTCAGATGCAAAATAACTCTCTGAATGGGGTCATATTTGGAATGAAGGAAATACTGAAGAAGAGACCCCGAGTTTGAAAACTGATCAGACTGAAATAAGGATTCAACAGAAATAAAATTTGCCATCAAAAACTCTATTCCTACGGAAAAGAAATTTGAACACCTGCAGCACATAACCACTGAAACACAGCTGTTAGGGAATTCTTCCTTTCAAACTGTCAATACCCTCTCCTAACCTCTATCAGTCCCCCAAACAAGCAAAAGCTAATACACACACACATACACAATAATATGGACCCTTAGAACCCACAGGCATAAACCCACATAGGGTCGGAAATAACTCATAGAGGCATGCTCTACATGATTTTCCTTCCCATGTCCCCCCCCCCCCCCCAAATGTCATCCCCCTATCTTTACTGGACTCACTTTAGTGATTCTAATGAGAATTTCATTTTTTCTGGTATATTCTACTACAAAATATAGTGAATAAACTGTATAGCTCTCAATAGTTGCTCTACACAGTAAAATCTAGTGACTGAACTCTGTAGTTTGCTGTTGGTTGATATAGAGGCATATTTTCAAAGCACTTAGACTTACAAAGTTCTCTTTCAAAACTCTGTCATATTTATTGTATAAACAGCATGCTCCCATACAGCAAAAGCTATAGCATGCAAATTATTATTAAAACTTGATAATACCATCAAATTTCTCTGGTTGGTTAACATTATTTTTAATGCCACAGCTGAATGAAAGTCCAATAGGGATAAGTCTACCTTTGTTACATTTTTAGTAACAATTAGTGATTTCCATATTATAATTTGAAATGACATGAGATCTTGATTATGAAGAAAAGCAACTATTCTGTCCCATACTGACTGCTAATATGGCTAGAGATTTGCACAATATAATACATTTGATAGCATCCCTATATTAGCTTTACATGGCCAGCACAGGTGCTGGCTGAAAACACATTTTGCAGATTTTACTTGGGTCCATAGGGATCTATGGGCTAAAGAAAAGCACGGATTGCTTAAGGAGACTGATATGGATATTCTAAAATTATCTCTCCTAAAGTGTTCCCATTAATTCTCTTCCTCAGATAAACCCAAGACATTTCCCCATTCTCTCATAATTCCAAGACATGGTTTTTGTATGCTTTGTTTCAGAATCCTACAGAATCTAGTAGCTGCTTTGAAGATAGAACCTAGCTTTGTTGAGATGTTGAAAGGTCCAGTCACCTTCTGGTTCATCCCATGACTGCATAGCATATATGATAGTATGCCAGAGCTAAAGAAAACAAAAAATTTCCAAAAGGAAGAGCAATTCATGCTGAAGGCCCTCAAAGGTTTTGAGGTGTCTGTAGAATCTAATTCAGATACCATAATTTCTGTCCTGCCATAACTTCCAGGTGACTATTTTCTTGTGAATTTGAAGAACAGGGTTATTCCTAATTGGGTTGTTTGTGGCGTATTCACCCTTAGCTGAATTATCCCATCCAACATCATGAATGACTGCAATGTTGCAGAAAGCACTGACTGGTGTTTGTATGGAGCTGGGAAAAACATTTCTTGAAAAAAGTTTAAATGGGATAAGAGATATAATTTCACATTCAAGTACAATCCAAAATGCCTTCCAATTTTTCTGAAACTCCAAAAACCACTGAGCACCTTCCCTCAAAATAAAGAGATGACGACATTTATAAAGATCAAGAAAATTCACCCATCTTTATATGGGGAAGGGGGAGGGGGTTGTGGCACCATGAAAATTATAATCATTCCGCAGTCTTGTAATTAGTGTCTGCAAATTTCAGTGACAATAGATCTAATATATAGCTTTGTTTTGGGTTATGGTCATTTTTATGGCCTTAAGCCTTCTCTACTAATAAGATAAAGAAGTGATCAGTTAGAAATTAAATCTGTCAAAGCATTCAGATCGTGGGAATTTCTTTTTCTATGGTCTCGCTCAAACACCTAAGCATTTTATAAAATAATTTTTCCTACTGAAAGGATAATCCTGAAGATCAGCTTGATAAATATGTCCCCCACTCATCTTTTTTCAATCTAAATCAAATGAATGTTTGAGAACTACTCCAAGTCAGAGATACACACAGACAAAAATGACAGACCCATACTCTGACCCATCCACACACACACACACACACACACACGGGAAGAGTTGAAAAGAATTCCATGAGTCATGTACCACATCCTTTTCCAAGTTGTCATAATTTTACTTTTTCTTTTTAGTATTTATTTTAGCAAACTTAACATAAGATTACTTATTTTGCTTTAACAAGATTAAGCACAGCCCAGCAATTATCAAGAAGAAAAAAACAAAAAGAAAACAAGGGGTTAATAACATTTAGTCTGACTGCTCAACGTTAGAGCACAATATAGTTTTACTTTTTTATAGGCAACCTGATACCCAGCGGCAGCACCAATGTGCAGGACACTCAACTTAGGTTTCAAAATTAATCCCCTCACCCTGACCTGCCTGTAGCCACAGAGGATGCAGTTTTCAAGAGTACTGTCATAGGTCATACTTATATAAATTTGTAATACTTGGTCAGGCAGCTTGCCACTGCAGCAAAAGGGCTCACTCAAGGGAGGCAGTGGCGTTCCTAGGGGGGAGCGGTGGGTGCGGTCCGCCCAGGGTGCACGCCGCTGGGGGGGGTGCCGCACGCGCCTGTCCTTCGTTCGTTCCATGCTCCCTCTGCCCCGGAAAAGGTTACTTCCTGTTCCAGGGCAGAGGGAGCATGGAACGAACGAAGGACAGGCGTGCACAGGGGGGGGGGGGATCTTTCACGGGGGGGGGGGGGTTGTCACTGCACCCGGGGGGGGGGGTTGTCACTGCACCCGGGGGGGGGGCGGGGCGCATCAGCGATCCGCCCTGGGTGTCAGCCTCCCTAGGAACGCCACTGAAGGGAGGTTACGGGACTGCAAGAGAACTAATCGAGATAGCAACGAATGAAGGTCTCAGAACATCAATTTCATCTGTCTAGCCAGCTGCCATATGCAAAATGTTTTTAGAATGCCGCGATGAGGAAAAAGGAGACTACCTTGACACACCGTACAGCGAAACATAGACCTATGTCGGTGGAAACGGTCTCCAGGATGAGCTATACTAAAGCTGAGTAAAGCTGAGAAAGCTAAGTATTTCTAAAGAAAAACAATTGATATTTATTATAAAATTGGGAAATTGAAACTTAGAAAAATATGAGTTTAAAAAATTTAAAAAAAGATTGAGGATCAATGAGGATTGCGGTGACGTCCCTAGAAAACTGCATGGCTCAGTCTAGCCAAAACGGAAGCACACTCGCTGATCTGACGATCCCATAATAAGAAAATCGCCTGATTAGGTCTTCATATACTATATATTAATGGAGAATCTAGTAAAGTGAAGCTGAGCATAATTGAAAATCTGATTGATGTACTCCCTTCACTAATTATAATATTATATGCCTGGTGAATAAGCAAAATGTTGGCATGTGAATCAGGGAACTCACAGCAAAAGGTAGCTGACTAGTAAAATCACCCCCAGCCTCCAAAAAATAATATAAAAATGAACTTTGTCACCAAACCTCTAGTTAATTTGAATAAACTGAGAAGCTGTGTGATTAAATGGCCAAGGGCATTTGACTCAGAAGCACTAGGGTTTGCGGCTCAACTACCACCAACACCTTCTGCTGATCACAACTACTTTATTTCCCTGTGCTTCACTTTACCCTACTGCAGTTCCGCAGCATAATGTAGCATAAACCACAACAAAGATATGCATTATTATTATAATTACAAACACTAGGAGACGAGGCAGGAAATGAAGCAATTTTAAGGATTTGGGAAGTCTATAGTAATTGTAAAACAAGAACAAAAAGGAACAGCCTAATGGCTACAGCAATGAACTAAGCACCACTGAAACCAGGATTCAAATCTCACTTCAACCACTTGACATGCCTTGTAAGTCTGAGCAAGTCACATTACACTCTCTCTCATTGTACGCTATTTAAGGGAAGGACTTATTGTACCTAAAATCAAATTAAGCTGTAAGCCAGCTTGAGCATCATTTGGAAAGGCGGGCTAAAAATCCAAACAATCATCATCCAAAAAAGGAACTAGTGAAAAACAGACAGACAATACTAAAGCCATTTTTCCTATCATATTTCCATCTCTCTTCTGACAGCATTTATTTTTCTCTATATATTCTAAACATAGGTTGGCTTTTTACCAACCCACACTGCAGTGCAATCATATATCCATTTTGAATAGTTTAATAGTTAAAAAAAAAATCACACACAAAAAATCACACATTAAACATGCTGCTACTTGAAAGTATAAAAATAAAGCACTAATACTATGATTGCGTTAGTTGTGAGTGTTCTATTATCACAGGACAAGCAAAAGCTTGAATTCCACAATAGAATTAGAGAGCAATATCTGTAGCAAAAGACCTGCTGGCACAACCCTATTTGAACTGCTGTGACATTTACTTATGTACCATACCTTCCCACTGGCTGCAGTTCTGGAATAGATTTCCAGCACAACACTGAACAATATGGGTATATCCCTGAAGCTGGTCTTCTAATTTTTTTGGGGTGGGGGGTGGGGGTGAGGAGAGGAGATTCTAGATCACAGAATTTTTGGTTAGGCTACAAAGCTCCAAGTCATAGGGTGCATATCTGAACACTCTACAACCAGCTGGATGTCACTTCATTCGCACTAATTGCTGAAAAATATATATTAGTTTCACAAATATTTCAGCTGCAATTCAACTGCCTTGGTGAACCAGAATTTACATCTGTGATATTGCAGGCATTGCAGACAATGAATACTTCATTGTCTGCAATGCCTTCCCATTTATCCTAGTGTAAACATGCCTCAATGTCTATACAGGCCTCTCTAATTCATCTGGTGTTATTTCATGATATCTGTATCTATACATATGTAAAGGGCAATAATGAAAGCCTTTCTCAGATAAAACCCTATTTTACCCAAGGAAACAAAAGAAAGGCCATGTTGATTCAGATCAAGGTCCATTAAGGCCAGTATCCTGTCTCTGACAGTGATCAATCAGGGTCACAAGTATCCGGATGATCTCAAAAAGTAGCGCTCTCTCTCTCACACATGCATGAGCAAGAATAAAAAATGATTCCCCAAGGCTACCTAGGTATTAATTTTTTATGGACTTTTCCTACAGGACCTTGTCCAAACCTCTTTTTTATCCTCTTATTTTAATGTTGTTTGAAAGGTTAAGCAACCATTTCACCTAACTCCTGATTTTTGGCTGACTTTACTTGGTCTATTTTTTCTTACAACCAAGCCTCAAAAAGGTGCCCGAACTTACCAGATGACCACCAGTGGGAATCGGGGATGACCTCCCCTTACTCCCCCCAGTGGTCACCAACCCCCTTCCCACTCTAAAAAAAAAAAACAAACTTTTAAAATATGTTTGCCAGCCTCTATGCCAGCCTCAAATGTCATACCCAGCTCCATGACATCAGTATGCAGGTCCCTGGAGCAGTTTTAGTGGGTGCAGTGCACTTCTGGCAGGTGGACCCAGGCCCATCCCCCCCACCTGTTACACTTGTGGTGGTAAATGTGAGCCCTTCAATACCCACCACAAACCCACTGTACCCAAATGTAGGTGCCCCCCTTTACCCCTTAGGGCTATGGTAATGGTGTGATGACCACCGGAGGGAATCGGGGATGACCTCCCCTGACTCCCCCAGTGGTCACTAACCACTTCCCACCCCCAAAAAAATAACTTTAAAAGGTTTCGTCTTTTTTTTTTTTTTTTTTTTTTGAGTATGGGTGAAGGATGTCCTTCGCTATGCCTGTCCCTGCAACGGCAGTTAAGGACATCCAAAATGTGGATGTTTCTGTGAGGATGTCCATGCCTTTGCTATGCCTCTGACACCCCCTTTATTTATTTGGATTTTGGATCACAAGTAGCAGCAGTGGGATTTGAACCGGCCACCTCAGGATTGCAAGACCAGCACTCTAACCACTAGGCCACTCCTCCACTCCACTCCCTTGAAATTTGGCCATACCTGTGTGTGTGTGGGGGGGGGGGGGCAGTATGCAGGTCCCTGGGGTGGGGGGAGGTAATGTGTGTGTCACCGGAGTCATAACGAAGGTGTGGACGTCCTTCTCTTCAAACATCTTGGACATCCTCAATTCCACCCCCCCCCCCCCACACAGGGACAGCTAAATTTCAAGGGAGTGGAATGGAGTGGAGTGGCCTAGTGGTTTGAGAACTGGTCTTGCAATCCAGAGGTGGCTGGTTCAAATCCCACTGCTGCCACTTGTGATCCAAAATCCAAATAAATAAAGGGGGTGTCAGAGGCATAGCAAAGGCATGGACATCCTCACAGAAACATCCAGGCATGGACGTCCTTCTCACAGAAACATCAATATTCTGGACGTCCTCAACTGCCATCGCAGGGACGGCGGCATAGCGAAGGATGTCCTCAACTGCCGTCGCAGGGACGGAGGCATAGCGAAGGACGTCCTTCACCCATACTCTAAAAAAAAAAAAAAAAAAAAAGACGACAAAAGTTTTTAAAGTTGTTTTTTTTCGGGGTGGGAGGTGGTTAGTGACCACTGCATACCTTTTTCCGTTCAGTTAGTGCATCAGTTAGTCCACTGCAGTGCCCCCTAGGGTGCCCGGTTGGTGTCCTGGCATGTCAGGGGGACCAGTGCCCTTTGAATGCTGGCTCCTCCCACGACCAAATGACTTGGATTTGGTCATTTTTGAGATTGGTGTCCTCGGTTTCCATTATGGCCAAAAACCGGGGACGACCATCTCAACACTTGTGTCGACCATCTCTAAGGTCGACCTAAATGCTGAGATTTGGGCGTCCCCATCTTGTTTCAATAATACGGGTTTCCCCGCCCCTTCGCAGGGAAGTCCTGCGATGACGCCCTCAGGAAAACTTGGGCGCCCCTTTCGATTATGCCCCTCCACATATAACAGATTTTAAATTTTTATTTTTTAATTTTTGCTAATGTATTACTATTGTTTTTTTCTATTTTGTTTTTACATGTTTTTAATTTTTAGAAATCTTTATACATTATATATGCTATAGATGATTGCATGTGCTTTTCTATGTTTTTACTGTTATATCTATGTTTTAGCTACTGTTTCCCCCCCCCCCCCCCTTCCTTTTAACAGGAAACCAATGAAAAAATGGTGGGTAGATTTTACTAAGTACCACTATTGGGAGATTTGAGGTTTCACTTTATAATTGTTCTTACTCTATGAAAACATTGCATGTTGATTCCCCATTTATTAGTTTCAGCAAACAATAATATTTAGCTATTGATAATAGTTTGTTGCTCAATAAAATTTGGAATAACACTATGTAAAACTAACCAGGTCAGAAATGGTTCAATCATCTACCACAAAAGTGAATAAATGTTTAACCTAGCAAGCAGGCCAGTTCCAAAGAGAGCAACGGTATAAATGGTCAGATAAGAAAAGGTGCTGTGGATTTTCAAGATGGAAAAGGCTGAGGGCAGGATGTTTGAAATATGGGGGGGGGGGGGGGGGAGTTAAATTATTGTATGTTCTGCATGCACTGGGTAGAAATAAGAATATGGGAGATAGGATTATGAAGGTGTCAGGTGATACATAAATGTATACTGCACATGCAAATCACGTCAGGTCTAGAGACAGAAGTAACAAATCAAAATAAATAAGTTATCATTTCCGTTTTGTAGACTAAGCATTGGTAGAGATGCAAATTTGACAAAATTAAACATGACAAAAATCCCAATGTGAAATGGATATGTTGGCCCACACTTCTAGATGTGATGTGCTAGCTTTTGTTGAATGGTACTACATAGTGGCATTATTTTGTGTCAGCATAAAAAATATAGTGCTGATTTGAGCCACCAAATAAGGCCAATATGTCAGGACCTTGTTGTTTTAAGATGCTATGCCTATCATGTCTTGGACACCTGGCTGCAATGTTATAGCTATGTGTTTAGAACCCAGCTATCAAGATAATGCAGTTTCATAGTTCTATTTGATTGTGTGTTGCAACAAACAAGATCAGGTGCTTTGATATTCTGCCTGAACACAGTGCCAATATATACAGCCTAGGCATGTTTAATTTTATTCACCATAGCCATGAAGCTGTGGGGAAAAAAAAATCTCTTGCATGTTGTCTTGTACAGTGTATAAGAGAACAATAGCTCCTGGTGCTCAAAAACTGTAGCAAATAGGGAAAAGATGTAACAAGGAGACACAAAATCATAAGCAAAATTGAGAAAAAAAAGTAACATGAACATTGTGTATTCCAGTTGCTCCCAAACCTGGATCTGGAGGCACCCCAGCCAGTCAGGTTTTCAGGATATCTATAAGCAGTGGTGTGCTGGAGCAGGCTCTCACAGGGTCGCAAGAGCCGGTTGTTAAGTTTTTAAGAATTTTGGGAGCCGGTTGTTAAAGTAGGGCCCTCCATGGCTACTTTAACAACTGGCTCCCAAAATGTGGGCTTGGGCCCCCTGCTGAATTCTCTTTTATTTTGCTGGTGGGGATGCTGAGCCCTGCCAGCCAAGTAAATAGACTACTGCTGCTCCCCACTCCTTGTTTCCAGCACGCTGCTCAGAGCAAGACATTGGGAGTGGTGGCAGTCCATTTATTGGCTGCCAGCAAAGGTATGCCTAGCGTGCCCACATGAAGGAAGGGAGGGAGGAGAGAGAGGCAAGTGTTGCTCCCCCACCCCCCAGCCACCCTGGCCCTTCCAACTGCAGAGCTGGCTACGTCCGGAGAAAAAGCCTGTTAAAAATTTACCAGCACACCCATGCACTGCCTCCACAACATACAAATCTATCTCATGAATAGTCATTGTGGATTTCCTGAAAACCTGACTGGCTGGGGTGCCTCTAGAATCAGGTTTGGGAACCACTGGTGTATTCTCTTCTGCTATGGCTGTGATTGGGCCTAGCACATTCTCAGTTCTTCTGTTATGCTATCATAGCTCAATACCTCTTGTATAATCTAATCTCTGCTGTAAATTGATACCTGCTTCCGTCAGTGACTACAGAGAGATGACATTATGATCTCTCACGAGCCTAGTAAGCAAATGGAGCACACACATATAAAGAAGAAGGCAGGCCAGAAACCATACAGCTAAAGAAGGGGAAAAAACAAAAGGGAAAAGAAAAATACTTACACTTCTACAGCAGAGAGTCTCCATGCAGCGAAAAGAAAGAAACAGACCATGAACGGAGAGAGGAAAAAAGCAACAACAGTTTCCAGAAAGGAAAAGGCTTAGAATTGGCAGAAGTCAAAGAAAACCCAAAGCTGAAACACTAAAAAGCCCAAGCAGAAGAGGAGAGAAGCAAAAAGTTAAAACCATGTGATGGCTCTACAGATTTCTACCTGTGTAGCTTCTTACAACTTACTGCCACCTGGATGTTTATGGGATACTTCAACAAGAAGCTTCAACATTTGGACTGAATGTATTTAGGTTTGCAATAGCAACCATACATAACATCAAGTACACTGAACTCTCTTGGAAAGTAATAAATGCTTATGAGACTTTTTTTTGATACATGAAAATAACACCTACAGTATTCCTCAATAGCATGTGCAAAAAAACACCATAACAACTGGTGTTTCAAGTACCCTAGATCATCACTGTAGTAAGTAGAGATTTGTGAATTCCTTCAAAACAGGTTCACCAAACAATCTGCTGAACATAGAAATTGTTTTGACAAAATCCAATCCAAATTGCTTTGGCTAAAAAACAAAATAAAAAAAAACAAGATATTTGGTCAGAGTAAGCTTGTTTTGGATTTTGCTTTAGAATTTTTCCCAAACTTGCCAGTGAAGAATCCAAACAGTTTTCCCCATCAGGTCAGGGGAAAATCTGAAAATTGCACTGAATTCGAGCTAGGCTGAAATCTACATGGTTCAAGTTTGATTCTGAATTATTTATATTTCTCTTGGTAGTAAGATGGACAAGAAACATGTTAAAAGTATTTTGAAACACAATAAACAGTGAGATTTTGGGGATGCCATCTCCTACTATGCATAACAAGTCAAATCTTCCTTTTTTAGCAACAGAATCCTATTTCGGAGCAACAAATCTCAAGCTCTGATATCTATATCTAAAAGGCAGTACTTTCATGTCATCTTACAGCATCACCCTGTAGACATACAGGATTCTCAGATCAAACAGTGGAATGATAAAGCTGGTCTTCTCAAGGAACCTGTCAGTACAAATTATGCAGCATGATGCAAGCAAAAGAGAAAGCAACCAAGGAAAATGTCTTGCAGGTCCTAGGGTCTCTTGGCAAACATACTAATGAAATGGTGCTCTATACACATTCCCATGCAAAAAGTAGGTTAGGCAACCTTGTTCAGGTTTTTTATACTACAATGCAATAAACCACCACTGCTTCCGGACTCTCTCTCTCTCTCTCTCTCTCTCTCTCTCTCTCTCTCTCTCTCCCTCCCTCTGACGTCACCACGTCGTGATGCGAGCATGGGACAGAGAGGGAAGTCTCTACTGCACATTTGAAGGTCAGTCGGTCACTTGCCATTTATATGTTTGATGGAGTGGATTAGCTGTCTAGTGGTTAGAGCAGCAGACTGAGATTCAAGAATACTGGGGTTCAAATCCCACTGACATTCCTTGTGACTTTGGTCAAGACATCCAACTCTCCACCCCATGTCACAGGTAGAAACAGAATAAGCCCTACAGAGACGGGGAAATACCTACTGTACCTGAATATAATTTTCCTCAAGTTGCCATAGCCCTGGCAACCTTCAAAGGTCCCTCGGGGTCAGCCCATTGAGCCGAAATAAGCTCTTGGATGGAGTCATGCAAAGGAAAGGCTCGAGCAGGCTTTCTGGTACTAGCCATCCTTGGATTAACTGAGGAGGCTGTGCCACTCCCAGGATCTTCAATCGAGAGGGCTTGAAAGGCGTCTGAAATAAGCGCTGGCAGCTCCTCGCGGTGGAAAATCCTCACCGCAGATGGATCATCAAGCTCCTGTGGCAATTCTGCACCTGACTCTGGCTCCTCAGCCCAAGAAGTTCTGCCAGACCCCTCAGAATCCTCATAGCCCGACCAAGGGGGGGGGGGGTGCGCCACACTCAGAAGGGGAATTAGCCCTTCTGAGTTTATCAGGAGGATAAGACACAGGCAAAGCCAACTCCAAAAGGCCAGGATCCACTGGGGGGGGGGGGGGGGGCAGGCAGAGGGTCTGAAGAACCCTGTGGAAGAGCTCTTTTAAGCATGTACGCCCTATGCAGCATTAAAACAAAATCAGGGGAGAAAACCGCTCCCTGACCACCCGGATCCTGTCCAGGGCTCTCAGCTCTATTATTAGCCTCACTGAAAGGACCCCCCACCCAGATTCAGGGCTCTCCGTCGCAACGGAGGCCGCGCCATGTGGAAAATCCAAAATGGCATCCGCTGCCAGCTCAGAGCGCAAAGGATCGCCGCTCGCCATGCTCGGGCCGGCTCTACCGTCTGTACAGCACGAATTAGAGAGCTCCGCTGCTGATTTGCACTTGCCACATTTAGAACAGCGCTTTACAGTCTCCTCAGCCATCGTCGAAAACGGCGGTAAAATTCAAAAATGGTGGTTCGCGCCAAAAATGTCCCGATCGTGGGCCCACCCCGGAGGAGTCAGAAAACACTCTTACCTCACTAGACCGAGTATCACAGCTCTGGTCCTACAGAAGAATCTCAAGGAAAAAAAAAACTATTTTCCAAGATCGCTGCGCTAAAGTGCAACGCAACTTTAATTATTTATTTATTTATTTTACGCTGTGAGGAAAACAGAGGCAAAAGAGGTAAATAAAAACACTCCGGAGGCTCAGATAAGTGGGAAAGGCAGGGAAAGGCAAACCAATGTGCCTGCATCCACTGAGTGGGAAAGGACAGGGAAAAGCAAGCTAATATGTCCACAACCACGGGGGCATGGGTAAGGCAGGGAAAGGGCTGACCTATGTGCCTTCAAAGTGAAGCTGCTATAGTCTCTAACACCCTGGCTAACAACCGGCAAGCCAGGCGCCACACCCCCAGGCAGATTTTTGATGGAGCTCGAAGAAGCTGCAGCCACCCTGCTTGGGGAGATAAAGAATACTGAAGAGGCAGTGGAGCTAGCTGGCCATGAGGCACTGTGAAAAATTGAGTGCTGTCTATGTCACCCTGCTGGTTGATGGGCACAACCCATACGTAATGGCTTCATCTGCTTGATGACAAGGAATCATACATTCCAGCCATTACACTGCAGGATAAAGAACTCTTTAAAAGTTTGTCTCTACCCTGCTAACCTACTGAGTTTAGGCTCCTACAAACACATACAAATCATATACAGAAAAATCACATGAGCTATGGTGACTTTGGTATTATGGAAAACTAGTAAAAAAGGCCCGTTTCTGACACAAATGAAACGGGCGCTAGCAAGGTTTTCCTCGGAGTGTGTATGTTTGAGAGAGTGTATGTGAGTGACTGTGTGAGAGAGAGAGAGTGAATGTGCGAGTGTGTGTGTGAGAGACAGAGTGAGTCTGGATGCGAGTGTGTCTGTGAGAGAGAGAGTGTGTGTGTGAGAATGAGTATGTGTGCAAGTGCATATGTGAGACACAGTGTGTGCGAGAGTGTGTTTCACACAGATACAGTGTGTGCGAGAGAGAGAGTGTGTGAGAGACACAGACTCTCTGTGAGACTGAGTGTATGAGACCAAGAGAGTGTGTGAGAGACTGTGTGACACATAGAGAGTGAATGTGATACAGTGTGAGACAGTGTGTGTGAGAGACAGTGTGAGAGAAAGTCATTGACTGTGAGAGAGTGTGTGTGAGAGAGAGAGTGTGTGTGTGACAGAGATACCCCCCCCCCCCCCCCGGTGTCAGGCCCCCCCTCTCTCTCTCTGGTGTCTGAGCGTTACTGTGCAGGACGCTGAGTTCTGGCTGTGCTTCAAGGAACTGTCCAATCCTATTTAATAGAATGCACTTCCAACATTCTGAAGCCGAGAAACCTCATGTGGTTGGTCACTTCTGCTTGTGACGAACCTGGAAGTATGTGATGTCAATTCAGGAGATAGATACAGAGAGCAGGAATGCCTCAGCCATGCAGTCAGCTTCAGAATGGTGGAGGTATGTTTTATTATATAGGATGGCCTTAGAAAATCTCTTATTTTAGACCAAGAAAAGATTTGATTTTAGTACTTACTCTTCACATAACCACAGGAAAGAGTTCAAGGCAGAGACAAGCTAACCATTATACTAAACTTTGTACCATTAAAATACATCAGTAAACAGGCATCATGTAAAACTATTTAAATAACTCAAAGTAAAACAATCAAATTAATGACAAAAATGTCTTTGTAATAACCTAAATCATCAACTCAAACTATTCTATCTACCAACATTTCAAACACTGTAGGCTGCGAGTTCGATCATCAGATGATGAATATTGTTGAAATAAATAGGTCTTTAGAGAAAATCTAAAAAGACATGCAACTAATCTTTACCCTGATTATATCAGGCAGGAAATTCCAGTAATGGACAGCACAGTAACTCAGAACTTTCTCACAAGTAGATTTCTGAAAAAAGCTTTTCAGGGATGGAAACTGCAACGTATTTAAACCTGGAAGATCTCGTATGTCTAGATGAGGAGGCCAGGAGCACCAAAGACCGAAAGCAAGCTGGAGCTTGGCCATAAAGAATCTTAAAAGGTGAAGCAGAGTACATTCCACTCTCTAAAGAAAGAAGTTTTTATACTCCTATTAACCAGATTTCTGCAGCAACATCAACATACAGAATCTGTCAGACTGTTCACTCTCACTCCTTCCTTCCTCCCTCAAGCTGCACAGAGTACAGGCTGAACCAAGAGACTAGGGAAACCATGCCCCCAAACAACCATAACAAAGACCAAACAAAACAAGACCAAAATTAACTCCTTCCAGCCCTATAACAGAGGGTTACAATGAGGACTGCATCCCAACTTATGATAGAAAAAGCAGCAAGTGTGCTATCTTAGCTTACAGTAAGAAAAATTTGTTACATTCTAGGAAGAACCTGTTAACTGTGAAGGTCTTTAAGCACCAGAATAAATCATATAAGGAAAAGGTTGCTGAAGGTATATAAAAAGAAGATTAAATAAAACTGTGTGGTACATTAGATCCTGCCTGGAGGCAGAAGCAGGGACTGGAGGAACTCTTGAGGTCCCAATTAAGTCCTATTTTTCAGATTTAGGTTTTGTCTTTATAAAAATGGTAAGATTAGTACAGTCCTTTGATAGTTTAAGGATGAAATATACCCATGCTATGGTTTCAGATACATGTTTCCAAAGGAACTGTAGCTTCTCTATGCCTCCGGCTGCTTACTGATTCACCTGACATCATAATTAACACAGTTACACCCGGATTCTATAAAGGTTGCCCAAATTTACACACCAAAATTTGGGTATAATCCTGAGATGCATGCACAACTTAATTGGTTAATGAACCAGTTAATACCAATAATTGGGCGCTATCAATTGATGTTAATTGGCATCAACTAGGATTTGTGCACATAACTGCTTATGCACGATTCTATAAAACACTGCACCTAAATTCTTTCATTCACAACCCCAAAATGGGGCATGGCATGGGTATTCCTAAAACTTATGCACAGTGTTGCAGAATTGGGGAATGAACACCCAACTAGCATGCCAGGATTTACACCTGGTTTCATAAGTACTGCCATAATGGGACAGACCAAAGGTCCATCGAGCCCAGCATCATGTATCCAAAAGTGGCCAATCCAGGTTACAAGTACCTGGCAAGACCTAAAACAGTACAATACATTTTATGCTGCTTATTCTGGAAATAAGCAGTAGATTTTCCCCAAGTCCATTTTAATACTGGCTTACGGACTTTTCTTTTAGGAAGCTATCCAAACCTTTTTTAAACCCCACTAACTGCTTTTACTACATTCTCTGGCAATGAATTCCAGAATTTAATTACACGTTGAGTGAAGAAACATTTTCTCTGATTCGTTTCAAATTTACTACTTTGTAGCTTCATTGCATGCCCCCTAGTCCTAGTACTTTTGGAAACAGTAAACAAGCGATTCACCTGTTCCAATCCATTATTTTATAGACCTCCCCATATCCATCTTTTCTCCAAGCTGAAGAGCCCTAGCCGCTTTAGCCTTTCCTCATGGGGAAATCGTCCCATCCTATTTATCATTTTTGTCGCCCTCTCTGTACCTTTTCTAATTCCACTATATCTTTTTTGAGATGCGTGACCAGAATTGCACACAATATTCGAGGTACGGTCGGCACCATGGAGCGAAACAAAGGCATTATAACGTCCTCATTTTTGTTTCCATTCCTTTCCTAATAATACCTAAATATTAAATTTGCTTTCTTAGCCACCGCCGCACACTGAGCAGAAGGTTTCAATGTATCATCAATGACGACGCCTAGATCCCTAGTTCGGGTTCCTGTTTCCCACAGGCATCACTTTGCACTTGCTCACATTAAACATC